>NC_140384.1:8667500-8752500 GCF_054491055.1 Hypomesus nipponensis | reverse complement strand
ACTGATACATTAATGGGCGGGCGGACGGAACAAAGAAGCTCTCTGATTGGCCCCCTACGCTCTATAAGGTCTCTGTTGACTGTTGCAGCTGAATTGACCTCCCCAGAGTGAAAAAAACAATTACCGTAGCTCAATGTCTAAACTTCCAACTAATCACAGCTCTCTCTGTCTCTCTCTGTGTATCTCTTTCTCTCTCTCTGTCTCTCTCTTTGTCTCTCTCTCTCTCGATGTCACACATACTCTCTCACACACTCATACGCGCACACACACAAGCACATAAACATATGCATAGAGAGATCTTCTCTTCGCTTCATACCTTGATAAGTGAGTGGTGTTGTGAGTCCTGAAGTTTTAATTCGATTATCATAAAACCACCAAACCAAAACGATGTGCTGAAGGCATCAGGAATCTTGTGACGAGTATTTGTCTCGCTTTGTTTCTGTAATGCAGGTCATGAATCTCTCCTCAGCTCATAAACAAGCCTCTTCTTCTCCATCTCCCAGATTAGCTTCAACATTAAGTTCAGCGCTGTGCCAACAGTGCTCATCTTAATCAGCACTTTACTATTTACGATAAACAAGGTTGAACTGACACAAACACATCTAATTGATAAAGAATGTGCATTCTGTTTTCAAAGTTTTTCCTGTTTTGGGATTTGTGAAGATCTACATACTTGCGTTCCAGCTCTCCTGCTGATGAGTAAAAGCTTGACTGTCTATGAGGAGAAAGTACATGAACACAGGAAAGGTGAAACCACAGACAGACAGACAGACAGACAGCTGATGTTATTGGTTGTCTAAGACCAGTGTTTGACGTCACATCCTGTGTTTGCAGTTTTGACCCGGCTGATTTCCGACCTGCAGTCTTTTCTGGCAGTGCTGGACAGTGAGAACCTCAGCTACGTCGCTCAGGCCCAGAAGAAGTCCATCTCTGAGCTGCTTTCCAAGCTGCAGGACACTCCTGGTAAGTTACAGTTGGCCAACAACATACTGTAGCAGCATTGACAATCAAACTCATAGCTACGGAATACTAATACAGCAGGCCAGCAACAGAAGTACAGAACACTCCTGGTAAGCTACTGTTGGCCTCACTACAGCTACCTCAAATCCATGTTGCTCATATTTTCCAGTGGAGGATGCTGAGTACATGATCATGAGCTGTCCGTCAGGGGCTCCAGCCAATGATCTCAGGGACACCCCCACAGACCCCGCCCCCGCCCAGGAGCTGTCCTCCTTTACACGGAAAGGGGTGAGTCTCCACTTCCTGTTCTGTCATGTCAACTTCCTGTTCTGTCCTGCAAAACCCGTGTTTCTCAGCCTATGAGTCGGCGGACCAGAATATTCCCGAGGATGAAGATCACAGAGGTGTTTGACTCAAGAAAGCACAGAGGACATCAGTGTAGGCTACAGTCCAAACTGGATGGTCCCCAAGAAAACAAAGATACCGTCAAGACAATGAATGTACTGTATCCCTGTAACAAAGCCACAACATCTATCTTTAGGTTTATCTGAGGATGATATGGTCAGTGCTACCTCTCTCAATATCTCCCTCACACACCCCAGCGAGGTGAGCAGCCTTAATCTGTGTATGGACTGGAGAGAGAGAGCCTGGTCCTTAGTGGAGTAAAGAGGAGCTGACAGGCTCTCTTGAGTGCAGCGCCTGGATCCACAACCAACAAAAGCCACAGACAGTGAGGCCTCCGAAAAGAGAGGCTGAGAGAGAGAAAGAAAGTTATAGGGAGGAAAGAGAGAGAAGAAAAGAAAGAGAGTTACAAGGAGGCAAGAGAGAGAGGGAGAAAGGGAGAGAGGGAGAGGGAGAGAGAAAGTTATCGTAAGGCATAGTCAAAAGGAGAGAGAGATTGTAGTAGGAAGGCGTTGTAGCTCATGTCATGGTTTATTTTCAGGTCGCAGCCTCCCGCCACCAGCCTGCTCCCCTAACCATAATGACAAGGCAGGAAGTCGGGGCCGTACGGTTGGATCAGCTAGCGAGCTGGGAGAGGGGGTGGGTGGGGGAGAGGGGGAGAGGGGGTGGGTGGGTGGGGGAGGAGGGGGAGCAAGAGAAGGGGGGTTGTGATGTGGCTGGCTAATGACAGGCCCTCTGTCCTGCCGAGGTCTGGGGGGGTCCAGCCATATGGTGGGAAACTGTGGGGGTCAGGGGTCAAACTCCTGCCGTTAACAAGGGGTTTTCAAGTGGCCGGGTGTCGTATACACACACACACACACACACAGAGACAGACAGACACACTGGTTCTCCTGTGTGCCGCTCTGCTCTATTCGAGTTAGCTAAACAGTCAGTCCATGAACAAATGATCTCGCATTCACACACACACACACATATATACACACGCACACACACACACCGGTTCTCCTGTGTTTTGTTCTACTCTGTGAGCGTTACCCCCCCACCTCCCCTCCCCCCCAGCAGCACCAAGTATCGTGGGAGTTGTAATTATTGTCACTCAAGATTTCAAAGAGAGGAGAGGACAGTTGGGAAGGAGGGCAGGAGGGCAGCTGTATCTACCAACAGGAAATGTTGTGTATATGAAAGAGGCCATCTCTACCTCATCTGTAACGCCATTGGCTGAGAGCGAGCCGGCGAAAGGAAGTGGACGTGATTACATCTGGTGTACGTGATGGAGTGATAGAACACCCACATGGATGGAGAGGGGGAAGTAGAGGGGACAAACTGTGCAGGCAGACAGAGACCCTCGGGGATCGGAGCTCACAAACACACACACACGCGCACACACACTCACACAGACGCACACAGACGCACACGTGCACACACATACATGTGGGGAGCACGAGCCAGAAGCCCTTGGAGACCTCGCAGCTCAACAGCAGCCTTCCGCTGTCGACACACGCAGACGCTGGAATGACTACTGAGAAAAACACACCGACACACACAGTCACACCGACACACCAACACACACACACACACACACAGCCCCTCAGCCCCTCAGCCCCTCAGCCCCTCAGCCCCTTAGCCCCTCAGCCCCTCAGCCCCTCAGCCCCAGAATAAATGGCCCTTATGAGGGGACCCTGTGAGAGGTAGCAGCTATGTTTACAGTTTGAAATCCTGCCAGATATTCTCTCTGTAATTCACTCAAGACCTTTATTCATTCCAGCAGCCGTTTGAGTTTGTGTAACAACAATGGGCTTTAGGAAGCTCTGTACTCGAAGCAGCAGGCAGCTCAGAAGTGGCTGGAGTTCAGACCACACGGGGAATGACTGCAGATGATCTGAAGGTCGTCGTCCTATATAGAGGCATGATGATGATGATGATGATGATGCTGTTAACGATGATGATATCTCTTTCTTTCTCCCGCTCCCTCGTTTTCCCGCCTCCCTACCCTCTCCTTCCCTTTCTTTGCTTTCTCTCTGTCTCTCTCTTTCTCTCTTTCTTTCATGTCACTGTCCCTTTCATTTTCTCTGTCCATCTGTCTGTCTCTCTCTGTCTCACCCACCCTTCCTCTTTCTCTCTTCCTCTCTTCCTCTCTCTCTGTCTCTCTCTCTCTTTCTGATGCCTGTAAAGAGGGAAGAATGTTCAGCAGAGGACGTTTACAAGTGGCCCTGATGTCTCCTACTGTTTCATGGTTTCGGCTGGTCTTTCTTGATTTTTTTTCCTTTGTTTTTTTTTCTTTCTCTTTCTCATCCTACTGTTCCCAGTTTACCTCTCTCTCTCTCCCTCTCTCTCTTTCCCCGTTCTCCCGTTTCTCTGTCGCCCTGTTTTTTAAAACAACATTCTCCCCCTTCTCCTCTTCCCAGCCCTCCTCCTACTAAAAAATCTGTTTTTGCCTGTTTCCTGCTTGACTTTCTCTCTGCTCTGACCGGTTAAAGTGTGTGTTGCGTGCAGCTGACCTCGACTATTACAGTCTGGCTCTCTGACCTCGACTATTACAGTCTGGCTCTCTGACCTCGACTATTACAGTCTGGCTCTCTCCCTGGTGCACTTTAACAGAGGATATGAGCTGACCAGCTGGTCCTAGCACAATGTCAATGACATGAACCATATCAAACCCATTGACATACAGTATGAGGACACACACACACTCTGTCATGATGGCTACTACCTGTTGTAAAGATGATGACTTCCTGTTTGTCAGAGCCATGGTCCTGTAGTCCCGCCCCACCCACCTGGCGGTCTGGATGACAGCTGCTATGAGGAGGCGGAACCCTTCGTTCCAGACAGTCAGCACACAGGTACCACACACACGCACACACACGCACACGCACACGCACAAACACACTAGAACAAGATAGGAGATAAGCTAAAGAATGTGACCTGTGTGTGTGTTTCTGCATGTGTGTGTGTACATGTGTGTGTGTGTGTGTGCACATGTGTCTCTTTCAGATAAAGCAGACTCAGACAGCAGTCACTACGAGTCGTATGGAGAAGAGGAGGAAGAGGAGGAGTTTGTGAAAGACAGGGCCCACTACATCCAATGGAGTGCCTCCCAGCCCTGTCTAAGGCCCGCCCCCGAGTCCCGTATCTGTGGTTACCTGTGGAGGAAGAAGTGGCTGGGCCAGTGGACCAAGCAGCTGTTCCTCATACGCAACAGCTCCCTCGTGGTAAGTCACACCCCAGGGATCTGAACCAGGTCCCCTTCGTTACCACGACGCCAAGAGGCCTTCGGGCTCAAGTCAGTGAACGGTTGCCTTGTGAGGTTTCAAGCCTCAGAGAAGAGATCGTAGCGCAACTCTCTACATCTATCTCTCAGTCACTGAGACAGTCCGTATGCTACCGTATCTCTGACCTTCCCTGTCCTCCCCCCCACCACGTCTTCCTCCCCCTCAGTGCTACAAATGTGCCAAGGACTTGCAACCCCAGCTGGAGCTGAACCTGCAAGGGTGTCAGGTGGTCTACAAATCCAAGCACAACAAAAAGATGCAGCACGAGCTGAAAGTGGTTGCCGGGGCCGACACGGTGGTGATGGGCTTCAACAGCTGCCAACAGGCCGAGGACTGGAGGAAGGTCAGAGCCAGGGTGTGGGACCATGGACAGACAGACAGACAGGCAGGCAGGCAGGCAGGCAGGCAGGCAGGCAGGCAGGCAGGCAGGCAGGCAGGCAGGCAGGCAGGCAGGCAGGCAGGCAGGCAGGCAGGCAGGCAGGCAGGCAGGCAGGCAGGCAGGCAGGCAGGCAGGCAGGCAGGCAGGCAGGCAGGCAGGCAGGCAGGCAGGCAGGCAGGCAGGCAGGCAGGCAGGCAGGCAGGCAGGCAGGCAGGCAGGCAGGCAGGCAGGCAGGCAGGCAGGCAGGCAGGCAGGCAGGCAGGCAGGCAGGCAGGCAGGCAGGCAGGCAGGCAGGCAGGCAGGCAGGCAGGCAGGCAGGCAGGCAGGCAGGCAGGCAGGCAGGCAGGCAGGCAGGCAGGCAGGCAGGCAGGCAGGCAGGCAGGCAGGCAGGCAGGCAGGCAGGCAGGCAGGCAGGCAGGCAGGCAGGCAGGCAGGCAGGCAGGCAGGCAGGCAGGCAGGCAGGCAGGCAGGCAGGCAGGCAGGCAGGCAGGCAGGCAGGCAGGCAGGCAGGCAGGCAGGCAGGCAGGCAGGCAGGCAGGCAGGCAGGCAGGCAGGCAGGCAGGCAGGCAGGCAGGCAGGCAGGCAGGCAGGCAGGCAGGCAGGCAGGCAGGCAGGCAGGCAGGCAGGCAGGCAGGCAGGCAGGCAGGCAGGCAGGCAGGCAGGCAGGCAGGCAGGCAGGCAGGCAGGCAGGCAGGCAGGCAGGCAGGCAGGCAGGCAGGCAGGCAGGCAGGCAGGCAGATAGGCAGGCAGATAATGGGGAAGGAGGGGTTCTAAACTTGGTTTAGAACATGGCATGAAACTACAGACAGGCTTGGAGGGAGGATGGGGAGAGAGGGGGTAGAGGGAGAGTTGGGGGGGGGGGGTGTCAGTGGTAATGGAGAGCACATCTGCAGATGCACACATGGAGGAAGAGATGAAGGAAAATAGGATGCCAAGACAGTGAGAGAACATGAGAAGGAGATGAGCTGGTGAGAGACAGACAGGCAGTCCTGACTAGGACTGGCTAACCGACACTGTGGTAGTTGTGGATTCCCAGTTTCGTAGTTTTGTAGATTGGAGAGGACAGAGGGAGGAGCAGGAGGAAATTCCATTCAGAATGGGTAATGCCATGATTGTACAAACAGCCCAACCAGTTGTAGATAAATTCTCTTATCTCATGAGGAAGTATGTTACTGTAGGACCGCATTGGGGACACTGGGAAAAGCCTGTGGAATTCTGTCTTTTCACTATGCTATTATCTATTTGAATTTTAACCACCATGATTGGTCCTGTGTACGACTCCTAACCCCTCTGATTGGTTGTCTGGATGATTCTGTAGATCATCGAGGAAGTGAGTGGGTCGGTGTACTGTGAGCTGGAATCCCAGAGCTCCTCGTCGCTGCTGAAGTGTGATAGGCTGGAGTCTTGCAGGGTGAGACTGGAGTGGGGGCTGGGGCTGGGGTAGGGGCTGAGGTGGGGGCTGGGGCTGGGGTAGGGGCTGAGGTGGGGGCTGGGGCTGGGGTAGGGGCTGAGGTGGGGGGTGGGGGGTGGGGTTCTGGGGTAGGGGTTGAGGTAGGGGGTGGGGGCTGAGGTGGGGGCAGGGGTGGGGGCTTGGGTGGGGGGGTGGCTGGGGTGGGGTTCTTGCTTGAGGTGGGGTGGGGTCGGAGAGTGGGGTCCTGGGGTGTCTTTCTGCATCTCTCACCCTCTCTCGTTTTCCCTTTCTGCAGTCAAGCTCGTTCCTTCACACAGACTCAGAGGAGGAGAAGTTGTCCAGCCTGCCCTCTGCCCTCAGCAGTCTGGACATCAAGGAGAAATGTAAGAACAGGCGACTGTCTGTCCGTCTCCCCTCCTCTCCTCTCCCCTCCCCTCCTCTCCTCTCCTCTCCTCTCCTCTCCTCTCCTCTCCTTACCCCTCCTCTCCTCTCCCCTCCCCACCCCTCCTCTCCCCACCCCTCCTCTCCTCTCCCCCCTCTCCTCTCCCCTCCTCTCCTCTCCTCTCCTCTCCTCTCCTCTCCTCTCCTCTCCTCTCCTCTCCTCTCCTCTCCTCTCCTCTCCTCTCCTCTCCTCTCCCCTCCCCTCCCCTCCCCTCCCCTCCCCTCCTCTCCTTCTCCTCTTGCCCCAAACTTAACCAATCCCAGTAAAGAGAACCCACAATTTAGTTTGAACCACTCCTCTGGCCGAAAAGCAATGCTGAAGGAAAGACTACCACAGGAAGAAACAACCTCAAAGTATTGAGATCCCCATGAACTCACTCACTCTGAGCCAGAACAACATAAACAAACCCCTCTGTTCTACCTTTTCCCTCCTCCGCCTAACCCTGGCATGGCAGTCTATCAATACCTCCATCTAGAACAGCCCCATGGGAAATAAAAATGTCATCAGAGCCAGCAGCCTAACACAGCCCGCTATTGTTGGCTCATTAGCGTGGTGTAGCTGACAGCAGGCCTGCAACACAGAGGGAGCTGCCACAACACTGTGGCACATTGTCAGGGTGGATTCCTGGGGAATTCAATTGTCACCTCTGGCAACATTCAGGCCTTGGCTCAGACGGGCACAACCTGGGGAAGCACGAGGCTTGTTAAGACATCACACTGTGAACGTATGCACAAGTAGTTAGGATGTTACCATTTTTATACGATTGCTAAAACACATTTCTTGAAACAGTCAACCTTTTTCTCAAAACTGTAAACACAAAACCAAATATTTTAACTTGATTTCCAAAACCTCTGACCCTTCTGGCAAAATCAACACAGCATCCAGGCCTAGATACATGTAAAGAAAAAGTTGTTTATGTCTACACAATAAATGCATTTACCTAGCAATAAAGAAAATGGATTTTGGATTTTGAAACACTGGATTTTGGTGTTTCAACACCCCTTGACACTTTCCTGATGTATGACTATGTTTAGCCTGTGTTCTGCACCTCTTTTTTGCCAACCGTCTCTGGAGGAGGGGATCCCTCACTGAATTGCTCCTCCCAAGGTTTCTTCAATTTTTTTCTCCTCTAGTGAGTTTTTCTGGGAGTTTTTCCCTGTCTTCCTTGAGGGTTAAGGTTGGCTGACGGGCAGTTCTATCGGCGTATGTGAAGCCCTCTGTGACACTGCTTGTAAAAATGGCTATAAAAATACTGTACATTTGATTGGAGTTACAGTAACCATCACAACTTA
The DNA here is from genome assembly GCF_054491055.1 of Hypomesus nipponensis. NCBI lineage: Eukaryota > Metazoa > Chordata > Actinopteri > Osmeriformes > Osmeridae > Hypomesus > Hypomesus nipponensis. The sequence goes on along the minus strand of NC_140384.1, from coordinate 8,744,345 downwards.
GTACTGTCAACAAAGAACAAAGAGAAACGGAATAAACCCTCTGGTGTGCTGGATCCAGCCTTGAAAACACTCCACACCTATGTCACCAATGCCAATTCCATTGCCTGGAGCAGATTTACCCTGGTATATGGGTTTCGGTCATAGACCTTTCACTGCCATACAAACAAAAACTCTTCAATTGGGTTGAGAAAAGGGCTGTATGGTGGAAGGCAAACATTTACAGTAAAAAAAATGCAGGTTGATGTTGAACTACTCTTGTATACGGACACCACAGTGTTAAGCTGTCATTGTCCCAAACCACCATTAGAAATAAGTTTGAACAATGTGTGTCTGCTGCCTGTGTTTACCATTTTGCAGCACAAGTGCATCACAGTGCAAAATGTGTTTAATAAATTAGAATGTGTTTAGAGTTTTGTCTGATTTGACAAATTGGTTTAGTTCACTGAACATTTGATTCAAAGAATGGGGGTTTAGTGTTTTAGCGATTGTGAAAAACTGAATAAACTTGATGGCTTGACCTTCCCATAACCTCTCTCTTTGCGTCTCTGATTGGTTTAGGCTACCTGAACGTGCTGATGAGCTGCCAATGGCAGAGCCTGCTGTGCCAGGTGGAGGCGGGGCAGCTGAAGATGTACTGTGACGAGGGCTGTGAGGAGAGCCCCCAGTACACGGTGCAGCTGCGGGGCTGCGAGGTCCGGCCCGGCCCAGACACCCCCAGCTCCTACCGGATCACCCTGCTCCAACACGGGGACCAGGTGGCGGTGCTGGAGGTACGGGGGTCGGGTGGTGGTGTGGCTGTTGCTGTTGTTGTTGCTGCTATTGTTTATTGTTTGTTGTTAAAAGGATCGCCATTAGCTGTCACCAAAGTGGGACTGGTCTTCCTGGGGTCCAACAAAAAGAGAAAAATAAATAAATAAAATCACTTAGCAATGATAGCCTAAAAGCAGTAAACATTGTAGACATCATTAGAAACACCATCAGAAATTATTCTGAATAAGTTGTTGATGTTGTTGTTGATGTTGTTGTTGTTATTTCCATTTCCTTTTATCGGTCTGTTTTTTTTGAAACAACCACAAGCCAGGCTGGAATATTTGTGCAGCCGCTTAACCAACATGAGACATGAGCCGAGTCAAATAAAATCAAATTTATTTGTATAGCAAGGTCGCAGAGTCCACACCAGGTTGCACTGAGTCTGTCTTCCCTCCGTCCAGGCGAGCTGTGCAGACGAAAAGGAGCGCTGGGTGCAGCTCCTCCAGGATGGCAGCACCTCGCAGGGTCTGTCCGACCGCCTCTGTCACCACGACAACACCTCACAGGACCTCGATGCTGGTGGGGCCCTCAGGTGATGAATTCAAAAAAATATCTCTTTTAATGACGATTACCGGTGCGCACACTTTCGCGTAGCACTTTGTTGGGAGTACGAACTCTTTGCGGGATGGAACCTGTTGTGTGATGTCAAGCTGTTCTGTCGAGGGATTAATCCATTTAACACATTTTCTCTTTCCAGTGGCCTGAAGACTCGAAGATTCCCCACGTCCAACGCGTACATGGACGACCCCTTTCAGCAGATTAGTGCAACAGTCCATTCGCAACCCATCTACTCCAACAGCTCAATTCTAGAGCACATGGTAAAGTCCAGTCGAAGGAGGTTAAATCTGTGATTCAGGAGTTCAACCTGGTAATACGTGTGATCAGTTGATGATAATATATCAATGTATGTCATCTCTTAAGTTCCAGAATTCTCATAAGGTTGCCAGGGGCGACTCTGTCTCATCCAGGGATTCCGTCACCTACAGCAACAATGAAATCTTCTCCAATCACAGTGAGTCTTGCTCAATACGATACAATTGAGATTGAAAAGCAATTTATGTTAGACTCTATTAAAACCACTGGCAAAGAGTGCTAGGTCACTCTGGGAACTTAACAACAAAGATGTCAGAGCAGACAACCATTTGCTTCCTTTCCTCTGTTGAAAACATGTGATTTCGGGAAAATGATGTGGCTGCACTTAAGATGTTAATATACCCGTTCTCATGAGTTTTCTCTTTTAAAAATGAAATGTTTTTCCAACATCTGGCTCACATTAGGGAAGTGTCTGTATAATGACATGGTTGTTATAACGTTTTCTCTACAGACTTTTCCTACATCTGTACAAACTTTTTTTTTATTGCATGGGCTTTGGACTTTGTGTCAGTGTGATCATTGGTTTAAACACTCTGTTCCTATTCATAACCAATACCAAATAAAGAGAATAGCATAGAAATAGAATAGAAATTGATAGAAATACAATAGAAATAGAATTGAAATAGAATTGAAATAGAATTGAAATAGAATTGAAATAGAATAAAAATTGGAATAGAAATAGAATAGAAAATAACAGAAGTGATTAGAAGAGAATGTGACTGCCCTAGAGGCTAAGCAAAGCCACATCTCCTTTGGCCAACTCCAGTATGTCTACTTAATGTTCATCTTTATCCAGTCAGCTTAAGATTCCTTCTCTGTGTGATAGAGGTTTAGGGTTCTCCCCCTCATGGTTGGAGCCCGGAGAATTCTGGTGGTTAGCTGGCGTTCCTGGGGTTTGGTTGTAGCACAGTCCTCGTAGTATAAAATCCTTTTAAGACTTCTTGAAAAACAGTGGATATACGGTAATATTTTCCTCTCTCCCTGCAAAGCTTCCATAACTATGGAATGCGTCTCCAATGACTGCAGTTCAAGTTAATGTTTGTGTATGTGTATTTGTGTGTGCGTTTGCGTTTGTGTGTGTACCAGGTACGAAGGTGTGTGGGGTGGAGCGGAGTGTGCAAAAGCTGGACCTGACAGGGAAGAGGAAGGTGCAGCTGAGGGCGGGGTCAGAGATGAACCTTAACACAGCGGGGAAGGCAAACAAGCGCACCTCTTTCAGACAGTCACTGGCCTTCTGTACTGAACGGGCACAGGTAAGTGACACATACCCACACACACACACACACACACACACACTACACACACACAGGAGGTCCAGAAAGATGTTACTAAACAACCCACCTAAGGGAGTCATTTTGCCCTTGTCTGAAGTGTCCTTGTCTTTTCAATGTGAACCAGGGTGCAACTTCATGTGGGTGATGTAGTATTTTGCTGCCACCTACAGTTCAGAATATGTATCGCAGACTCAAAAACGTCAACAAAATTGCCAGGCCTCCCTCTCCTTCACCTTGATGTAATTACAGAGTACGTGAAATGTTCTCCGACTTTCAGATAAAAAGAGCCGAGTGGTTAGATCAAAGAGGAGTCTGTTGCTGTCATAATCCTCTGTTACCCTGCCATGGCCTTCCCTGGAAGACTTTTACGGGCAGGACTGACTGATCCACTGTAAACAAACCGAGTATAATGAAACACAAGCTGCATGTCACAGGGCCCATTGTATAGGCTACCCTCTTCCAGCTGGAGATACATGGGGATGTGTATAGCTCAACAGAAGAGCATTTGACTGCAGATCAAGATGCCCCATGTTCAATTCCCCCCTGTATGTCGTTTTGGATAAAACTGTCAGAGCAGGGTTGTTTCTGACCTGGACTTGGCTGAGTTTCCATCACTCTCGCTTAATGCTTTTAAATGAAAGAACTACAGACAGATTCCTTAAGATCTAAATGTTTTTAATGTACCTGGCTACGACACTAACTCCCTAAATGTTGTCTCCTCGTGTGTTTCTGTCTTACTATGTTTGTATGTATGCTGCAGCCTGTTTTGGCCAGGTCTCCCTTGAAAGAGAGATTCTTAATCTCAACGGGTCTCTCCTGGTTAAATAAAGGTTATAATAATAATAGCGGTGACAGGTCTGGCTGCGATGCCACGAATCCAACTTAGGTGACCCGACTGTGTTTCTTCTTCCTCCCCAGGGTGGGTTCTTGACCCCTTTGCTGCGTCGGACAGCGTCTGCAAAGCACTCTCTGAAGAGAGCTCCGTCCTCCATCTTTATAGAGCATGGCAAGGTGTTCCAGAGGAGGAAGGTATGTCTCAGACACAAACACACAGTAACATGCTGCCTGTCCTGTAGAAATATCTTGTCAGGCTGGTCTCAGTCCACTCCCCCTGACCATGTCCAGAGTTACTTCACAGTGCAGTCACGTGACACTACTTTGACATCATCTGTTCTTGTCTCTCTCTGTTTGGAGTGGCAATTTGGGGAATTAGCCTGATTAACTTGTAACGCTGACCTCGTGTCAGAGTTTGTGCACATTCCCGTGGGGCCACCCCGAGAGAAGAGCGTCGTATGATCAATGATTCATGTTACGGGATGCCTGGCTGATCAACTACCCCCGTTACACCTCACAACTTTATTACAGACAGGTCTTCTTCTATGGTTTTAGTCAGTAAATTGTTCTCATCTGTGATCATCTATTGTAACAGTCTAAGAGTGTCTGTTGTTTTCTCATTTTGCAGGAGTGGGAGACCAAGGCTTCAGCCTGACTCAGGCTATCTTGTCAACATGGACCATCTTGTGAAGAACTACCTTGTATACATTCCCTGATTTGTCTTAGTATATATTGCACTGAACATAATATGACTGTGCATGTGGAACATGCACAACTCTTTGTATTGTATTTTGGTTTTTGGGTACTTTTGTATTAATTGAATACAGCACCTCAATAATGTAGGGATCTCTTGTATATTTTCTACTCTTTATATCCTTGTCTTTGGAAATGTCAACCTTCCAAGCAGTTAATCCTGCTCATGTAATAGCTACTTTTTGTCAATTAAAACAGCTGCATTAACAGCAGGAGAGACGTTGTTTTCTCCTGTGATGTTCTGGTGATTCTGGTTCGTGCTTTGTGGAAGCCTGTCTCAGGAATTCAGGGTTGTTAAGGTTCTTCAGTTAGAGGAACACCTTTAAATTGTTTTCTCTCTAACGCAAAGTAACCTATGCATTACTGTAACTATGTAGGCTACGTGTCCACAATCATCGGAGTGGACATCGCACTGGTCTGACCACTGATTACGATAAACGTTATCAGTTTATGTAGCCTACAGCACGATGCTATAGGCATATAAATTACATAGTCTACGCGTTGTGTAGTCTATACAACTTCCTATAACTGAAAGAGCATAGTTACACCGTGCACATATGTTTGGAAAATAATTTTATTGAAGGGTTTCTAACCATGAACTATCACTGAAATGTTTGGCATGGCTGAAATATTTAATCTTTGACTGGTCTAAATGTAAATGCAGTCAACTGATAACTGTGGTAAAAAATAAAATACACTAATTATCTAAACATCTTTATTAAAGATTTTCTGTATAAAATAATTTGTGTCTTTTTTTAATGTGTATTGTATCCTGAAAAATGATTTGGATGAAGTTCATAATTATGCCAGGATTAAGAAACGAATGTTGCTTTCGGCAAGTCACCTTTCTGTCGCCGTAGACAACCCCCCTGTCAGTCCAGGATCCCTGACTTTGTCAACATGGATCGGCTGTCGTGTTGGGGATCCCATGTTGTTAGCTAGATAAAAGTATATGTTATGCAGAAATGTATTTCATTAGCTAGCTCATCTTGTTTATATTGAAAATCGCGATGGACATGTTTAGTAAGCTCACGAGTCTATTTCAGCAGGCGTTGGAAACGGTGAGCATTCTTGTTGACACAGTTAGAATAGCGAGTCAGTGTCAATTGTCCTGACTAGCTTGGATAGCTATGCTTTAACTTTGCTAACTTTGTTTTACTATCCAGCGTTTACAGTGACTACATATGTATTACACATTCTTGTCATTTTTTCATTGATTGTTCTTGCCATGTTTAACTGTCAAGTGCTTGCTTGACAAATAAAACGTTGTAGCAACAAGTTGCCCGGTGTTAGCTGACAACAACTCGATCGACACTACTCTCTACGCGTTAGCTAGCCAGCTGTCTAGCGTTAGCTAGTTTATAACCAGCAGTGTGGATTTGGCGTTTTTGTCACTGTCTAGCTGGCGAGAATTTGACAAGTTTGGTTCTGCATATCCTGTGGGTTATATATAAATAGCTATTAATATGAAGGTCGAGAAGATGGTTGATATCAAATGATATTGTTATTAAGAAGTTTGTTGACAATGAGCTCGAGGGCTAGCTATCTTCTTCCCCTGCTGTTGTGCTGGCTCATTTAGCTCACGTGGAACCCCCAGGCACATTCCAACAGGGTTGGTAGCTGGGGCAGGTGGTGGTGGTTGGGGTAAATTCGCATACAGCAGTAGGAAGCCTAGGTCATAAACAGTGTCCATATTTCATACAAGACTGGTCAATGTGACACCCATATTGCACCAAATGGACATTTTGAGTTGACGAATTACACCATGTTCCTTGTTCTTTCAGAGAGAGCCCTCTGTTAATCTGTTGGACTCGTTTGTGGAGCACTGGAAAGGAATCACCAATTATTACATCGTAACTAATGGTAAGACACTTGCGAATCAAGATAATAATGTTTCCATAAGTAAACCATGTACAATATTTGCCCTTGTATCAACCGTTGACACAGACAGTTTTGAGATATCATTCTCACAGGGGTGCAGTGCTTTGCACTATGTGAAAATATTTCTCCTATTCCTGTACAATTTTTCTAAATGTCTCCGTTTGATCATTCACTTGCATCTGAATCCACTGACCACTCTTAATGTGTTTGTCATGCATCCCAAACGACTTCGGCCGTGAAACAGCCTACACGATAGCAGCTGAGCGTGCATTAAAAGCTTTATTCTGTTCCCGGTTGTTCAGATGAGACCCAGCCTGTGAAGCAGACCGACATCCCCTGGAGGCTGAAGCAGATGCTGGACATCCTGGTGTATGAGGAGGGGGAGCAGGGCCTGGAGGAGACGGGGCCCTGCATGGAGTACCTGCTGCAGCACAAGCTGCTGGAGACCCTATGCACCCTGGGCAAGGCACAGGTGGGGGCCAAACGCTGCTGTGCCCTGTGCTGTTGACCTACTCTCTTTCTCTTTGCCTGTGTCTCACTCTCTCTCTCTCTCTCTCTCTCTCTTTGTGTCTCTCTTTATGTCTCTCTTTGTCTCTCTCGCTCTCACTTTATCTGTCTCGGACTCTTTCAACTTCTGTATCTTTTTCACTCGCTAGCTCTCTCTCTCTCTCTCTATCTCTCTCTCTCTCTCTCTCTCTCTCTCTCTCTCTCTCTCTCTCTCTCTCTCTCTCTCTCTCTCTCTCTCTCTGTCTCTCTCTCTCTCTCTCTCTCTCTCTCTCTCTCTCTCTCTCTCTCTCTCTCTCTCTCTCTCTCTCTCTCTCTCTCTCACACACACACACACAACCTAACACACACACAGTAACATATCTTGTACTTTTTGTTCCTAGTACCCTCCAGGGATGAACCAGCAGGTGCTGATTTTCTTCTCCAAGTTACTGGCTCAGATCCAGAAGCCCGTCCTCCACCTCATCAATATCTACAGGCCAGTCCAGGTAGGCTGCAGTCCTGTACTCAGAGCTGTCTGGAGCTAGTTCATGTGACATTTATCATTACATTAGTATTTAGTTGACACTTTTATCCAAAGTGTCCTAGAAGTAATGTATGTAGAAAGTAAAGTGGAAAGTTCAAGGTTCAGAAGTGCAACAGTATTTGATTAGAGTCACGGAGCAGTCTGAATTTACTAGACACAGCACAAAGTAACCACATGTCAGCTACCAGGCACAATGAACAATATCAACATTGCATGCCTGAATAACTCAGTTATTTCAGAAGTACTCACCCCCCTCCCCCCTTCCTCAACAATCATCTGACATTCCATGTTCGAGAATAACCCAAAGAAAAGTCTGAGTTCTGATCACTTTGATATAATTACTTTAACACATGGATCTGAACTACATCCTCTTTCCTGGTGTGGGTTCGACAGAAGCTCATCCGACTGTGTGGACTTCCTGGTTCCCAAGCAGAGAAGGAGGAGGCTCAATTCCTATTGGTCGTCTGCTCCAGAATCAAACAAGACCCCTACATCCTCAACTACATTTTAGAGGTGTTTAACCATTTCCTCAACTAACCTGCCTTCAGATTTATCCTCCACACTCCCCATGCTATCATACCTCTACACCAGCATGCTCAGGCTTCGGACACAATATAATTATAACACTTTTACACGTGTAATAGTATATTATACTCCTAAAATCATGTTATGGAGTCATTATTAGGACTTTGACTTTTGCTTTGACTTGTAACCATGCTGTCCTGTCTGTCTTGATCCTGCAGATTACCCAAGACATGCTCTCCAAGAGGTCATGCTCCACCTCTGAGGAGAAAAGTGACGCTTCCAACAAAGAGACAGTGCCTTCTGACCAATCACCCTCCTCAGCCTCCACCCCTAGCCAATCAGAATGTACAACTCCTAGCCCTGGTCCCACCCCTTCATCTCCCTCCATCCCTCCTCCTGACAACATAGGCCTCATCCATGTTCTGATGCACTTAAGCAGGAGCCAGGTGTGTGTGCGTGTCAGTGCAAGCTCTCTTACAAACCAACCAACAGAAATTCATCTGAGGTTTTAAGGGAATGATGGGCATAGCTCAGTGGTTGTAGAGTGTTTGACTGCAGATCAATTGAGTTGCGGGTTCCAAAATCCCCCTGTACTTTGCTTTGGAGAAAAGCTTCAGCTGCTAAATGAATACATGACATAATATGACCATCATTTAGTCTTCTTCTGTTGGTCATCGACTCCTCTAGAAAAGTCGAGTGGCCCTGAAGGCCTATGAGAGCCTTCTGCTGCTCACCAGCGTCCAGAGAGAGGAGACGCTGAAGGTTCTGGCTGAAATGACTCCACTCTGCCCCCTGCTGGCCGGGAGGTTGTGTGAGCTCTACAGCCTCATCCCCTCCAGCCTGGACACTGGGGACATCCTGAGCCTCCCACACACACACTGGAGGTGAGGGGGGGAGGAGGGGAGGGGAGGGAGGGGGGAGGGGGGAGGGGAGGACTAAAGGAATCAGGGATAGGAGTATAAACAGAGATGTACAGATAAGTGATGAATCTACACTATCTGCTATCACAATGTTATTGGTATGTTTCCTAATGTCGTGTTTGTGACTGTTGTGCTTAATGACGTTGTTGCTCCTTAGCACACAGTTTTCCCAGGGCGGTATTGAAGACAGTGTGTCATTTCCTGGAAGTGATGAAATGGAGAGATTCTTCTCCTGGCTGGACTACCTGGATCACTTGATGAAGGAGGCACCAAAGGTAAGAAACTCACCAAGGTCCTAAAGCACTAAAAATATACATCCGTGTTAACCTTCAGGTATGTTTGTAAAAAATAGGTAAACAGTGGCCCCTTATGGACAGTAGACTAGATGTATTTTTTCCCAAACCTGATCGATCTCAGGCATTTCATGAGGAGATTGGATTCTGTCTTAACTTGTTTTCTTCTTCCAGATTCTAGCTGTGAAACTGGCCAGTGAGATTCACCAGCAGCTGCTTGTCAGCAAACTGCAACCTCAACTACTTCAAATGTGAGTTGACTCCAGAAAAATGTTAATGTAGTTAATAGAGCATAGCTGTACCATGTCTGCTACAAGGGTGTGAACTGACCCAGTCAGTGTCCAATATCAGGAGTGTAAACAAACAACAACAAGTGCGTGCGTGTTTTAGGTCCGAGGTGGGTGTGTTGGTCGGCACGGCGCTGCTGTGCCGCGTGGTGCGTCACGTCCAGTCCGCCGCCCTGCTGGACGAGCTGGTGAACTACATCCTGGGCCGTGAGACGGAGGGAGAGCTGCGACTGGACACGGAGACCCACGTGCTGCGCTACCACCTCATAGAGCACTGTGACCACATCTCTGATGAGGTAGAGCAGGACTCTGGCTGTGCTGGGATGGCTCAGTGGGAGGCTAGGCTAAAGATAAGGCTAAGGCTAAGGCTAAGGCTAAGGCTAAGGCTAAGGCTAAGGCTAAGGCTAAGGCTAAGGCTAAGGCTAGGCTAAAGATAGGATAGGTCAGGCTAGGTTAGAGTGCCGCTAAGGTAGAAACGTGCTATAGAAATGCAGTCCATTTAGGTTATACTAAATCTAGACTTAGTTTGAATCTAGGGTGAGGCTAAGCCAGGCTTTTCTGTGCTCAGTTGGCTTGTCTCCTGTCAGCAGCAGTCTGAAGTTAGGATCCTCTGCGGCAGCAGAGCATGAGCTCATTTAATCCCTTAAATCCAGAATTGAAGAGAGACAGCGACGACAAACATTTCTTCACAGCGAACAGCTTATTTTTCCGTCTGCCTTCCCCATCCCAATGCATGCTCTCATCTGAATAACTGAATTCAACCTCCCGAAATAACTCCCTCGCCCTCCGTCCCTCCCTCTCTCTCTCCTAGATCAGCATCATCAGCCTGCGCCTGTTCGAGGAGCTGCTTCAGAAGCCTCATCGGGACATCCTGTCCAACCTGGTGCTGAGGAACCTGGAGCGTCGCTGCTACGCCACACACACACACGGGGACGACCGGCATCACCAGTACGAGGCTCTGGAGGACAGCGAGTAAGTTCACGTCTGCGACGTCACGTGTTAATAGAGGCTGGGTGCTCTCCTCAGTATGAAGAATCTTCCCGTGTGTGTGTGTCCGTCCAGGGAGCTGGAGGAGGACCCGTTCTTTACAGACAGCCTGTACCCTGACAGTGACTTCTGTCCAGACCAGCTGCCCCAGCGCACCCCCTCCCTCTCAGGAGAACCCCCCCACAACCAGGCAGCTGACAGTGTCAACAGGTACATCCACAGGATGCCCCGCCACCACGGTTGATGATACTGGGTTATCACTGCTTGATGGTGACTAGAGTGTGTGTGTGTGTGTGTGTGTGCATCAGTTTCCTGTGCCTGGTCCCTCAGGAAGCTAAGTCTTCCCACCTCCTCCAGGGCGCAGGATATAACACTTACGTTCACGACGCTCACAAACTGGTGAGCGCGTTTTCTGAATTAATACGATAGAGTGAAGTACACTAGTATAACGTTCCTTTGTGCATTGCTTTCCACATAGTTTTGAGACCTCACTTTTTTGCTCCCTGCCTAGTTGAAAGATTGCACAGCGCTCTCGCAGGGCTGGGATTGGCCAGAGACCCCTGTACAGTCCGATTCATCTGCAGTGAGTTCAGACTTCTTTGAGGGACACTTCCTGAAAGTCCTGTTCGACAGAATTGGACGGATCCTAGAGCAGGTATACTGTTACGATCTGCTGGTGTGTTGAGGGAGGTCACCTTGGTTTCATGACCTCAACAGATTTAAGTCTGTTAGTGTGGTTTGAATGATGTCCTCTTTTTCCCCAACAACCCTCTCTCCCTCACTCCATCTCCTTCCTCTCTCTTCACCCCCTCCTTCCCCCCCACCCCCCCCTCCAGCCTTATGAGTTGAACCTGCAGGTGACGTCGGTGCTGTCCAGGCTGAGCGTGTTCCCCCACCCCCTCCTCCACGAGTACCTCCTTGACCCCTACATCAGCCTGGCCCCCGAAGCACGCTCGCTCTTCTCTGTCCTCATCAGGGTAACGTGATATCCCAGTCCACATTCCTCTGCCTCGCTCTGCTTGTATCTCTCACTCCTTTGCGTTCCTAAGACAACACCACTACCCAAACACCCCTCTCTCTCTCTCTCTCTCTCTCTCTCTCTCTCTCTCTCTCTCTCTCTCTCTCTCTCTCTCTCTCTCTCTCTCTCTCTCTCTCTCTCTCTCTCTCTCTCTCTCTCTCTCTCTCTCTCTCTCTCTCTCTCTCTCTCTCTCTCTCTCTCTCTCTCTCTCTCTCTCTCTCTCTCTCTGTGTGTGTGTTCTCTTTCACTCACTCTTCTGCCTTCATCAGATAACACCTCCACCCACCCACCCACTCTCTCTCTCCCTCCCTCCCTCCCTCCCTCTCCTCCTCTCTCCCTTTCCAACCGGTGATAACAATGCCGTCTGTGTTTGTTGCTGATGTTTCAGCAGGCCTGTGTGCGTCTCTGACCGCGATGAGTGTTCTCTGTGTGTGTGTGTGTGTCTGAGTGTTCTCTCTGTGTGTGTAAAGGTGATAGGAGAGCTGATGCAGAGGATCCAGATTGTCCCGAACGTGACGGAGAAGCTGGTCCAGGTCCGGGGACAGCTGATGGGCCTGGAGGCAGAGACCGGGTCAGTAGTCAACAAAACTCTCCTGGGGTCTTCTTGGGCCTCCATCGTACAGACCAACCAGATATGACTGTGGTCGAGCGAGTGTTATTTCATTCCCAGCTGTCGGGCACTAAATATGTATATATTACAAATTTGTCTTCAATCATATGATGAACCTCTCATTTGATCGTGTGTGTGTGTGTTTCAGTGTGGATCACGTGACCTTACTGAAGGGAGTGATCGTTCTAGAAGAGTTCTGCAAAGAACTGGCAGCCATCGCTTTCGTTAAACTGCCCAGCGCCTCTTACTGATCCTGGATACTCTTAAACTGAAACAGTGTCAGATACTTCCCCCAGAACACTACATTTATAGCGTGGACTCTTCAACAGAACACACGACAGCACATCCGAAACAGTCATCTCGATGGATGGTTCAGCGCTTCTTGAACCTTCTAGAACCCCCTACTTCTCAATACTGTGGATTTGTGGGGGCTTGGATAGACATCATATGTTTCTTTTGAATATGAGAAACTTCTTCCATGTCTGCTTTGTGAAACATGAAGGTGTTTTGATGTAGCCTTCGTGATTACAGGAAGCCTTGTGCCCGGGCTTTCAATGTGTCCACAGACTCTCTGCAGGCCTACACTGTTCTTGGTATTTGGGGAAGGAGTTGGTTTTGGACAAGACTACTGTCTTTGGACGGTACTAGAAAGCTTTTTATTGCATCAGTTGCACAAGTACTCTCTATACAATTAAGAGGACTGAGTTCAACTACAAAGATTGTCGACTATGACTACTGGTACTTTTCAGGATAGAAGAGACTTTAAAAGACAACCTTGCACATCTCTATTTAAAGTTTATTGTGAAGTCATAAGTGTTTTAAGTATCTTTTTATTTTGACTTTAATCTTATGTTTTTCATAGTAACTATGCAAATAATATTCTATTTATCTGAACCTGAATAATCGCTCCACCTCGTTGCCTGAGAGCCCATACATGCAGTAGACCAGTGTGAAGCCAGACTCAGAGAGAAGATGCTTGTGTTCATGTCTACTTCCTTTCTGTGTTCATGTCTACTTCCTGTCTGTGTCTGTCCTCTGATGTCAGATGTTCCCCTGCCAAGCTCAGAGGGGGGCTGGAAACAACCACTCACATACAATCTTTAAATCATGCTCCAGTTTTTCCAGAGAGTTGTTGCTGTACATGTTCAACTCTCATCAAATACAATAATGTGAGTGTGACATCACAGAGACGTGTCAGTTGAGACACTATAAAACATCTACTTTGATTTGGGCTATTGTTTATTATTGGATTGTTATTGGTTTCTTGACCGTGCATAGATAGTGGTGCATACATCATGACAATTAGCCATGAGGGAAGGATTAGATTGCTTATAATACATTTTGCACAGGTGTCATTTTTTTGTCCATATGTTGCAGTCTATCCAACCATTTAAATATATACAATCATTCCAAGTATAAAAAACAGTAAATTTAAACAGCTTTTGTTTTATGTTTCCATAATCTCATAAAGATTCTTTGTAGTCTTTCCCAGTAGGCCCTATGCCAGGTCCAATCACAGACGCAGGATCACATGACCATTTACCTGAAGCAGCCTCCTCTGTCAGTATGGACAGGGGCCTTAGATAACCTTTGACCTCTGATACCTTTCCTCACTAACAAGCAACTTCTTTTCAGTCATGCCCATGCATCCATGCATCCATGCATCCATGCATGCCCATGCAGAAGTCTGCGTCCACAGGATCCTTTAAGAAGGAAACAGAACCCATATTCTCTCTGTCCTCCATCAGTACAGACTGTGTACAGGCAGGAGCGACACGTCCTTCAACCTCTCTAGAATCCTGTCCCTCAGGGCCGGTTTGTCCACCTTGTACCACTGGTAGCGGGGGCTCTCCACCAGGGGGGGCTGTTCGAGTGGGGGGCCATCGCTGTGCAGCAAGGAGGCCAGCAGGTTGAAGCAGAGCCCGTCTGTCTTGCCGGGGACCCGGCCGTTGTGCTGCAGACTCAGCAGGCCCCAGGTCTCGATGTCCATCTGGTAGTAGGAGGAGGGCATAGCCTCCTGGACCATGACGTTGGCCGCCCAGGTCACCGTGTGGGTCTTCAGGGCCACGGCCACGGGGAGGTGGGGCCCCCCGGAGCCTGCCAAGCTCACCAGCAGCCAGAGCTCCTTGGCTGGACTGGTGAAGGCCAGCAGTAGCCTCTGGACCACCACGTGGCAAGGCAGGTCAATGGGGAGCACGGTGGGGTGCCAGGCCTTCTGCCGGTACTTCAGCCCGGCGTTGATGAGACGCATGATGTCCTGGCCCCGCAGGGGGAGGGGGGACTCCTGGTCCCACCACCCCGCCTGGAGGGACTCTGCGTCGGCCTCCTTCAGGGTCTTCAGGGAGCCTCCTGGAACAGACATGGGAGAAACGTGGGGATTCGCTTTTTCAGCATTTGTTCATCCCACAATTTCCCTCCCCTGAATTTCCCTTCCCTGAATTTCAGATATATCAGTTGAATATAATTAATTGGACAGGTGAACTCAGATGATTTCTCAAAATGGGAGTCTTGAATGTTGATGCATTAGTTCAAGAGGTCAAACCTGTGATTTCTGCCAGGAATGCAAATCTGATCCACTGGGGCCCCTGTTCCTGAACCAAGAGCAAGGTGATTGGCTGGCAGTCAAAGCCTGCCTCCTCCTTTACTTCCCTCTTCATGGCTTCCTCAATAGTCTCCCCTTCTTCCATCCTTCCGGCTGGCAGGTACCACTGCTTTAAGCAGTCTTGCTTTGCCTCCTGCACAACCAGGACCTCATTCTACATAGAGAGAGGAGGGAAGGAATTAGAAAGAGTTCAATGTACAGGGTATTCTGCATGAGTAATAAAGAGATAGTAGATCGATAGTTCAGTTAGAAATTCAGTTCAGCTACAAAACAATCTGTTTTTTTTTCAAAGCCTCCAAGCTGTAGTCTGTCAGAACTACAGTTAAGTTGTCACTAAAGAGCTTGAGCCGTATAGTGTCAGGTCAGTAATCTAATCTAATGACCTTAGTAGGGGAATATTTAGCCGGTCAAATTCAGATCTTGTCTTTACGAAGGGGTGAATACACAATGCAAGTGTAGCTTAGCAACATACTACTACCAACCTTTGAGTTGAAGATAACGGCGCTGACTATGTATGTGACTGTCTTTCTCAGCACGACAGGTTTGACTTTATCCGGTGCTGAATCAAACTCGGTCACTTCCAGTCCTTCGCCGTTCAGAATTGTCTCCACTTCTTCATCCACCGACATGTCAGCTACAGTCGCAACGGGACAAACCTTTCCCTGGACTTTGAGTAGAGACACACCCACTGAGTCAGACGAATATATATTGATATCTGTCAAATAAACAAAAAGCAGAGCTATAAGATAACTAGTAGCAGCTTAAGCTTACGACTAGTCAAACATAACCTAGCTTAACAACAACAGACGCGTTAGCTGAGCTAATATTACAGTACGGAACATCGACGTTACCGTTTGCACAGTAGCTCCACTTGTACCATTGTAATTATTCTCACTGTTCTCATAAGTACAACAATTAAAATACGAACCTTCAAAGAAGGGACAGCTTGTTTGACAATTCACTTTTACTGTAGGTTACTGCTTCTTGTTGACACATCATGACAGACTCCTGCTGTTCGGCTACGGTAAGTCTCCAGCCAACCAATCACTAGTAACTGGTCAGTCATTGGCTTACTGTAGAGCTCACACCACAACATAGCTTTTTCCTTTAAATGTATTTAACTTTATTAAGGATGTGCAGGGTAATTCAGGTTGCATGGCATTTCACATCGTATTCAAGTTTATACTTGAATAGTAATTGTATTGCATGTTGGATAATAATTATAGCCTAACATTTCATACACTGGGGAATACATTTTGAGACTGGAAATCCAAAACCGGTAACATTTCTTAGATAAATACCATCACAGAATTGTCTTAAAAGGAAACGTAAACAAAACTAAGTAATAAAGTAAATGAATTCGTATTTTGGTGTCACGAGGACGCAGAAAGGGGTTTGCTATGTGCCAGACCGACACTAAGCGCATGCGCCGTATTATTCATTCTAGTCGGGTTCACGCTGGACTGTGCGACTCCTTTGAACCTAAACGGTGCTCGGTTCAAAAAAGATTAGTGATTCAGCATTAATGTTATTATAAATACATTTATCATGCGATACGGATATACCTAAAAGACTTGAATAGTCATTAGTAATGTTATTGTATCTCTCATGGATGAGAAATAGTTGTACCAATATGGCAAGGTTGTTGGGGTAGGCTTTTTACAGTATGAGGAAAAGGCACTTCGTAATTGCTTGGAAGGCAACGCCTGGATAATAAGACGTACTTTCCGTTAAATCGGCTGCTTGGTTGACAGTTAGTAAAAATGGGGATTACATTGTTTTCCCATCAGTGTTTTCAAATAGTGTGTCTCGTCGCTTTACTCAATGGATTCGGTGACTGCAGCGAAGGTGAGTAAACATATCGGCAGAATAGCCCATCCAGTTCAGCGGCTTCCCTTCTCGGCCACTCTGTAGCTGGCGAAAAGCATTCTAGAACTTGGCCAACTACTCGATACGTAGCCTAAACGCAATTAATCCACACACTATTTCTGTAAACCATGTTACAATGCTGACTGTTAATAGTGACAAACTATCGCCGCTAGAGAAGAAATGTGTAATGCAATATTTTTTTTACTCTCGCTCTGTTTGCATATTATGTCGATGTGTTGGCGGGACCGTAATGTCAAACTGTTAACACATTTGTGTCGCTTATCTGTGTGACCGGAATGTTGTCATCTGTCACAAGTTGATGTTCGAGGCAGTGCGATGTGAAGAGTTTCTTTTGATCAATGACAATCTTTGAAACACCTTTCCAGTGTTTGTTCTGTCAGGAAGAAGCCCCAAATCACGACGTGTTTAGCCGTTGTTTGGTTGTACATGGCTGGACACACATAAGAAGCTTATTAACTTCTCCTGGCAGGGTTTATGTAGGTTAATACTGATATCCTACAAATGGTTATGTCTGGGATTAGCCTACATGTAACGGTTAAGGTTTCCGGTAAACTACTGAATTCCTTCATTCCTGTATGTCATCCCTTCACTTTCATTTGTTCCATTTCGTGACTGTTGTACTCCCCCTCCCAGTTTCAGCAACAGAACTGAGTGCTAACGAGACTAAGTGGCTCCTCCACTAGATAGGCTCCTGGACTGTTGTGAGTCTCATGTGGTTATGTAATGGTTTGTGAGTTTGTGGGTGACGGACAAAGCTCCCTACTGTATGTCACTGTGACCTTGTTGTTCTTTGCTTAGTTATAGCTTTTGTGGAGCAGTCTGGGGTCATTAGACCAATGAGTCTTCCCCAATACCCCATCTCAATTAAGTTACCCTGAACACAACAGATCAATCGCATGAATCGACACCATTTCCGCCCAGACATGTCAGGTTTATCAACACAATTTCAGACCAGATCGATCAGGTTTCCTAACACTAAAACATTTCTAAACCTCATGTTTCTTAGAGCTAAGAGAACACCTGGAGACAGGGTCTGGTCAATTATGTCTATAGTCTGCTCTGTTCTGGTGGATATCATTTTCCAGACCCCTGTTACTGATGTCTATCTGACTGACATTTTAACTCCACACCTCTATGTCCGGCCTCACAGAGATGTTTGGAAGTTGTGTGGATTTTGGACACGGCTTCAAAACATCCTGACCAGTTGCTATGCTGTCATTTAAATTCTGTCACCATATAGGCTAGTAACATACACAAGCACACAACCATACAGGCTTATAAACATACAGCACACATAGATATGTCTTCTCTCAGCCTTACTGTCCAACCATGTTGGCATGAACAGGAGACCTCCGTCTGTCCAGGGGCTCTGCTGCTGGTTCTACTGTACGCACGTCCGAGTTAGACGCCAGGCAGGGTTCCCTGTGACTGCGTCTGCCCCGTCCTTGACCACACCAGCCTGCTGCAGCTCTGCCACACCAAGGCAGTGTGAACGACAGGCGTGTCGGTCCCTATGAAGCAGTAGGGACCCTTGGGGGATGGAGGGGAACCGGAGAGAATGCTGTTGGGTTTTTACAACTGATACGAGAATGATAGACTGTGTAGCCTTTGTGTTTATGGTTGATCTGGCACCCCCCCCCCCCCCCACACACACACACACAGACACTTCATTCATCTGTTTTATTCTATCATTTTGGTTTTGACATGAATTTTAGTTAGAATTTATGGTCGTGCACTTTGTATATTCTCTCGTTCGCCCCCTGTTGCTCTCGCTCCACCTCTCTCTCTCTGTTTATTTCTCTATTTATCACGGGTGGCCTGGCTCAGATAAGGACGGACAGAGGAGTTGTTTGCCCTCTGTGTTTGGGAAGGACATCCCCACTGTAGGGGTTGTTAGCAGGCAGCTGGCAGCTGTGAACACCGCCCTAACAGGCTGACGTGCAGCTGGCACTGCCTCACACGAGGCTGGGATAAGGAGCAGTAGTAGCGGTGGCCCACCTGATCTCCACAACATCTGAATAGCGGTGGGGCATCTCTGGAAGCTCATCCGTATGATTTAGAGATCTGCAGAGACAGGCGGCAGGGGCGCTGTGGAGGTGACCTGGAATAGAGCCACTGCTGGGTAGACCATGGCTATTGGCTGCCGGTCAGGTTGGCAGGTTTGGGGGGAGGGAGGAGGGAAAGAGAGGTTGGAAGAGATGCGATGAGTCAGGGTTTAAAGAAAAGCTTTATACCTGACTGGGGAGGATGCCCTGGCTGCAGTGGGTTAACTGCTCCTTGCCCCCTCGCCCCTGTGCTTCTTCCTAACCCTGCCTCGGTAACAATACTGCTCTGGCCTCTGCAGTAAGCACCAAAAGCACACATATTGAACTGCAGTGTGTTAACTGCTCCTTGCCCCTCGCCCCTGTGCTTCTTCCTAACCCTGCCTCGGTAACAATACTGCTCTGGCCTCTGCAGTAAGCACCAAAAGCACACATATTGAATACTATTGTCTGTTGTCTTAACCTTTTGCCCTGGAGGAGGGGTTCCATAGCTAAACTGCCCCCTCCGGTGGTTTACTTCTATTTATTGTTATCTCCTTTTTAGGAGTTTCCCCTTGTTTTCTATGAGGGTTTAGGTTGGATATCGGAATTTAGTTATCTGCGAAGGGACATTTGACATAACTTCTGAAAAAATCTTGATCTTCTACAACGTTAACAGTGTGTTAAAGGCAAACTTTGTAAGCCATCAGATTCATAGCCATGCCGTTCCTGTCCTAGGACCCAGCTCGTCACAGCAGACGTCCCAGTTCTCGTCGTACGAGCTGACGGTCCCTAGGAGGGTCCACAAGCATCGGAGGGATCTGGACTCCACCGAGGCAGAGCGGGTAAGTTACCACGGCAACTCAACCACACGTTCAGACACCAGCTGAGAGTCCTATCCCTCTCCTTATCATTCATACATGTTCTGCTATTGTTTTATCTCTCCCCTCACATCTCTCACCAGCCCCCAATGCCCCTTCCAGGAAGTGATAACTAGGTTCCCTGCCACCTGTGGTCTCTGACCTCCGCAATAACAAACCTGAGCTGACAGACAACAGGTCTCACTTCCTCTGAGCTCAAACAGCCTCTTATTAAAACCAAACATAAGGCCCTCCAGTGTGACTCCCAATGTGCATTTACCGAGCATGCACATGTGGTTGTAATTGGTATGCGATGAAGTCACAAGTAGCAGAATGCATGCAAGTTGGAGGTGGTCTGTGTTCTAGAGTCAGAACTGGAGGGTTTGTTCTGGAGGTAACCATGTTTGTGTCTCTCCTACCCCCTCCCCTATCCTGGCAAGCATGTTCAAACATATTCTGACACACACACACGTCCACACACACACGTCACACACAGCTAGACCTCCTCCTATGGGAGTGGGTGAAATGTGAGAGGAAGAAGGGAGTGGAGGAGTGTAAAAGTATTGAGGGTGTGTTCAAACAAAGAGGCTCTGCTGTGGCCTAAACTGGAGCCTTGGCTCAGAAGAAACCGAAAACCTCCGATGATGCGAGCATTCGTGTAGTGACAAAGGCCGTAGGGGTAGGTTAAGGAACAGACAGCAGGGACATGTATTGTCAAAAGACCACTGGCACATCCCCTTTTAAAATGATCACCAGGGCAAGTCTTGTTTTGGCATACAGGGTGATGAATGTTTTTCTCCCACCCATGTTCAAACAATACCTACACCCTTGATGAAGGGATTGTTGGCCTTTGGCCTAGACCCCCATTGGTGCCCAGTGTCTGGGACACATCACCAGGCCATACACACAGCCGTGCTAATTGAGCCGTGAAATGATCTTTCTCTCCTCCACCTCTATCATCTTCTCTTCACAGCCTTTCTATCTCCTCTCACCTGCTCTCCTCTCTCTCTCTCTCTCTCTCTCTCTCCCCTTTTTCCTTCCTCTGCTTATAAACCCTCCTCTCTCCACTCTTGTCTTTCTCTCTCTCCACAGCAATCCTCCTCTTCTCACCCGCCCCCTTTACTGTTCTTGAATGTCTGTTTCTGCCTTGACAACTCACTCCTAAATTAGGAGTTAATCTATGCGTCTATCTAGGATGGGGGATTTGGTACTGGGTTTGACCCCAGATTTAATGACTGCAACCCCGCTGTGAACAGTGAAAAGGAACGTAACGTTACCATGCCGGTCCTTACACAGCCTCTAAAGCAGTCCAGTTATCTCCTTGTGATTGACAGGTCATGCTGGTCCTCTGTCTCTCCAGGTGTCATATGTAATCAGTGCCCAAGGGGAGGAGCATGTCGTCATTCTGGAGAAAAATGAGTAAGTTGTTCTCTCTTTCCTCCTCTCCCCTCCTCTCCTTTCTCCTCTCCCCTTCTCCCCTCATCTCCCATCCTCTCCACTCCTCTCCTCCCCTCCTCTCCCCCTCTCCCCTTATCTCCCATCCTCTCCTCTCCCATCCTCTCAAGCAAAGCTGATGTGTTCCAGATGTTGTGCAATCCTCAAGGACAGAACCAGGCACAGTCAGACTGCACAGACTCCTGCAGAAACAGTTTATCAGATAGGGGTCAGAGGGGTCACAGGAAGACATGCCTGAAAACATCATATACTTGATCTCAATGATATGCTGCCTGTTGTCTGTTAAGTGAATCGAAACTGTCTTCCAGTCCCAGTATCCTCTGTGGCTGTCGGGAACATTGTCATGTCATCATTTTATCTAAAGATTTCAACCCGGTAAACTTGGAATAGTTCAAGAGGGAAAGACAGATGGACAGAGGAGAGACAGAAAGAGAGGGGTTAAGGAGGAAAAATGGAGAGAGAAACAAGAGTCCTAGGTGACCCACTGGGGGTAACAAACACTGCAAAGACTCAGCTACCATGGAGAACTTAAACACTGTTGCTTTGGTCACCCAGCTTGAAATCTCCTGGTTTGAATACTTGTATTTGAATACTGTCTCTGAGAATGTGGCTTCGCTCTGCTGCCTCGTACAATGGAACACTCTGCAGTTGACACCCAGTCAGCCTGTGGTTGACTAGGCTGTGTGCAACGCTCAAATTAAACCGCAGCCTCTAATAGCTCGTCGGCTCTTTGATGTTTCTTAAGCCTGGTTTCTGTATTTAAGAATGTGATTTTGTATTCTATATATCCAGCCTGCTCTCGTAGGGTAGCTGCTGTGGCACAAACAGTGAGCTGTCATACTCACTTCAGATTGTTTATTGTTCGTTCCAGACTCCTACTTCCTGAGGACTTCACAGTGTACACCTACTCTGAGGATGGGACGTTATCCACGCAGCGACCCTCCATGCAGGTGAGACACAGCACAAACCTGGCCCCCGCGGGTCCACTCTGCCAAACAGCACAGTCAGACACGGTTTGGACTGGACGGTATTTGTTTGAGGGGGGATTTGAACCTGCGACCTCCTCTGTAGCCGTGTGCTCTGCCACTGAGCTATACTCCTCCTGCGAACGTGCTCACAGTGTTTCTAAAGCTGGAATGACGGCACAGTGTGAGCTGCATACGGTGAATGGCACTGTCTCTAACATGCTCTCCTACTTCACCTGGCTGGCTCGCCAACTCACACTTGTACTTCGACACTGCTCCGTATGTGCGGGCCTAGCCAGTAAAATGAGATAATCTGTTGATGCACCTGCCTCCTATAAAAACCTTCAAAGAATTATCCTGCCTCAGAAAACAAGTCTGTTGCACAGTCCCAGTCTAGGGGTGGAGGGGTGGGATAGAGCAGAGAGGGTTTAATATCTGTTAAACCTCAGTGAAGGAGATATCTTATGGCCTGGAAACACACAAAGAGCTACTTTCCCAGATTAGATCATTATGTGGCATTCACTCTCCTGGCCTTCTAAACAGCCATGCGTTGAGCTGTGCCAGGATAGTCGACCTGCCCCTGCTGTCTCTGTAATGAAGAGTCTCTGGCCTTCTACAGCTTCTGGTGCTGCTCTCAACGGGTCACTGAGAGGTTGTGATTGCTATCATGACATTTATAGTCCTTTGTCGTTATCTCAGTGACACCGTGTCCCCAGACAGCCAATTAGAGAAGAGATCTGTGGATCAGGAAGAAAGGATTGCTGTTCTGCGGCCTAGTCACAGGCGTGACTTATGACTAACAGGATATGCCCTTCAAACCTGTGTGTAAGCCAATCAGATGCAGAGTGATGATGAGTAAATGTTTGATATCTCTCATGGGATTTTATGACTGCAAGCTACAGTGGAAGGAAATGTTTGGATTAGTTTTAGATTGACAAATTTTGAAATTAAGCTTCTGTAAGCCTGTCTGTATGGGACGGTCATTCATTAATTGGACTGTAGTACCATCTCTTGTGGTTTTGACGAACATGCTTGATCCGTTGTGGTGTGTGTGGGTATGCATTTGGATAGGTTTATGTGTGTGTGTGTGTGTGCCCTTTAACCTCAATCTGGAGAGAAGGGGTTTTCCAGTATTTCGTCTCTGAACTGGCAACCGTCCTTCACGGAAACGCAGACAGAAATCTTCCTGCTTGAACATCATCTCCATTTC
The DNA here is from genome assembly GCF_054491055.1 of Hypomesus nipponensis. Lineage (NCBI taxonomy): Eukaryota > Metazoa > Chordata > Actinopteri > Osmeriformes > Osmeridae > Hypomesus > Hypomesus nipponensis. Next base: position 8,721,247 of record NC_140384.1, on the reverse strand, counting down.
CACTCCATCTGCTGTGCTTGGAGAACACGCTGGCCTGGACACAGATGGAGCTTACATTACCATGCTGCCAGTGAAGTGGAGGAATCCAAATGCTTGGCTGTTGATGCTGGTGTGGACGTCCGAGGGGGGGAGAATGTGGAAAAAGCATTTATTATTAAAGAGTTAAGAATTAAATATTGATGCTTTAATTGGCTTTCCCAGTGCTTCTAAACACATTGATTGGACATGTCACAAACAACTGTCGGATAAGTATTAAGTAGCTTTAAGACTCGAGGAGTTTTGCTGTGTGTGTCTGAGAAGAAAAGGGAGAGTGAGAATGCTGCCTCTCTCCAGACTTGTTTATTCAATCCCAGACTCTCTCCTAGGACATGAAATATGATGACCGTTTGCCTGACACGGCCGAGTCCCCTGTGTTTAGTAAGCGCGCTGATATTTCCTGTATATCCGTCTTTCTGTGTGTGTGTGTTGTCTTTTCCCTGGTGTTCTCCGAGGGGAATGCTCGCTGCACAACCAGACTTTTGCAGCTCATTGCGTGTGGCAGAGTTGATGAAATGGCCCAAAACAAAACATTGTCGGCCTTGGGACCAGGGTTAGGTTTCTCACATACAGCTCCACAGACTGTGTGAAACCCACTGTGTGAATGCTGAGAAGAGTACTTGTAAATGACAGTTGAGATTTAATTCAGTTATAGAATGCTTTTATTCAAAGCCACAGTAACTGGCGGAAATTAAGTTATAAATGTCATTGAATGCTCCCCAAAAAATGAAGGATTGTTAAAGGCTTGAAAGTCGTATGACATAATGTAACGTTATAACGTTAATGCCATTTGTCAGTACATTTACACGTTTATTCTCTCTCTCTCTCTCTCTCTCTCTCTCTCTCTCTCTCTCTCTCTCTCGAGTTTTTACACGCTTGTCACATCATGACCTCCTAACAGATCCACAGACCCACATGCACATTCTGTGCATCTCATCTCTGCTGAGGTCTTGTGGTTCCCCGATGCTGCCGGTGTGTTCAGGGTTACCGGGCTAGTGTTTCCTATCCTATCCTGCTGAGGGAGGTGGCCTGTTGCAGGGGCAGACAGAGCTTTTGTGGTACGTGGCATTAGAGCTCTGGAGAATGAGTCACTTCGGAAACTGTTGCTGTCTAAGTGTCTGCTCATAAATATGTTAGCAAAGACTGGCTTTTGGTTTTACGGAGGTTGCGTAGATATTTGGTTTTAGACTTGGTTTTAGACAGTTACTCCCACATCTCTCTCTCTCTCTCTCTCTCTCTCTCTCTCTCTCTCTCTCTCTCTCTCTCTCTCTCTCTCTCTCTCTCTCTCTACATTGTTAGATTACACCCCATATCTCACTTCTTAAATTCTCCTCTCACTTCCCTTTTTCCCTCCACTACAATCCTCCGCTCTAAGCCTCTCAGTTCTGGTCATCACAGAGACCAAACGGACAGTCAGCTATCCCACAATGCACCTGCTGCTGGCATCACGGGTGTGTGGGCACAGGACAGGGAAGGACGAGGAGCTACTGGTCCAGAATCAGGGAAAAAGAAGCAGGCTGGATCTCCCTGTCCCATACTTCACCCCTAAGCCAGTTATCACGCTGTTTGACTTCCCTTGTTAGCCTCCATTTGGTACCGCCTGGGTCATGCTGTACCCTGTGGAGGATGTCTTTTGAGAACTATTCTAGCCTGACCCAAAGAGATCCAGCTCTCCTTTGTTTGCGCAGCCTTGCTGCATCAGACCACTATGCCTTTGTCTTCCTTGTTGGTCTCCATCCGAGCCCGGCTTCAGCAATCCCGCCTCGAAAACATTCTTATCAGTCGTGGGATCTGTAGCATTGTTGATCTGAACTAGGTTGATGTAACCTCGTCTGAAACCCAGGTCCTTGGGTTCCTCTGCATCGTGATGAGCAAGATCGCTGCTGGGAAACAGACAGGGGAGGAAGTGGTTTCTCAAGACACAAAGCTGGGAAAGCTGCGTTTGTCCCTGGCTGCACACACACACACACACTCTAATACACACACACACACTAATAACAGGAAGTGCTTTATAAGACCCTGTGGGAGTTGTGGAGGAAGTGTGTGTGACTCCAGCTATCGTCCGAGCAGAGAGATACGCATCTCCCTGTCAGCAACCTTCCTGGACGTGTGACTGGACCACTGTGATGTCATGACTCTGCTCTCACTTTGGTAGCTCTCTCTCCCACACACACTCTCACACCCACACACACTTTCTCTTACACACACACACACACACACTCGTTCACCCCGGCGTGTTCTTTCCCAGAACAGAGAGCTTCAGTGTAAAGCCTTGTTATGTCACCCGCTCCCTGGTACTGTGGGAGAGAGGCAGCCTGGTAATTGAATGTGGTAAATATTGTCTTGATTAGCCGATTAGTGGATAACTGGACTCAACAGAAGGTTCGCTGAACAAAGATGGCCGCCCTCCCTCATCCCACTCCCACATCCATCTGTCTCCGCAGCTTGCTAGTTCTATGGCTTCAGGTCGGGTGTGTGAGAACGCACGTGTGTGTGTGTGTGTCTAATTGCGGTGTGTCGCAGCTGGGGTCTTCTTGGTTAATAAGTCTTCCTGCCTCCTCAGTTGGCCCTGTGCCACCGCAGCGTTGGTAGGATGACACAGGACCAGGAAGCCTGTGGTCGGGCAGGCAGCTCCAGCCAGCCCTCCAGATTAAAGTATTTATAGACCAGAGTTAATTGGTGAGAGTAGACAAGGTGTCGTTGACTTAATGTTCAGACTAGATCAAGCCTGGATTGAGCTCCTAAAGCTAATTCTCTTACATGTGACAGAGCTGTGGGGCTAAATCCCTTAGGTCTCGCTATTGTTAGAGAGACTGCCTAGAGGGTTTGACTCAGGCAGGTAGATCTTAAAGGCGTGGCCCTCACCTGGCCGGGGGGGGGATTCCACCCCGTGTGTGTTTGTGGAGTCTCTCTCCCTCCTCTCCTGACTGATGAGGCTATCAGTAGTCTGACCCCTGTTCTCTTCTCCTCTGTTCCAGGACCACTGTCAGTATCGGGGTTACGTCCTGGACCAGGAAGGATCCTCCGTAGCCATGAGCATCTGTAACGGTCTCAGGTACAACAAGACTCTCAGAAACGCTGGCGTTCTCCATCCCGTGCCAACCTGTCATGGAGTCCTGAGTGATGGGAATTACGTTTGACGTTGTTGCAAAGTGTTTGCTACCAGGCATGAGGGTCAGGAGTGGCATGAAGGATTCCGTCGATTTTCTCTCTCTCTCGCTTTCATCTCTCTCTAACTCTCTCTCTATCAAACTCTCTCTCTATCACACACACACACTGTCTCTCTGTTTCCGTCTCTTTTACTTCTCTCTGTGTCTCTCTTCCCACTCTCCTTCTGCCTGTTCCCGTCCTCTGCTCTGTCAGCCGTCCAGTGGGCTGTTCCAGCTCTGCTCTCTGTCTCTCTCAAGGACAGTGGGATTCCTATTAATAGCGGTAGTGTTCAGCACTAATGAGTCACAGCATAGTAGCAGAGCCACAGACCAAGGTTAGTGATTGCTGCTCCATCACCGGAGATGATCTCGCTCTGTAATTTGTGGCTTCAGCCCGCAAGTCCTTATGAAACGGTTTGTAATTTGTAACGTGTTGGGTGTGCTTTTTACCGCCGCTGCACAGTGTTTGCGTGTGATCTCCCGGTAGGACATCCCTCACACCCATATGCTCATGTACAAAACGTACACACAGTCTCACTCAGTCTTTCTCACAAACACTCCCAACTGCCTCACACACACACACACACTGCTCACCACAAACTGTGACACAAAGTTGTGATGTCTGACCTATGTGTCTGTTCTACAGAGGCGTTCTCCATATGGGAAATTCCAGCTATGGCATCGAGCCCCTGGAGTCCTCCTCAGCCAATCAGCACCTGTGGTACCGGCTAGAGGATGTGAGGTCACAACCGCTGGTGTGTGGCACGCCTCACACTGAGCATGCTCACACTGAGGAGCACGTCCACTCTGACACACACAGAGAGACCGTCAGTCACCACCTGAGGGTAAGTAACCCCCTCCACACACACACACACACACACACACACACACACACACACACACACACACACACACACACACAGACAGATGAGTACCATTGAGCTTTATACAGTACGTTTCTAAACCCCATGGTGTGTGTGTGTGTGTGTGTTCATTCTGCAGAGAAAGCGTGCTGTGCTACATAAGACTCACTACGTGGAGCTCCTGCTGGTGGTGGACAACGAGAGGGTGAGCAGAGTCCTCTGGTGTTGTCCAGCCTTTTAGAAGACAACGTTCCCCTAAACTTAGCTCCCAGATCACATGGTTCAGTTGTCCTGATGGAAATCTCCATGGAGCTAGTAGTCATGGTGTCCTGACACTTACCCTCTTTCTCTCTCTCTCTCTCTCTCTCTCTATCTCTCTCTCTCTATCTCTCTCTCTCTTTCTCTCTCTCTCTCTCTCTCTCTCTCTCTCTCTCTCTCTCTCTCTCTCTCTCTCTCTCTCTCTCTCTCTCTCTCTCTCTCTCTCTCTCTCTCTCTCTTTCTCTCTGTTTCTTCTATTTACCCTCCCTCCTTCTTTGCCTCACATTTTCCTCGTCCTCCATCTCACCCTCCTCCTAGTTCATCTATATGCACAGGAACGAGACAGCTGTGAGAGCAGAGATGGTCCACTTGGCCAACTTCATTGACAGTGTAAGTACTCTTCTCACACACAAACACTGGACGGCCATATTGACGGTTTCATCCCACACACACACACACACACACACACACACAGTGTATGGCAATAGAGACACTCGGGCACATTCAGAAACACGGGACAAATTTATTTTCAGACAGCAGAAGCAAGCCAGAACCTCAACATTAAACAGTTGAGCAACAGTCAGTTTTTTTATAATATCTCTTCTCTCTGTCTTTCTATAACTCACTATATCTCTCTCTCACTCTCTGTCTATCACTCACTCTCTTTTTCTCTCTTTTTTTACAATACCTTCACTCTCTGTCTCTCACTCACCCTGTCTCTCCCTCTGTCTATCACTCACTCTCCCTCTCCCTCTATATCTCTCTCTCTTTCCCCCTCTCTCTCTGTCACTCACTCTCTCTTTCTCTCTTCTTTTACAATACAATTCTTTTACATACAATTAGATGTATGTGGAGTTGAACGTGCGGATTGTTCTGGTGGGCCTGGAGATCTGGGCCCACCAGAACCCCATCAGCACCGAGGGCAGCGCGGGGGAAGTCCTCACCCGCTTCACCCAGTGGCGGGAGCAGGAGCTCGTGCCACGCAGAAGACACGACAGCGCCCAGCTCATCCTGTGAGTCCCACGGCCGTGCGCACGCACAAACATGCACTCAAACGCCGGTACACAGCTGTATGAATCAGACTGCACACCAACATAGATGTAGCTGCAGAGGGTGCGCACTTCCTGTCTGTTCTCATGGCGTGCGCGTGTGTCCAGGAAGAAGAGTTTTGGAGCGACTGCGGGCATGGCGTTCGTGGGCACAGTCTGCTCACGGAGTCACGGAGGCGGGATCAACGCGGTACGCAGCTTCCTGTCAGCTCTCTCCCTTCCTCAGAACGACCTGATTAGACCGAGGTGACGTGTCGACTTGATGGGTTAGTAGTTAGTAAGTATGTGCTGCTGTTTTGCCGTCTCCCCAGTTCACAAACAACAACATCCCGGCGTTCGCGTCGATCGTGGCCCACGAGCTGGGGCACAATCTGGGCATGAACCACGACGACGGGCGGGATTGTCACTGTGGAGTCAACTTGTGCATCATGAACTCGGGAGCCTCGTGAGTTCACACACACACACAATGAAACTCACACACACACACACACTCACACAATGAAACACAAACAGGTACACGCTGGTTCTAACTTTCCCTTTCCTTCCAGCGGTTCTCGCAACTTCAGCAGCTGCAGTGCTGACGACTTTGAGAAAATGATCCTGAACACGGGAGGAAACTGCCTGCTGAACATCCCGCGGCCGGACGAGGCCTACAGCGCCCCCTACTGTGGAAACAAGCTGGTGGACATCGGAGAGGAGTGTGACTGTGGCTCAGACAAGGTCTGGAGCTAACGAGACACGACGAAAGAGAGTGTCACATGGACATCATGTATGCTGTACGTCAGTCCTGACGTGTCTCTTTCTGTGTGTGTGTGTGTGTGTGTGTGTCCAGGAGTGTGAGAAGGACCCCTGCTGTGAGGCAAAGACCTGCAAGCTAAAGTCCGGGGCTCAGTGTGCCTTCGGAGTCTGTTGCAAGAACTGCCAGGTAACTTAGCAACAAAGAAATATGACTGGGAAAGTAAAAAATAAATAAAGAAGTAATTACATTATTCTCATAAATTTTACTCGTATTTCCCTCCCTCTTTCCCTCCCTCTTTCCCTCCCTCTTTCCCTCCCTCTTTCCCTCCCTCTTTCCCTCCCTCTTTCCCTCCCTCCCTCTTTCCCTCCCTCTTTCCCTCCCTCCCTCCCTCCCTCCCTCCCTCCCTCCCTCCCTCCCTCCCTCCCTCCCTCCCTCCCTCCCTCCCTCCCTCCCTCCCTCCCTCCCTCCCTCCCTCCCTCCCTCCCTCCCTCCTCTCCAGTTCCTGCCTGGAGGGGCTGTATGCAGGGCCAGCAACGACGACTGCGACCTGACAGAGTACTGTAACGGCTCTTCGGCCCTCTGCCAGAATGACGTCTTCAAACAGAACGGCCATCCCTGCCGGAACCAGCAGGCCTACTGCTACAACGGAAAATGCCAGCACTACGACGGGCAGTGCCAGGCCATCTTCGGGTCCAGTGAGTTACTTCTACCCCTGTTTTCCTCTGGTGTGTTCTATTCTACTTTCTCATGGACACAGTGCTGTGGGGAGTTTTTTTTTACTGCCGTTAAATAAACTATATTGTAGTTTTAAAACATAGTATTCTGTACACTCACCTCTCTGTGTCTCTGTCTCTCTCTCTGTCTTTCTGTCTGTCTCTCTCTCTCTCTCTGTCTCTCTCTGTCTCTCTCTCTGTCTCTCTCTCTGTCTCTCTCTGTCTCTCTCTCTCATTCTATAAATTTCACTCCCCCACCCCTAGAGGCCAAGGCAGCTCCAGAAATATGCTTTAAAGATGTCAACTCCAAGGGAGATCGCTTTGGAAACTGTGGCTATCAGAATTACGGCTTCAAGAAATGCGAGAGCAGGTACCGTGAGAGAGAGAGAATCTGTCCGCAGTCTGAATCTGTGTCTCTGAGTATGTAAATCAACGTGTGTGTGTGTGTTGACGTGTGTTGTCGTAGAAACGCCCTGTGTGGGAAGCTGCAGTGTTCCAACGTGCAGTCGGTGACGGTGTTTGGCATCGAGCCATCCATCATCCAGACGCCCATCGCCGGGACCAAGTGCTGGGGCGTCGACTTCCTGTTGGGTTCTGACGTCCCTGACCCTGGCATGGTCAACGAGGGCACCAAGTGTGGAGAGAACAAGGTGCCTGACCCCTTAAACCCCTAACCTAAACTCCAACTCCAGAACTGCCATTGGTCAAGTTATATCAAATATACAGTACATATTGTATATACAGTATATATTATCTGTACTTGTATCTTATTACAACCTGGGCATGAACCGCCCGTAATATAATTGTATATATTAACAGATACAAAGGCATTAGCTGGTTTATTGATTGTAAGTAACATTAGCAAATAGTAAATCTTCAGGATTTCTCCCACTCGGTGAGGCATGGTACACACTGAGGAGTGTGGATCCCAAAATTCTCTGATCTCACTTCCTGTCTCCAGAGGCATGGTACATGCTGAGGTGTGGATACCAGCATTCCCTGATCTCACTTCCTGTCTACAGGTCTGTCTGAACTACGACTGCAGGAACGCAGACGTTCTCAATTACGACTGTGATGTTGAGAAGAAATGCCACGGCCATGGGGTAAGTCATAGATGTACAGTATAGATAGATGTGTCTCCTAGATTCAGTGTTAATCTTACACAATACTCTTATACAGTGTGTATACAGTATATATAGACCAAGGGAGGAGTCTCATAGACGTACGCTATATATAGAGACCAGGGTTAGGTTTCATAGACGTAAATACATGTAGATGAGGTAAACATAGACAAACTCATGTTTCCATTCTATTCTATGATTCTATGATTATGGGTTTTCTACAAGGTGTTCATCTTTCTCTCTCTCCCTCCCTCTCTCACCACAGGTGTGCAACAGCAACAGGAACTGTCACTGTGACAACGACTGGGCCCCGCCCTTCTGTGAGGTCAAAGGTTACGGGGGCAGCATTGACAGCGGCCCAACGTGGAACGGTGAGTCTAAAGCACCTGGGGTCTCCCAGTGAGGACTCCAGGGGCTCACTAACATTCCTTTGGTGTTTTGTACTTTGTTCTTTGCTGACTCTTATCAATTTGGTTTCGTTATTGTTGTGTCCTCCGGGATTCATGTCTACCTTCTTTCTTACATTACATTACATTACATTTAGTCATTAAGCAGACACTTTTATCCAGGGCGACTTACAGTAAATACAGGGAAATTTCCCTCCCCCCCCCCCACCCCCGAGGCAAGTAGGGTGAAGTGCCTTGCCCAAGGACACAACGTCCCGGCACGGCCGGGAATCGAACTGGCTACCTTCTGATTAATAGCCCGATTCCCTAACTGCTCAGCCATCTGACTCGCTCTTTCTCCCAGACAAGGACACGTCGACCAGGGACGGGCTGCTGGTCTTCTTCTTCCTGGTTCTTCCTCTCATGGCTCTCTGCGCCTTCGTCTTCTTCAGGAGGAACGAGCTGCAAAGGCGCTTCTGCAGGAGGAAGAGGTCGCAGGGCTTTGAGTGAGTGGATCACGTGACACGTCACGCCCCCCCTCTGTTCTGCCCTCTGTCTGTCACACGATATGTTGACTGACACTTCCACGCTCCAATGGCGTTGCTTTTTCTGTTCTCTCTGCAGGGCTAATAGTCAACCTCTAGCCAATCCTGGCAGAGGCCCGCCTCCTAGAGGGAACCCCCCTTCGAGGGGTGGCAACACCAACAACATCGTCAAGGACGGGGTGAGGCGACTTGCTGGTTTGCAAACACACACACACACGCCTGCATGTGTAGTCTCAGAAACAGCTAACCATGTAAAGCTCTCAATCAAAACATGTGTTTAACTGAGAGCTGACCCAGCTAAGATTAGTCAACTTACCAACATCTCCAGCTCTCTGTTATGACTGTGACTGACATTATATCGAAAGAACATCGTCAGAAGCCTCAGATTGGACTTGGCTCTCTGTTCGGTGGTGTGTAGTTGTGTGTAGTAATGCTGAATAGTGACAAATCTCCGTCTTCTCTCCCCATACGAAGCTTCATGCCAAGTTTTTACCACCCGAGGAGGTAAACACACCTCTCCCATCCTCCTGCCCCGTCTCCTGGCCCCCTGGTCTGCATCTGTCTGCTCAGGCTCTCTGGGCGTCTAGTTTCGCTGCTCTTATCGCTGCTACTGCCTCTTCACCTTTCAGCTTGACTCTGTTTCAATAAGCCATCGTGGGATGGATTTGATTGGATACCGTTGGGGGGGGGGGGGGGGGGCTGCAGGAAGCATGAAGTTGTCATGTATCCACTAACCGACGCCCATACTAACCAAGGTTACGAACCGCCCTAACCCAACCATAGAGATGAACGCGGGATTAATCTCTATGATTTCGACTGTGGGCGCGTTTGATTTCCATTGCACCATTCCCTCCCTCTCCGTCTTTGTGCCCAATGGCTACCTCCTCCTTTTCTTTGTGGAAAAATGCACAACTCCTATTCTCCATTTTCTGGAAAATGAACAACCCTTATTCTTCATTTCCAGGGTTGAGGATTTTGTTATGTATGGATTTACTTTTATCCATCATCTGAAATCTTTGTTGTTGCTCAAGACCGCAGACATTATAATCACCATGAAGTCAGTAAATGAACTTCCTGACGGTTGTGTACATTTCAGGGGAGCAAATCTCTATGTTCAGAATGCATATACAGTACATTATAGTTTATAGCCATCCTTGGAGGAACAATACTAGTGTCATAGGACAGGTTTAAGTGATTGCAGTGCCGAGAGTAAGTTGTCGTGGCTTTTGATGTTGTTTACAGGTGGTTCAGACAAGCAGGACAGCTTCGGTTCCGTCTTATGCTACAAGACCCCCCCCTCCACTTCTTGGGTAAATTATGACTCGACATTCTCACAGTATTCCCCTTTATCAGTTACTACATTACATATTTTTCTGTGTGTGTGGTGTTAACACACTCTACTGATTGTGTCGTCCAATAGAAGACCATCTGCTCCTTCTTCACAACTAGTGCCTCAAAGACCCGCCCCCCCACCTCCTGTCTAACCAATGGGAGATGGGTGTCTGTCTCGGGGCGTGCTAGTCCAACCCAACACCCCAACCTCACACCTCAACTCACTTCACCGCATACAACCCATCTACAGAACAGCACTCTGCCAAACCCCTGATGGGAAATGTAGTCCTTCGACCACAACGCACTTCCTGAAATACAGCGCTGAACCCCTGACGATCTCCTACTGAACCATCATGAACCCTGATGAACCGTGTTACTGAACTGGACCAGGTCTGACTTCCTGGTGTTACAGACAGGAAACTGAGCGGCGGTAGGAGTGGGAACACTTCTTCCTCCTCACTGTCTCCCTCTCCCTCTCTCTCCCTCTCTCTCTCTCTCTCTCTCTCTCTCTCTCTCTCTCTCTTTCTTTCTTCAAGCACTGTCATAGGAATGTAACTCTCACCCCAGATATCTGGCAGGGCAGGTACAAGACAGTCTGGCAGTGAGCTTGGTGTGTCTGTACTACAGCACCGTCTGCAGATACAGCTGGATGTTGTGGTGGGAATGTTCCCTGCTCGTGTTCCACCCTACTCCTCAAACCCACCAATTTTATTATGTCCAGAAGGACGTTTTCACTTTTAGTTTCTAATCAACCTCTACTCATTAGTCCAGAGATCTGCTGGATATGTAATTGTACTATGAAACATGTTGGTTTTTTTTTACATTCACACAGGAAACCGATATCACTGGACAACCGTTAGATCTTAAACCTAGGCCCCACTATGTAAACCTTTTTGTTTCTACATTTAATTGCAGTACAAGTTTGAATTTGACAGCGATTTGCAAAATGTGTGCAATACTTTGAGAACATAATAGGTTGCTCTGACAACCTTTTGATGCATCTGACCTCGTTGAAAGTTGTGGAATCTTCAGTGGTTTCATCAAGTAGACAATCTCAACCATACATTAGGTAGTGAACAGGATCTGTTGGATCTGTTCATAAACACATTTGCGTTCCTGACACAATTAAGATCCTATTCCAATGTTGCAGTTTTTGCAGACAACAGATTGTATAGAAGATGGTTGGTTTGTTTTATTTGCCAATTAACTATTACCCATGTAGGTATCGAATCAATTCTACTTATTGAACATGTTTTTTAATGATTGTAATATGTTATGTGAATCCACTATTACCTTTTGACTGTGCTTTGGTGTATCCTTGATTTCTTTGAACAAAATGATATAACCCCCATTTATGGACATTTTATTTTTCCTATGAAGGGCTACACAGTAACACCACAATGATCCTGACAACATGTCATAACTATACTGTTGGGATATACATCATAGTCACGTGCTTCCGGTTTAGGTGAGTGAGGCTATGCATCTGGGGAAGACACAAGTCTGACTCAGACTATTAACAGCCAGTGCCTCTACTCTACTCTCACCATGACCATGCCATCCCACAGTGATATGGCAATACTCCACCGAATGATCCCTGATGGTGCATAAAAACACAATCCAGCTTCCAAAACGCCATCTTCTTCTGAAAACAGACTTTGCCTTGTGCCATACAGTTAGAATACACATGGAAGATGATTCGAACATTGTGTGTTTTGTTTGAGGGTGTACATAGGACCGTTTGCCTCTGCACATTTAACATTTGATGTTTGCAGGTTAAGTGTAAATGTTTATCATCAGTATACACAATTAATGGATTACGTGGTTGGCCTGATTGCACTGCTTCCCTCCCCCCTTTAATCCTCCATGTCCTCTTTATGACAAGGTGTTGTGTGAGCTGTATATAGTTGAATGACACTTGAGTCTTCATTGAGACTTGGCTGCTCAGACTGAATAAGGGTGGTGATTTTGGTTATTAAATTCAAATAAATGAAACCGACCGATATCTTGATTTTTCATGTCTGTTCATTTGGCATTACACAATACTACACTAGGTCCAATTATATTTTATTTGGGGGGGACGGTTGACAGTATGAATAACTGACATAAACAAACATTTAGCCTATACTAGTATTTCATTTACACTGCAGACAAAGTAGATTGCCGAGTTATTGATACTTCCTGTGTATCCATTCTTCAGAAACAATGACGCACACTTCTGGCGTTAGACGTAATGACGTGCCGGGCCTGGACTTCCACACCGCTGTTGGGTTTCACATCGTAGCTGTCACCCAGGAGGCAGAGCAGAGGGCATTTGTCAACGCGGCCGAGGAGGGAGCCGCTTACCTTACTTATAAACTCGCGGGGGTTATATCGACCATTGGAAGACTTTTTATTGAAAGTAAGTATTTTCATTTAGTTGAAACCCCCAAGAGCATACTAGTTAGCAGGTTAGCTAGCTAATAGGGGCTCGTGCGAGCAAGCCAGTGAGCAGCGGTCCGCTCAACGAAGATTGCTAACATTAGCTTTCTTCCTAGCTGGACGCATGTTTACTGGTATATCACTGTTAATGACGCCATAACAAAGATACATACATTTTAGTGTGTGTGTGTTTTAGTCACTTGTGCCTACCTTCTGTTTTGCTAAATACGAAATCGCAAGGTAACTTCAGACTAGGCAGCTAGCTAGTAACATGCGAATGACTGTGTTGTTACAAAGTCAAAAATCTGGTAGGTCGCCCCTGTTACACAAGCTTTGCTAGCTGGGTAAGGTTGCGAACGCTGTAGGTAGTAGCAAACTGTCGTTGTAGGAATGTTTACAACACGTCCAAATAACCACATTGGAACATTTTGTTTTGCCAGTGATGAATATTTTTGGAAACCCATGAATAGGGGAAAGGACAATGTGATTGACTTCCATCGGACGACTGGGACTTCTTCTTGTCCTCTTTTTGCAGGCGGGATTTCGAGTAGACAACCAATCCGCTTATTAGAAATGCAATCATGGGAGGGTTCGGGCTGGGCTGGTTCACTGGAAGGAGAACAGGCAATGTGTCATGTGCGGATACAAGGTCAAAACATAGGCGTAGCATATTTGCAAGGGAAAAGTTCCTTGAGTACGCTAGCAAACGCATACATAAGCACCACGGTGGTAACTGCCTTGGTAACGTTTTCTTTGATTCCTCAATAGATATCCTTTCAACGTGTAACTTCTCTTCCAACTCTAAAAACGATTGTCAGTTTGAATGAATCTATTGAGCAGGAAGTATAGGCACCTTTGTCCTAATTGAAACAAAGTCCAGCACATACCACGGTTAAACACAACGTGAACTCGCACTACCAGAACAACTATGGAACTTGTTTCGCAGCACACATAAATTCCTGAAAACAAACAGTAGCCTACTATAAACAAACAGTACTGTTGTAATGTTAACTGTTCTCCATTGGTACAACCCATTATGGGAAAGGTCCTAGCATATTTTCTTGCCTTTTCATTCATCTAAACAAATATTAATAAATGTTTATTTTCAAATTCACCAGTGTTGAACACTTCCTGTTCGTTAATATGACCTCTCTCTTTTCTAGGCCAGAGGTGACAAGCAGCTGTGGACAAGCAAGGCCCTCAGCAGATAGAACTCCCTTCCTGACCAGCTGATTGACGGCTTTGTGACAAGTATTGGACAAGGACTTCTCCCCCCCCCACCATCTCATTGGTTGTCTTGGAGACCGAGACAACGTTGTGTGTGTGCGTTAACGGACTGCGATGCACCGCTTAAGGACTTGTGCAGCACGGCTACGGCCGCTGACGGCCAATCAGAAGGCCCAGAACTTTTCCCAGCAGAGGCCCGCGGCCGCCCAAAGGACGTTTCAGCCAATCCGGTGCTACACGGCACCGGTGGCCGCGGAGCCCTTCCTGAACGGAACGAGCTCCAACTATGTGGAGGAGATGTACCTTTCCTGGCTGGAGAATCCCAAGAGTGTTCACAAGGTGAGACAGGGCAGGAGAGGACCCAAGCAGGGCTAAATGAGGGAGCGCTGGGCAGGATTGATGTAGTATATTGACTGGAGAACTCTGTAGGTAAGATGAAGGGTTATGTCAGAACAGAAGGGTAGGCAATGCAAAGCTAGGGAAGGCGGGGTTTGAAGATGTTGATGAATAACTCCATCGTGGACCAGAAGACCTGATCTTTGTGATAAGCTGCTAAGCCAGATCGGAGCCGTTTTCTCAAAGTCTTCACACAAACGCATTCGGGAGAGTGGAGGGGGTGTCTGCTCAAGATATTCTGGGAATTGTTGTCAATTTTCTTTATCAGGAATCCTTATTTCTACTTCTGTTTATCTGTAAAGGAATGGCTAAGCTCAGTGGTTTGATCATGTGACTGCAGATCTAGAGGTCACAGGTTCAAATTGCCCCCTTGTGCTGTAAGTTGCTTTGGATAAAAGTATCTGCTAAATGAATACATTATTATGAATACTTCCAAGCTAGCCTCAAGGCCTGAAATTGGGGATGAGGAACACCCCATACACATAGGTAGTAAAGGTGAAAAGCTACTCCATTAAACTTGTTAATTAGTAGCGTCACACATATGTGGTCGTTCGAGAGCGGGCCCCACAGAGTACCATCACGTGTGATTCTGAACATCCCAACCGACTATTTTCCGATAGACAAAAACTATATGACAAACGCTATAGTATGGCTTCAAAATTTACAATTAGGAGGCTAACAAGTAACACTAGCAGGTAGTAACATTACTACATTACCACGAGTATTATGCTAGGTTGCTAGGTAACGGAAGCTAACCAAGGCTAGCTAGCTTCCGTTTTGAAAAAATAATTCACTCTGGTGGAAGCGTTGGTAATATTTAGAACTCACTCCTCAATAGGTTAAAGGCATGTTGCTTTGAGTGGAGTTTTCTGGTAAATTGCAACTTTGGCCGAGTCAGTCACTCCTATTTTCAGGTGTTTTCCAGGGTTCTCCTTCTCACTGGGCACGAGCAGCAGCACTGCTCATAATGCGTAGTTCCCTGCCAACAAACTATGTTCTTTCATAGTGCGTTTGTCATATGTCAGCATTTGTTTCAGCAGCTATTCTACAGACAGAAGTGTAACAGCTAGAAGCCATTAGTCACCAGTACACAGTGAGGGCCCAACCAGACACAATCCTGTTACACAATACCAAGACCTCTGTCATAGAGGTTTATATCAATGCAATCAATGGAGCTGATCAGAATTGTTTTCTGTTTAACCATTCCATCCAGGCCAGGCTTAGTAAGTAAGTAAGGCTAGGGCCTGGTTTTAGGTAGGTTGGGACCATGTTAGTACAAGGTTGGTTGTGAGTTAGGTCAAGGCCAGGTTGGTTTTTAGTTAAGTCAAGGCCAGGTTAGGATCAGGTCAGTTGTGAGTTAAGCCCGTTCCAGGTTAGAACCAGTTTAGTTGTGCGTTAGACCAGGGCCTGTCCCAGGGCAGATGAAAGGCCCAAGACACCGGTCTGCCAGCTGGGCAAGGTCACATAACTGGGATCCCTTGGGTCTATTATTAGCATGAGCAGGCAGGATCTCAGTCACACGACTGCTGTCCACGCTCACCACACGTCCGTCCGTCTGTCTGTCCACTCCAATCCTGCCCAAAGGCCAGCTATTATTAGTCTAGCCTTTGGGTTGCACATACACCCTAAAACTGGCCTCATAGACCATAGAAGGGGGAGGAGCATACCATAGGGAGGCAGTCTATAATGGGTGGTATGGTATACAGTATATAATGGGTGGTATGGTATACAGTATATAATGGGTGGTAAGGTGTACAGTATATAGCTGTTGTTATGTATGTTTACTATGGAGCTTTTCTGTAGCAACAACATGGCCTGCTGGACAGATGTGAGGGGGCAGGGAGACAGGGAGAAGCAGGCAGGCTGGTGTGGTGAGGGGGCAGGGAGACAGGGAGAAGCAGGCAGGCTGGTGTGGTGAGGGGGCAGGGAGACAGGGAGAAGCAGGCAGGCTGGTGTGGTGAGGGGGCAGGGAGACAGGGAGAAGCAGGCAGGCTGGTGTGGTGAGGGGGCAGGGAGACAGGGAGAAGCAGGCAGGCTGGTGTGGTGAGGGGGCAGGGAGACAGGGAGAAGCAGGCAGGCTGGTGTGGTGAGGGGGCAGGGAGACAGGGAGAAGCAGGCAGGCTGGTGTGGTGAGGGGGCAGGGAGACAGGGAGAAACAGGCAGGCTGGTGTGGTGAGGGGGCAGGGAGACAGGGAGAAGCAGGCAGGCTGGTGTGGTGAGGGGGCAGGGAGACAGGGAGAAGCAGGCAGGCTGGTGTGGTGAGGGGGCAGGGAGACAGGGAGAAGCAGGCAGGCTGGTGTGGTGAGGGGGCAGGGAGACAGGGAGAAGCAGGCAGGCTGGTGTGGTGAGGGGGCAGGGAGACAGGGAGAAGCAGGCAGGCTGGTGTGGTGAGGGGGCAGGGAGACAGGGAGAAACAGGCAGGCTGGTGTGGTGAGGGGGCAGGGAGACAGGGAGAAGCAGGCAGGCTGGTGTGGTGAGGGGGCAGGGAGACAGGGAGAAGCAGGCAGGCTGGTGTGGTGAGGGGGCAGGGAGACAGGGAGAAGCAGGCAGGCTGGTGAGGTGAGGAGGCAGGGAGACAGGGAGAAGCAGGCAGGCTGGAGTGGTGAGGGGGCAGGGAGACAGGGAGACGCAGGCTGGTTGGAGTGGTGAGGCGGCAGGGAGACAGGGAGAAGCAGGCAGGCTGGAGTGCAGCCGACAGATCAAAGGCAGAGAAACAGAATGGCGTTTAGACAGACAGGAAAACTGATCAGTCTGGGTTATGAGATGGGGGAGAGAACTAGGCCTGTAACAGGCACCTTAAATCACACAGGGAAACGCACACACACACACACACACACACTGGTAAGGTCACCTAGGGGGGAGAGGTGCTAGCTAGCGCGGCCGAGGGGGAGAGTGGGGGCTGGGGGGACTTGATTCATATAGCGTTACTCATTTCCTGTGGTCTCAGACTGGCTCGACCTAGGCTGGGATTTGGTGCCAAAAAGGGAGGATTACTTCGTGTTTCACTTGTCTGGACTTTATGTTCCCAGCTTTCCCTAGTCTCTTCCTGTGTTCTAGTATAGTGGATTAATCACAAGATGTGGACTGAGCCGAGATTGTGTACATTTAGGCCGTTATAAAACAGTTTTTAACCTGCTGTGGGCGTTTATTTGGTTGTAGGATTTGGTTCCACCTTTAGCTGTTGTAATTTAAACGCATCGACAAGATTTAGCCTGTGCGTCAGCGGGGTGTGGAAGTGTTGTGTAAACTCCCTCTAGGAGAGACCGGCGAGGAATCGTTGACCTGGGGATGAATCTCATAAAACCTGTGTTGTGTAATCTCCCAAGGTTAGACTGATAGGCACCCAGGTGAGGTGGATTAGACACCGTTGCAGATCGTTTCCCCCAGGAGGAAGTAGGGCTCTGTCTCATTTCCTGTGAACGAGGCTTGAGAGGAAGGACACCACCTTCCATGATTTTAACCACTGCTGATTCGACTGATGAAATTAACAAATTAATTAAATATTCATTTGAAAGATCTGTATCCAACAAAGATCTGCACATCCTCCAAGTCTGTGATCTCCTAAATATACTCCACTGAACTGGTCGGTCAACCTACTTCCACCAGTACTTCATCACTCAGCAAGAGCCCACCTCCGCAGTCTGATTGGTTCCAGACCGTTGAGGCTTAGCGCTCAGCTCCTGGTATTAGCCTATCACGGTTCAGGTGGAAGTTGAACCCTGACACTAACCCAGTCCTGACTCCTGTCTCCAATGGTAATGGAGGGGTGGGGGGGTGGAGTTAGCGTGACCACGGCAGGCATGCCAGGCCTCCCAGCCCGTGGGTCACCAGATCCCTAGCAGGTCGGACACTCTACCCAGGACATGTCTGTCACCCTGGGCTGTCAGGAGGACATGTTAGTGGAGGTTCACCCACCGCAGTGTGGATTGATATTTTTTAGTTGTTTACTTATTTATCATGTGTTTTATTTGTTTATTTCAGGATTTATATATTTTTTTATTTTAGAGAAACACATAATTGTAAAGCCACAGTTGCAGTAAACACGTTGCTGATGTTATTGTTGGGATTCTTTTTTTAATTGTATTTTTATTTTTGGTTTTGGGATCTGTCGTGGTTAAAAGTGGTCTTACCTCTATTATGAAGGTCTCCAAACGGAGTCCAGACTACATTCTGGTGAAGTTGTTGCGGGTTTTGAAGAAAGTCCTGTTAAGAGGTTCTTGTCACAAAGGCATCAAACACAGGTCATCGACATTGTGAGCACTGCTGTGACTTGAGTCGACATGACGGAACGTGTGTCGAGAGTTCTAAGAGAATCGTAGAACAGAATATGCGGAATACAGACTCATTTTAAAGAACCATTGGCACTTCTGAAGTCAAGAATCTAAAAAATAAGATCCAGTGTTGATTCCAAAGGTGAATTCAAACGGCAGTTCCTTGTAATGAATCAACATTTGTGTTTTTTCCTTTTATTTATTCTCTCTCTCCTCAGTCTTGGGACGTCTTCTTCCGTAACGCCAACGCAGGTGCCCCCCCTGGTGCTGCCTACCAGAGCCCCCTGGGTATGACCGTGGCCAGCCTGCCTCAGGCCATGGTCGGGGCTCAGCCCAACGTGGAGAAGTTGGTAGAGGATCACCTAGCGGTCCAGTCCCTTATCAGGGCTTACCAGGTCTGGCCCCAGACACACACCACACACAGACACAAATCAAAACTTGTTTACACACACACAGCCTCACCACCTCCGCCCGACACACACACAAACACAAATTAAAACTTGCTTACACACACACACACACACACACACACACACAGCCTCACCACCTCCGCCCGACACACACACACACACACACACACACACAAATCAGAGCTTACACAGCAGTACAAATCCCAATCACTGCATACTTTTTAAACATTATCAACCTGTGCAGATGTGTGTCATTTCAAAGCAGGCCTACAGGTAAGGGGATTCAAACAACACACTTGCTTTCATTAAAAGCAGTCTCCTCTTATCTCATGTTGTTGGTGATTGCCCTGACTTGTCTGGTTGTGGACTGCTGTTGCCTTGTTTTCAGGTGATGGGGCATCACAATGCCAGCCTTGACCCGCTGGGAATCAGTTGTGTAAATTTTGACGATTCCCTCGTTAATACGGGCTTCCAGCACGTTGGTGAGAACAGTCCCGTTCACCTGCGCACACGTAACAATGAGCTTGTTTGTGTTAATGTTGCTTCTTCCCTCCCCTCTCCTCCCTCTTCTTCTCCTGTGCTTCTCTTCTTCTTTTTTTCCCCCTGTCTTTTCCGCTTCTTTTTTTTCTTATTTTTTGTAAAAAAAATCCCCCCCCCCCCCCATCTTTCAACACATCTACATGTCTACACTCGCACCCTCCCTCCACCTTCCCTCCACCCTCCCTCCCTCCGCCCCAACTTCCTTTCCTCCTCTGTTGACTGTTTTGTCCCGTCCTCCACCCGCGCCTCGGGCTCTGTTTCTAGATCCGAGGGCACCATGTTGCCCAGCTGGACCCTCTGGGGATCATGGATGCTGATCTGGACTCAAGCGTCCCCTCTGACATAATAACATCCTCGGATAAACTCGGTGAGGAAAACAGCCCTCCTGGGGCCTCCAGGGGCCTGAATAAACAGCTGCTGGTCTGTGTATGGTCTTAGCACCTTGTGGCTTGTGTGCGAACAGGCCCGTATGTATGCTGTTCTCAGGGCCCGTTCCACATCAGCCCCTAACCCTAGGTTTAGGTACAAACAGGAGATCTGGGTGTGCCACCACTGGTGTTAGATATGCGACTGTAAGGCCAACGCGCCTGCAGTTGGTTTTGTTTAATTGCAGTGACCAAACTCTCTCAGATCAGCCAGAGGCCTATAAGGTACCAAGGGCTTAGGGGTTGATATGGGATTTTTTTCTGACTCACAAACGCCTCTTTGTTGCAGTCTTATTCCTCTACAACTAGGCTAACTGTTTCAAAAGGATATCCATTCAACTTTTTGTCCAACACCAACGGTCTGGATCAGATGAAAGCCTATGAGAACTGAGAAGTGTATGGTTTGGAGTTGTTGATCTTAACTCCATTCCCTCTGCCACCCCTCACGTTGTTAAAATGTGATTTTACTCTTCCTGGTTCTCTTCGTTGTGAGTTTAGAAGCATGCCAATGGTGTCCCAGATGATTCGCAAGCTCCATCTTCTAGACCATTCTTTTCCTTATCGGCATGTCGGCGTTTGAATCCTTAAAAAATGATCTGGACAAGGTCAAGAGGTTAGAAGAGGTTACATGTTTAGAGGTCCTCTCTCCAGTCTGCCTGTGAGGACAGTCTTCTGTGTCTCCTGGCTGTAGTAACTAACCTGCCTGGCTAGCTTGCTACCCCCCCCTGCCTAAAAGAGCACCCCCCTGCTCCCTCTCTCTCCGATTACCCCTCGCCCCTGCCGCAGAGCAAGCTTTGACGACCCTGCATCACATTTACACAAACTGACTCACAAGTTTTACAGTAACTCTTACTCACAACACACAAGCCAGCTTTGAGTATTGCTGTATCGTCTGTGTGGGTACCAAGACGTAGGCCTATGGAAGCTTCTGGAAGCCTTACAGATGCAGTTGTTATCGGTAACGAGATACGGGAGTGTGTCACGGGGCGTTCCTATAGTGACTGGCGCTAAGACTGTCGCTGAGGCTGTTCTGTCCAGCTGTGGTGGTTCTGTGAAGGATGAGGTTGCCCCTAAACACTGGACTTCATGGCATCATTCACGCCTGTGTCCCTTACAGGGATGAGCCTTTACCTCCAGGCTTCGAAGGGTGAGAGAATTAAGATTGTTGAGTAGCAGATAAGACCAAGTACCTAGAGGCAACTTTTCCCTTGCTGCTGCTGCTGTGCTGAGGGCTAAGTGCTGCCCCCTGGAGGCTGCATGGCCCATTGTGATTAGTGGTGCTGATTTAGTGCCAGTGGAAGACACCCTGCTCCCCCAGTCTAAGATGGATGAGAGAGGGGTGTGAGTCACTAACTTGTGCTAGTCTCTCTCCCCTGCCCTCCCGCCCGCCCTCCCTCCACTTGGCTGCTTCCCAAGACCTGACTGTGTTCAAGGATCGCCTCAGTATTCTCACAGTGGGAGGTATGGAACATGACTCAAGTTGCTGGTGTCTGTAGCTCTGTGGCCCTCTCTCTCTCTCGCTCTCTCTCTCTCTCTCGCTCTCTCTCTCGCTCTCTCTCTCGCTCTCTCTCTCGCTCTCTCTCTCGCTCTCTCTCTCTCTCCCTCTCTCTCTCTCTCTCTCTCTCTCTCTCTCTCTCTCCCTCCCTCTCTCCCCCCTTCTCTCTCTCTCTCTCCTTCTCTCCTCACTCCCTCCCTCTCTCTCCCTCCCCCTCTCTCTTTCTCTCTCTTTGTAGCTTGGCTTCTGTTGTGGTGTTACCTTTCAGCTAAGAACCATCGCTCTACCTTTCTCACTCTGCCATCTTGTTCTTACTGGGTGGAGTGGACTAAAGGGCCCAGTCTCAAGTCAAATCTCACTGTCTGTCTGTGAGGATATTTGACACCAACTGTTTGTCCGGTCCATCCATCCTGAGATGACAAGCGAGAAACAAATGGCTATGTTATAGCAGCTAATGCTGAACCATACTTCAGCATTTCCTTCAAGTGATGTTATTGCGTAGTTGTGGCTCTAGTGTGTTGTAGCAGGAGCATACAGACTCCTAGACAGTTATATATATAGCCCAGCTCTGTCTGTGTGTGTGTGTTCCTTTCCTGTTATAGCTTATGTGTTGAGTGATGTTGTAGATTAATGTTTACTTGGATAAGAGCCGTAGCTATGTGCTGTTGAATAGAGAAACCAACCGAAAGATGTTTCTTGTCTTGTTGCTTTTGAAATAGTGGTGCAGAAACGTTGAGTTTGTTTGGGTTGATTGACTGAGTTCCCGGATCTGAACAAGCAGGTCTCGTCCCGATGTAAAACAAGTGCTCTCTCCCCAGTGTGTCCCTCTGCTCTCACCCTGTGTTTCAGAATCTGATTGCAAATCACATTTTAGGGACAGTTCTAAAGACTGGGAAACTGGTAATAACCTTCTCCTGCTGACCTGCCTCTGCCAGCTTCCTGCCTCTCGCCTGGCTAACTTGTGTGGTGTGTGTGTGTGGTGTGGTGTGTGTGTCTAGAGGTGTGGTGTGTATCTGAGTGGAGGGGGGGGGCTGTTTGTGTGTTAGGGTGTGTGTCTGCGTGAGTGAGTGGGTGGGGGTGTGTGTGGGTGAGCAGGTGTGTGTGTGTGTCAGTGTCTGCTCCAGCCTGTAATGCCCTCACACTTCACTGCTTCTGGCACCGAGTGTAAACAGAACGATCAGCAGCATTCTGATTCTAGAATGTTCGTCGCCTGGAATGGTCTGGGCCCCATGGCATGCTGTGTCTGCAGGAAGTTGCAGTGTCTCAAGTATCTGGCCTTGCAGTCTTGTCTGGTCGCTGCAAGAGACTGCAGGTTCTTCCCAGTGCAGCGTACAGAGGCTGTAGCTGCTGGAGGCCTCTAAAGGTGTTGAGGCAGACGGGTAGCTCTGCCTGTCCTTGGAGAAGCTACTCTGGGACAGGAAGTCTGTGGTCAGGTCCTGTCAGCTGATGGTTTAGTCACCTAGGTCATGAAACTGAAAGACAGTAAGAAAATCTCTTCACTATTTCACTTTTTTTGTTACGGTCAGGCTTTTTTCCGGGTTTCTCCGTCAAGCCTGTTCTCTGCTAATGCCCCCCCTCCGCCCCCGCCCTCCGCCCTGCCCTTTTCCCGTCCCGCCCCACACACACACCCTCAACTGATACACTTACAAAACATACACACAAGCGCCGGCACTCAATGTCTTATTCTATATCTTTTCTTTGGGCTCGTCTCTCTTCTGTGTAACAAACCCTCGTGTAACAAACTCCCTCTAACCGGCCACCTTTTTACTTTATTTACTCTGATTAACTTCTGGAACCATCCACTGGCCTAGGAATACCCCCGCCTCACTCTCAAAAACAAATGCACGTCCCGCCTGTAGTTGACCGAGTATACCCTTAGGCAGCCTCAGAGACATACATGCATGTCTCTTTGAGGAGTTGCGACACGGCGTCATGTGACCAATGAGTGGGTGTGGTTAGGAGTGAGCCGTGTTTGTATTCACCCACAGGTTCTGCTCGCTGTGTGTTTTCTCCTTTGTAGTGGTGTTGGTAGTGTGTGAGGACGGATCCTCATCTGGGGCTCAGCTGTAGATGTTTATAACATGGTTATAACTGCTCTTTAAAGGTGTGGAAAGCGATATAAGGACTATGAAGGCTTATAAAAGCTTCGTAATGTTATAAAGGCTTATGACTTCCATGTAGAAGCTAATGGCCGCTCTATTTCGGCCAGTGTTTCTCAACCGGTGTGTGGTGGGTCGCAGACGTGTGTTCCGGCAAAAAAAAAAAAAAAAAAAACTTTATTCTTAAGGTACCGAACTACCAATGGTGCGCTTTTATTTTAAAAGGTGCTCGAGTTGATATAGCGGTCTTGAGTTAGAGTTACATGCCACCTACCAGCCAATCGGAAAGTTGAGAGACACTGATTTAGGCCTATTACTTTCATTTAAAGGCTTATAACCACTCTTTAAAGGCTTATGACTAATGTAAACGGTCATAACTGCTCTACAAATGCATAATTCCACGTTAGGCAATGATCTATTTTAAGTTTATAACAACAGAATTTGTGGCTTTTGGTCTGACTTACCTCGACGTTGCTTCACAAAGACATTAATGAGATTTCCTCTTACTCTGTTATTTTAACCCCACAAAAATACCTCATTCTCTTGTGCTTGTGTGGGACCCCCTCTCTCTCCGTTACTCCCCACCCACCCTCCCTCCCTCCTCTGTTCCTTGCATGCTGCATGTCTTTCTTTCCTTCCGTCTCTGCCCCGGTCTCTCTCTCCGCCTGTGATGTTACCTCCTGGCTCGTGTACTAACCCCCTGTATGCCATGACGGTGCTACAACAATCCTCATGGCATATTGTTGTTTCATTCCTTCAACCCTCATCCCCCACCACTAACTCATCTCTGCTTTGTTTTTGTTTGTTTGTTTCTTCTTCTCTCCATCGTGTGTGTGTGTGCACACGTGCGTGTGTACCCTCCAATCTCCCCTGCTTCTGTCTTCTGGCTCCGTGTCTCTGTTCTTTTGCTGTACTGTCCCTCAACATCTGCCCTCCATCCATCCATCATGCCTTCATCTTCCCTGTCCTCCCGACCCTCCTCCCCCTGGTTGGCCCGCCCTGGTGCATGCTGGAACTTGTAGGCTTCTACGGTCTGGATGAGTCGGACCTGGACAAGGTGTTCCGCCTGCCCACCACCACCTTCATCGGGGGTGCAGAGAGCGCCCTGCCCCTCAAGGAGATCATCCGCCGCCTGGAGGTGAGACGCACACACGCACACACACATTGTCAGGCCACACCATTACACACAGACAGACATGAGCATCCTTAACACACACACATAAACTCTTGACTCATCTTGACTCATTTACACACGTGCAACACACACAGCTCTCTCCCCCCCCCCCCAACACACACACACACACTAAATCTGTAGTTTTCTGACCTCCTGTCTGGACTATCAGATGGCGTACTGCCAGCACATTGGGGTGGAGTTCATGTTCATAAACGACCTGGACCAGTGCCAGTGGATCCGAGAGAAGTTTGAGAAGCCGGGCGTCATGCAGTTCACCCTGGAGGAGAAGAGGACACTGCTGGCTCGCATGGTCCGCTCCACCAGGTCAGAACCACACAGCCCCCAGTCATCCACCTAGCCCAGCTCCCCCTACTTTACAAAATTGGTATAGCCCAAGGGTAAAGCACTTGACTGAAGACCAGAATCCCTTACATGTTGTGTTGGAGTACATACACATAATTCTCAGTGTCAGTTAAATGAATACATACTTTTTTTATATAGCAGGACTGCCCTGTCTTAGATTCAGGTGGACTTCTGGTAAACACTTTGGTCCAGTGGTAGACATTAGGCTTCTCTCGTAGAATGCTGATGATGTTGGAATCCCCCTGGGTCTGACCCGGGTGTTGTGCGGTTGGTCTGGTTCGTTCTGTCTGCCGCTCACTGCTGAGCTCTGTGTTGCAGGTTCGAGGAGTTTCTCCAGAGGAAGTGGTCCTCTGAGAAGCGTTTTGGTCTGGAGGGCTGCGAGTCCTTGATCCCCGCCCTGAAGACCATCATCGACAAGTCCAGCGCCAACGGTGTGGAGAACGTCATCATGGGCATGCCTCACAGGTACCACCACGCACAACGCCAAGATAGGGAACCTGGACCTTATCCTGATCTAGCTCTCTTGCTGGGTTCTCGATCTCGAGGTTCTCTCTCTCTTTATTTCTCTATCTCGATCTGTTTGCTTCTCCCCCTTTCCTCTCCCTTTTTGTCACATTCATTCTCTCCCTCTTCTCCCCCCTCCCCCCTCCCTCTCCAGGGGCCGTCTGAACGTGTTGGCCAACGTGATCCGTAAGGAGCTGGAGCAGATCTTCTGTCAGTTTGACTCCAAACTGGAGGCTGCTGATGAGGTGTGTGTGTGTGTGTGTGTGTCGATGAGGTGAGAGCAGAGATGACAAACATAAACATGGAGTCAAGATCAGTCTTGTCCACACGGGTACTCGCACAACAGACAGCTCCCCTCCTCGTTTACTGTGTGTGTGTGTGTGTGTGTGTGACTCACCTCCTTGTTTACTGTGTGTGTGTGTGACTCACCTCTTCGTTTACTGTGTGTGTGACTCACCTCCTCGTTGTCTCTGCAGGGCTCCGGAGACGTCAAGTACCACCTGGGCATGTACCACCGCAGGATCAACCGTGTGACCGACAGGAACATCACGCTGTCCCTGATGGCCAACCCCTCCCACCTGGAGGCGGTGGACCCCGTGGTGCAGGGCAAGACCAAGGCCGAGCAGTTCTACTGCGGAGACACCGACGGCAACAGGGTAGGGACTGCGTGTGAGGGGGATGTGTGCGTGTGGGGGGGGTCTCTGTCTCTGTGTGTGTGTGTGTGTGTTCTCCAGGTGATATTGAGTGAATGTATCTCTTTTTATATGTGCGTTCAGGTGATGTCCATCCTGATGCACGGCGACGCTGCGTTTGCCGGTCAGGGCGTGGTCTACGAGACGTTCCACCTGTCCGACCTGCCGTCCTACACCACCCACGGCACTGTGCACGTGGTGGTCAACAACCAGGTACACACTCGGCTCGGAATTAACGCTGTCCCGACATCCTGAGGACGATAAAAAAGATGTCTGGGACACCAGCATTGCTGTACTGCTTTATAAATGGACAGACTGATATTACATTTACATTTAGTCATTTAGCAGACGCTCTTATCCAGAGTGACTTACAAGTAGACAAGTAGGGTGAAGTTCCTTGCCCAAGGACACAACGTCATTTTGCACGGCCAGGAATTGAACCAACAACCTTCTGATTAATAGCCCGACTCCCTAACCGCTCAGCTATCTGACTTCCCATCTGACTTGATATGAGGGGGAACCCCTTTCCTCAGGCCTCCAGGGAAATCTGTTCCTCCTGTGTTCTCAGTGTCAAAGACTGACCTATAGATAAAACCTGTTATACATAATGATCACAGTAACATAAACCTCCTGCCCATCTCCTCTCCGACCCCCAGATTGGCTTCACCACCGACCCCCGCATGGCGCGCTCCTCCCCCTACCCCACCGACGTGGCCCGTGTGGTCAACGCGCCCATCTTCCACGTGAACGCCGACGACCCCGAGGCGGTGATGTACGTGTGCAACGTGGCGGCCGAGTGGCGGGCGACCTTCCACAAGGACGTGGTGGTGGACCTGGTGGGCTACCGGCGCATGGGCCACAACGAGATGGACGAGCCCATGTTCACCCAGCCCCTCATGTACAAGCAGATCAAGAAGCAGAAGGGCGTGCTGCAGAAGTACGCCGAGAAGCTCATCGCCGAGGGCGCCGTCACCAGGCAGGAGTACGAGGTACACACACACACACACAAATACACAGACACACACACAGATACACAGACACACACACAGATACACAGACGCACACACAGATACACACACAGGTACACACAGCATGCTGATGCTCCGCGTTGACACACACACACACGTACGCTTGTGTACATACACATGCGTAAACACACATCTCTCTCTCCTTCCCCATCCTTCCGTGTGTGTGTGTGTGTGTGTGTGTGTGTGTGTGTGTGTGCGCAGGAGGAGATAGCAAAGTATGATAAGATCTGTGAGGAGGCTCATGCTCGTTCCAAGGATGAGAAGATCCTCCACATCAAGCACTGGCTGGACTCCCCCTGGCCTGGTCAGTACACTGCCTAAACACACCTGGCCTGGTCAGTACACTGCCTAAACACACCTGGCCTGGTCAGTACACTGCCTAAACACACCTGGCCTGGTCAGTACACTGCCTAAACACACCTGGCCTGGTCAGTACACTGCCTAAACACACCTGGCCTGGTCAGTACACTGCCTAAACACACCTGGCCTGGTCAGTACACTGCCTAAACACACCTGGCCTGGTCAGTACACTGCCTAAACACACCTGGCCTGGTCATTACACTGCCTAAACACACCTGGCCTGGTCAGTACACTGCCTAAACACACCTGGCCTGGTCAGTACACTGCCTAAACACACCTGGCCTGGTCAGTACACTGCCTAAACACACCTGGCCTGGTCAGTACACTGCCTAAACACACCTGGCCTGGTCAGTACACTGCCTAAACACACCTGGCCTGGTCAGTACACTGCCTAAACACACCTGGCCTGGTCAGTACACTGCCTAAACACACCTGGCCTGGTCAGTACACTGCCTAAACACACCTGGCCTGGTCAGTACACTGCCTAAACACACCTGGCCTGGTCAGTACACTGCCTAAACACACCTGGCCTGGTCAGTACACTGCCTAAACACACCTGGCCTGGTCAGTACACTGCCTAAACACACCTGGCCTGGTCAGTACACTGCCTAAACACACCTGGCCTGGTCAGTACACTGCCTAAACACACCTGGCCTGGTCAGTACACTGCCTAAACACACCTGGCCTGGTCAGTACACTGCCTAAACACACCTGGCCTGGTCAGTACACTGCCTAAACACACCTGGCCTGGTCAGTACACTGCCTAAACACACCTGGCCTGGTCAGTACACTGCCTAAACACACCTGGCCTGGTCAGTACACTGCCTAAACACACCTGGCCTGGTCAGTACACTGCCTAAACACACCTGGCCTGGTCAGTACACTGCCTAAACACACCTGGCCTGGTCAGTACACTGCCTAAACACACCTGGCCTGGTCAGTACACTGCCTAAACACACCTGGTCAGTACACTCCCTAAACACACCTGGCCTGGTCGGTACACTGCCTAAACACACCTGGCCTGGTCAGTACACTGCCTAAACACACCTGGTCAGTACACTCCCTAAACACACCTGGCCTGGTCAGTACACTGCCTAAACACACCTGGTCAGTACACTGCCTAAATACACCTGGTCAGTACACTGCCTAAACACACCTGGTCAGTACACTGCCTAAATACACCTGGTCAGTACACTGCCTAAATACACCTGGTCAGTACACTACCTCAACACACCTGGACCTGACCCACCTGGTTACACGTGATCTAGTTATCTTCCACCAAACCTGGTCAGTGCAACACCAGTTCAGTATGTAGAGCTGGTTCTGCTCTAGGGGGTCAGCGGTGGTTCAGCGGGGCGTTGTGTCGTGTGCAGGTTTCTTCACCCTGGACGGCCAGCCCAAGAGCATGAGCTCTCCCTCCACTGGTCTGACAGAGGAAGAGCTGGCACACATCGGCCAGGTGGCCTCGTCCGTCCCTGTGGAAGACTTCACCATCCATGGAGGTAGGTACACACACACACACACAGCTTTCCTCTCCCTTATGAACACACACACACACATGGATGCACATATATGTATAATCTAACAAGGTGTGCCCACCAACACAGACCTACACAGACCTCTTAAGTGCATATGTAAGCTGCTATCCTGACGTGTGTGTGTGTGTGTGTGTGTGTGTGTGTGTGTGTGTGTGTGTGTGTGTGTGTGTGTGTGTGTGTGTGTGTGTGTGTGTGTGTGTGTGTGTGTGTGTGTGTGTGTGTGTGTGTGTGTGTGTGTGTGTGTGTGTGTGTGTGTGTGTGTGTGTGTGTGTGTGTGTGTGTGTGTGCAGGACTGAGTCGTATCCTGAAGGGCAGAGGGGAGATGATCAAGAACAGGACGGTGGACTGGGCCCTGGGAGAGTACATGGCCTTCGGCTCGCTGCTGAAGGAGGGGACCCACGTCCGCTTGAGCGGACAGGACGTAGAGAGGGGAACCTTCAGGTGACGAGAGAGAGAGAGAAACGGATAGATGGACAGAGAGAGCGAGAGAGAGAGGGGAAAGTGAAGTAATTCATTCAAAAAAGCTCCTTAACGTGAGGATGTTTGATGGTCTCTTGTTGCGCGCGTGTGTGTGTTGCCCCACAGCCATCGTCACCACGTGCTTCATGACCAGAACGTCGACAAGAGGACCTGCATCCCCATGAACCACGTGTCTCCCAACCAGGCCCCCTACACCGTCTGCAACAGCTCTCTGTCCGAGTACGGAGTCCTGGGTCAGTACACACACACTCTTACACTCAGACACACACACAGTCTATACGGTACACATACACTCATTCCCTCTCTCTCTGTCACACACACTCCCTCTCTGTCACACACACACGCACAGTCTTACGATACATAACCACACCCAGACACGTATCCGATGCTCTGCACCCTTTTACCACCATCCTCCATGTCCCTGCTCCGTGCTCCCCCGTCCTCAGGCTTTGAGCTGGGCTTCGCCATGGCCAGCCCCAACGCCCTGGTGCTGTGGGAGGCCCAGTTCGGAGACTTCCACAACACGGCCCAGTGCATCATCGACCAGTTCATCTGCCCGGGCCAGGCCAAGTGGGTCAGACAGAACGGCATTGTCCTGCTGCTGCCCCACGGCATGGAGGGCATGGTGCGTCTCGCACACACCTGCTCTTACACACACACACACACACACACACACCTGCTCTTACACACACACACACACACACACACACACACACCTGCTCTTACACACACACCTCCCATATCTCCTCTCTTTCTCTCCAGGGCCCAGAGCACTCGTCTGCCCGCCCAGAGAGGTTCCTTCAGATGTGCAATGACGACCCCGACGTCATGCCTGTGAGTCTCTCTCCCTAGTCTCTCTCTCTCTGTCTCTCTCTCTCTCTCTCTCTCTGTCTTTCTCTCTCTCTCTCTCGCTCTGCTCTCTGTAGTCTCTCTGCCTCACCGTGTCTCCCTCTCCTGCCCCTCAGAAACTCTCTGAAGACTTTGCCATTCAGCAGCTGATGGACTGTAACTGGATCGTGGTGAACTGCTCCAACCCAGGGAACTACTTCCACGTGCTGCGCAGACAGATCCTGCAGCCCTTCAGGAAGCCTGTGAGTCGTCAGCGCACACACACACGTGTACACACACACACACACATGTACACACACACACACACACGTGTACACACACACACTGACCCCAAGCGAGCAGTAAACACCGGCTGTTTGTTTCCGTCGGCTCCAGCTGATCGTGTTCACCCCCAAGTCTCTGCTGCGCCACCCAGAAGCCAAGTCCAACTTTGACGTGATGCTGCCTGGTAAGACTGTGTGCGAGGAAGAGAGAAGGATAGCATGTGTTTGTAGGAGCTCCTCGCCTCTCTCTCCCTCTGTTCACCTCTCTTTTCTCTCCTCACTCTCTCTGTATCTCTCTCTATCTCTCTCTCTCTTTCTCTCTTCACCTCATCTCTTTCTCTCTTCACCTCATCTCTCCTCTCTCTCTTCACCTCATCTCTCCTCTCTCTCTTCACCTCATCTCTCCTCTCTCTCTTCACCTCATCTCTTCTCTCTCTCTTCTCTCTCCTCTCTCTCTCTCTCTCTGTCTCTCTCCCTCTCTCTCTCTCCTGGACAGGTACCCAGTTCCTGAGGCTGATTCCAGAGGAGGGCACCGCGTCTCAGAACCCCGAGGGGGTGAAGCGCATCATCTTCTGCACAGGGAAGGTGTACTACGAGCTCACCAAGGAGCGCAAGACTCACGGCATGGAGGACACCGTCGCCATCGCTCGCGTTGAGCAGGTACACACACACACACATTGTGTGTACATGTGTATACAGTATATGCACGAACACATCTAAACTCTCAGCGCGCACACACACACACATATACGCACACACACTTTTACACTCCGACGCCACATACATCCGGATGTGTATCCATTTCATGGATATAATGGATGTGACACATCATTCCCACCTAATGTGTGTGTGTGTGTGTGTCCGGCAGCTGTCTCCGTTCCCCTTCGACCTGGTGAAGGCTGAGACTGAGAAGTACCCCAACGCTGACCTGGTGTGGTGTCAGGAGGAGCACAAGAACCAGGGTTACTACGACTACGTCAAGCCTCGCATGAGAACCACCATCCAACGTTCCAAGCCCGTCTGGTAACCGCACACTCTCCTCTCCTACCTTTGTGTGTGTGTCTTTGTGTACGTGTGAGTGTGTCTTTGTGTCGTGTGTGTGTGTGTGTGTGTGTGTCCTATGTTGATATGTTCTCTCTGTCCCCCCAGGTATGCAGGTCGTGAACCAGCTGCAGCCCCCGCCACAGGGAACAAGAAGGCCCACCTGGTAGAGCTGAAGCGCTTCCTCGACACTGCCTTCGACCTGGACGCCTTCAAGGGCCAGGTCTAACTCCTCCCCCCTTAGTGGTTTAACTCCTCCCCTTCAGGCCCTGTCTCCTCCCCCTCTACTCTAGCCCCGGCCCCCTGCCTCCGACAGGTTTATGAGGCGATGACCCACAACACAGGAGACACACTCCCACCCCTCACCATCCTCCACCCCTCACCCTCCTCCACCCCTCACCCTCCTCCACCCCTCACCCTCCTCCACCCCTCACCCTCCTCCACCCCTCACCACAGACGCACACATCAAGGACTCAGTGTTCAGAGCTCCCCATGACAGATCCAGGGGTTCATTTAACCACTGCGACCCCTCCCTCTCTCTCTCTCTCTCTCCCAAACACACAAGCACAGGTCGCCCTGAGCAGACTTACACCCACCCACAGCCACTTCCTGTCTGGGCGGGCTCAGCGCCCACGTCCTCCTGTTTGCCAGGAAAGGGAGATCCCGTAAATCGATTGGTCGTTTTGTCTGCTTCCTGGCGGTTGTCTCCGCTGGGCTACGCTAACGATCTCTCCTGTGTTGGGTCGTCCAGCCTTGTGTTCCCAGCTCAGTGCAGCAGCAGCAGGGTTAGCTGTAGCAGTGTACCGGTCACCTGACAGGTCTTCTCTGTCCTCCCCTCTCTGAGCGCTACGCAGTAACACCCTCCCCCTCTCTCCCCCCTGCCCCCCAACCCCCCCCCCCCCCCCAGTTCTCCAGGGCTCATATCCCCCTCTGTGAGTGCTACTGAAATGACATCACTTCCTGCATCTACCAACAGCTTTTTTTCCCGTTTTTTTGTTCATGAGCTTGGATGTTTCGTTGACGTTTTTGTTTTTTGTTGCTTTTGTTTTTTCTTTTTTTCTTTTGGGGAAATTGACTTTGTTCTTCCGTTGTTAACAGCTGAGATAATGGATCCATGCATAAGAAGGGAACCTTGTTTTTGTTGTGCTGGGTGTGACGCTGTGCAGCATCTTAACTGTTATATCCTCTGTTCTCTGCATAATGCACTGTCTCTACTGAGAGGGGCTGAGCGTAGGAGGGAGTTTGAACGATGACTGAGTGTAAGAACAGCATACAGCTTGTATTTATTCTCATTCACAATATGGGAGGTTTGATCATGGATGTTGAGTAGAGCTTTTTCGGCATGGCACTTTTGTTGATCCCGAGGTTTAAATAGATGAGATTCTTTTGAGCATTAGAACAGTGAAATACAGAACAGAACCACACAGAGCTGGTCAACCAACCCATCCAATGGATGCTTCCTGCTCATGACCTGAACTAGACCGGACATGAAAGTGACTCTTTGTCAACATATTAACTCTTTTCTCTCTCCTCTTTCTCTCCTCTCTCTCTCTCTCTCTTTCTTTCTCTCTCTCTCTCTCTCTCTCTCTCTCTCTCTCTCTCTCTCTCTCTCTCTCTCTCTCTCTCTCTCTCTCTCTCTCTCTCTCTCTCTCTCTCTCTCTCTCTCTCTCTCTCTCTCTCTCTCTCTCTCTCTCTCTCTCTCTCTCTCTCTGTCTCTCTGTCTCTCTGTCTCTCTGTCTCTCTCTGTCTCTTTCTCCTCTCTCTGTCTCTTTCTCCTCTCTCTCTGCCTCTCTCAAACCTATCCCGTGCCAAAAACATGTATGAGCAGAAGAATTGTTTTTAGGGAGGATGAATGAAAGGAAGTACCGGACGTCTTTTTAGCAGTTGTTTAAAAAATGATCTCACTCTTTTTGGTTTGGATGGCTCTGTAAGGAAAGAAAATGATTTATTTATTTTCACATAGGGGATTATGATTCTTTCCTTTTTTTTTTTCTTTTTTTTTTTTGCTTCGTTCAATAAAGACTTATCTTCTCAAAAACAATGTGTGGTTCTTTATTTATTTTTTCATTTACCGTGTGTGTGTTTAAAGAAGGCTTTGAATCAACCATAAACTCAATTTTTCACAAACTTAGCTGCATCAAGAGAAGGTTGTGCTTTACCTTGTCCTACCACTGGGTGGCGCTGTGCTTCAAAGCTTTTGACCAGTCCTGCAGTAGTGGCTGTTTGTGTGTGATAGTCTGTATTCAACCATCTCTGACCTGCACTGTAGACTGCATTTTATTGTGGCATTCTCTGACAAACCGTCATTTCAAGTTTGCTTCTGGAGAATCGTATCCAGTGCATTTACTTATTTCAAAACTAGCCCCACAGCATACTTAGTGTTGTATAAGGAACAACCCAGAAAATAAAGCAGTGATTCTTCCTTGTAAGACTGCCCATGCGCAAGTTCCAGGTAGAACTCTAGGTAAGCAATAGGTCAGTGGCCTTTAGTCAAGACTGTTGCCTTCCTATCTTCACATTTAATCTTCTAGTCTTCGGTCTCTGTCTCTCTCTCTCTGTGTCTCTCTCTGTCTCTCTCTCTCTGACTCCCTTCAGTAAGTCTGTAAGTCTCTCGCCCTGACCCTTTTTATATTTCTCCGTTCTCTGACCCCTACTCACTGCAGGGGGAAGGAATTGTGGGTAAATTCCAAGTGACCTTGTTAGCCGGATGGCGGAGGAAGAGTAGGATGGGGGATGGGAACAGAGAGAGGAGGAGGAGGGGAGAGAGGGGTGTAATGAAAGAGGAGGGATTGCATGAGCCAATTTCGTCCAACTATTCATCACTGTCACACGTGTTTCTCGAACATAGCAAGGACTGTTTTTCTGTACGCCAGCGTTTTATAGGACTACACCTATGTCAGAAATAGACGTCACATCGGCTGGGATGACAATAATTCAGTTTGTGAACAGAGCACTGAAGTTACAGACCGGGGGCCTTCCTGTGTATAGATTTTAGGATAATCAATGGAAACATGACCAGATGCAGCCTGGAGTCATGGTTATAGGTGTCCTCCTGTTCAGGACGAAGACTGGGTGTGTTACTAATTGACTGTGAGCTGTGACAATTCTATTCTCGTCTGACGTATGCCGGATTATGGATACATGGTGTTTGGTAAGGAAGCCATATGCTGGTGAGCTTATCTGTATGTGTGTGTGTGTGTGTGTGTGTGTGTGTGTGTGTGTGTGTCCTGAGCTAGCAGCCCCTCCCCCCCTGACCCAGCTCACTCACCTCTACTGGGAGGAACAACAGCTTGTTTTAAATGAGAAAGGCTCACTATGTGTGTGTGTGTGTGTGTCAGATGGTTCTTCCCCAGGGCAAAGTCCTCTGCTCTCTGTCTGGTCACATGGTGGTTCACCCTGCCAGTCCCTGCTCCAGAGCGCAGCTGCTCATTGGCTGAAGCTGCTCTCTCCGTCCTCAGTGCTGGGGTGATCTGTCACATATAGATCTGATAGAGCTGTCTGATCTACACCACTCCCGGGCCCATGAGAGCCACTCATATCAGGTTCTATGAATTGTAAATTATCCTGATTTACAACCAACCCCACCGCCCCACCGCCCCCCCACCCCCAACACACACGCTCTGTATGCGGACATGCTCCATCACTACGATGACATCACATGAACCCTGAAGGGAATGATGCTGCCCCAGGATCAGCCAATGAGCACCTGAGCTCTTCTCCCCTCTCACAATGAGCCTCAATGGAGGGCTGATGTAGGACTCAGCTTTAGCCTTTGGCTGCTTTCATTTACATTTAGCTCCTCCAAGAACACCCACCCCCCACACACACACCGTCTTTAAAACAGTCCCCCCTCACCCCCCCCCCCCCCTCCCTTCCCACCCTGCTGGGACAAACCGTTATTGACAGTCAGCAACTTCTCTGGAATGTTCCTGTTCTGGCCAGAAAGGCAAAGTCACTGCAATGGAATGCAGAATGAATCTAGGGAGGGGGCAAATCACACACACACTCGTTCTCTCTTACTTACACACACACACACTCGTTCTCTCTTACACACACACACACACACACCCGTGACACGCTCACATTGGTCAGTGTTGTACCATGTGTTAATTGGATTGTGAATCGAACTGCACACACAACCACCCACCCCCTTCCTCCCTCCCACCATCCCCTTCCAAGGAACACCTTTATCTTCGTGGCCTGCCAGAACGTGATTTTAACTAAATCAGAATTTGTTTCATGCCTTTCAGGTTTGTATGTCTGATAAATCAGAACCTATTTATAGCACTCTGATTTCCTTTGAGGTTAATAAAAAATTCAATGAAGATTGAGCATTTTAGCACCTGGGTAACTATTCAGTCTTCTGATGGTTTGAACACATGATGTTGTCGCTGATGTTCGGTTCCTGCAGATTGTCATTCCTGTCTCCACACCTTGTTCAGAGGAAACATCCTCAGGCAGTCGTGGTCTGGGTGCTGTCTGGTTAGGGTGTGCAGCTGAGGGTGAAATTGTTGCAGCACACCATGGCTGCACTCGCTTGATCTCCCACTCACACACACACACACGGCTATGTTTCTGGACATTTCTCTGGATATCTAATAGTGTGTGTGATAGTGTGTGTGTGATAGTGTGTGTGTGTGTGCACGCTCTGACATTGTTAAATGACTGCAGCAGGTTGGTTTGGAGGCGGTGCAGCAGGTTGAGGGAGGTGGGAGGTAGAAGGAGGGGGGGGGGGGTCTCTTGTTGGAAGGAGGGAAAATATGCACAAAAAAATGAAAGCTTCTGTTTCCAGGGCAACAGGGATCCGCAGATCACAGACGAGGTGTTTGCAGACAGACCCAGGCAATCTGTCTACAACACCAGTTACAGTATTCTGTATATCAAATACCACACACACTGCAGTGTTGACCTAGTGTGTCTTGATCATAGTCATTTTCACACTCTGTGAATCAGGCATAATTACAGTACAAACTATCAGAATTTATCAGATTAATTATCATCCGTAATGGATACAGTAAGAAGAAAAGCGACAGTATTGTCTGTGCTTAGCTGAGTCTGTGCTTAGCTGTGTTAGCTGTGTTAACACACACATATTGGCAGCAGATGTAAGCCAGAAACAAATGAATTATGTGAAATATTAGGGCAGGACCTTCCGTTAGATTTGAATAAACTCTGAACACTCCTGTGGACTCGTTTGCCCTTTTGAAGCAACAAGGGCGTTTGGCGTTCCCTCCATCGACCGTGTAAAGGCTGCATCTGAGTGTTCTCCTGTGAGTAAAATCCCTCCTTTGTGAACCGCTGCAGCTTCCCTCCTCAGCTAGCAGTTAGGTCAGCTGACCTGGCTCTCCCTGTTTGCCTGAGAGAGAGGGGAGGGGGAGTGTGTGTGTGTGTGTGTGGGGGGGGGGGTATGGGAAGAGGGACACGGTGGAAGAGAAAGAGGGAGGTGGTGTGGGAGTGAGAAGAAAAGAAGAAGAAAAAGAGGGAGAGGGAGGGAGAATGGGGAGAGAACGAGAGCATGCTGCTGTATAGACACCCCCAGGCACTTGGGCAGAAGAATGCTATACTTGGCAGTAAAACGCGAGGCTCATCGTGGCCAGATCCCATTGTTTCTCTTCTCTCCCTGGGGCCTGGGGCATCCACTGGCTTATTCCCATGGAATGCTGCTAGGGCTAGGGCTGAATCTAGAGCATGGCTAAGACCTGGACAGGGTTTGAGGTGGGACTGGAACTAGAAGCTAATGGGCTCACCATCATTATCCATGTTGAGTAGCAGAATCCTAACTCATTACCTGGGGGTGTTGTCACAGCAGTGAATCACAGTAATTACACCTGCTGCTGCTGCCCCACACTGGAGCATTAATGAGAACTACTATTCCCACAAGGCACTTGGGTTGGGATGGAGATGTACAGTACAAGACAATAATACATTGTGACCAATGTCACTTGAAGCATGGGGATAGTCGTAATGGCAGGATAAATGTTCCTGTTTTGTGCTTGACACACGTGAGAACAGCTACCATGAATAGCTTTTGTGTTATGTACAGTAACCTATCTACTGTATTTAATTACTGTATAATTGAATTGGTTTAATTATATAAAATGAAACACACTAGCTACATCCTAATTGTTGTGGGAATATGAGTGTACATTTTATTAAAAGATTATGATAAAAATCAGTAAATGTATAATTAATCTTTGTGTTGTTATTGTCATCGACATTTGTCAATGTTCTCCTTAGCAGTGTGGTTATGATATAATAAATATCATAATATAGAATATTATAGTTTTTCCATATTATAGTGTTTACAATAATCATTACCATACCGAACTTTTGAGTCCAACCAGATCTACGGTTCCTGTGGAACCTAAATCCTTGATCTCATGAATAAATTACAGCAGTCCATTGTGCAACAGAGGGAGGCTGCTTGTGCGATTGCTGAACTGTGGTCGTGGTGGCGGCGTCTTCTGCTAACACACACAAGAGCTATTAGCTAGCCAGTCATCCAGTCAGAAGCAGAGTGGAACAGCCTAGACAAGAGAAGGCTTTCACCTCGTACAAGAGACAGACAAGCCAGTTAGCGACCGTTTTATTGAAATTGTCTTCGAGGAGAGTGTTTTACAGTAACGTACCATACTAAAGTAGCATGGTTATTACAATGCCTAGTACATGTTTATAGAATACTGTAATGGTACATACAAAGAGCTGCGAAAGGTTGAGAAAGCTAGCCAGCTAACGTTAGCTAGCTAGCTAATTTTAGCTCGCTGAACAAGAAGTTTCCAAGGTATCGAGATAATTGGACGTCTATTCACCCACTCGTTTTGTCTGGGAAATTCCTCATTAATGAAACCGGACCACATTGACTTGAATACTGGTGTGTGTACACTCCTGT
The DNA here is from genome assembly GCF_054491055.1 of Hypomesus nipponensis. Lineage (NCBI taxonomy): Eukaryota > Metazoa > Chordata > Actinopteri > Osmeriformes > Osmeridae > Hypomesus > Hypomesus nipponensis. The sequence goes on along the minus strand of NC_140384.1, from coordinate 8,682,591 downwards.
CGAGGGTCAAGACCGCTCACCAACGGATAACGACACCGGGCAGTTGGAGTTGAAGGTAAGCCTGGCAGGGCAGCGCCAGCAGTGACTCCGCTCGCATCATTCTATTGTCACAGACTCGCTTAGCTAGCCAGCTGGCTAGGCTAACCCCGTTAGCTTGCCCGGCAGTTCCCACTACCGCACCGCCACAGGGAATGTAGTCTAATAGCCAAATAGCTAGCGAGACCAGCGTAAAATCCGGTAAACCAAATGGCTCGATCGTAGACTTAAATTAGTGGCCAACTGAGCTGTAGAAATACAAGTGTATACTTACTTGTAGGGATAACTAATTTATGAAAACGATGGTGTATAGGTAGATATTACTAGCTGCTGAAATGTGCTTCCAGCTGCTTGTTTGATTAGCTTTCTAACACCAGCTAGCCTAGCAGACAGTTAGCTCGATCCTTTTGGAAGTGGAAGCTCACAAGGAATCCAAAATGTCCTGATGGTACAGTGCAGTCAATGTTTGTGTGTGTGTGCGCGCGCGCGTGCCTGCTGTCCCGTAGGTAGAGCGCAACCAAGGAGTTTGTACAGGAACCGAGTGCACCTGAAGAGGCATGGGGTCTATGTATGAATCATAGTATCGTTGTCTCATTAAGTTTCAGTGGTTATTATTTACCAGCAGTTTCTGTCTTGCATAATAAAGCACCACTGTTCTCATTCGTCATAATTTAGGAACACCTTCGAGCTTCAAGACGCTAGCTAACTACAAAAGTCCAAATGGACCTGACCGACAAAACTTTTTTAGACCGAATGCTTCTTAAATGTTTCGCATATTAGCATCATAGACACCAAGATGTGGGGAAGGTATGTGTGTGTGCTTGGGAGGGCGTAGAGGGTACTGACTGACCTCACTGCGTAGTGGTCCATGTCCTGTGCGGGTGGGTGGGGGGCGTGGGGTGTCCAGGCAGCTAGAGGGAATGCATGAGAGGATCTCTGGCTCTATGACAGACTGAGATGGGGCTGGACTTTGAGGTCTGCAGTCAGCCAGTTGTGTCACGAACACGGTCTAGACCCCATGCCCTGCTGGCGCCACAGAGCGGGTCAAGTCAGAACCGGAGAGACCGTAGCGGTCACATTATTGATTCTGTGACCGAGGCACTACCAGGGAGGATGTTGATTCAAGAGCAATCAGGTCCGAGGCTTATTTGAGTTCCTAGCTGCAGAGTTCTCCCTCCTTTACAGGAAACCAGACCTGTGGGAGTGTTTTTCTCTCTAACTGCTGTATGTTGATCAGGACTTGTAACCAGGAAGCTTTGCCTGGCTGTTGCTCTGTCTGTTTGCCTGCCTGTGTGTTTGTTACCCGGTCAGATTGTTGTTGCTGAACTTTGTATCACAGCCTTGCCTGGTCCTGAACATTAGCAACCGGAGAATCACTCACCCACAGCTTCTCTGTTTTCCCAGGCACACGTGCATGCCCACACACTCTCTCTCTCTCTCTCTCTTTCTCTCTCTCTCTCTCTCTCTCTCTCTCTCTCTCTCTCTCTCTCTCTCTCTCTCTCTCTCTCTCTCTCTCTCTCTCTCTCTCTCTCTCTCTCTCTCTCTCTCTCTCTCTCTCTCTCTCTCTCTCTCTCTCTCTCTCTCTCTCACAGGGTGGTACAGGTGTGTGTCGCCAATAGTCGTTGGCCACTCCTCATGTTTACGAGTTGATTGTCCCCATGGTCTGATTAGCAAACAGTAAAAAAAGAAAAGAAAAACAGTCTTCACACATTGACAAGTTGACTGGTTATAGCACAGCATTTATAACATAGTCGCAGCACAGTAGTGAAGAGAATCCACAGTTCAGATGGGATCTCAAATCACAGTCATTATTTAAAGGACGCAAAAAGATCACATGGAAAGAATCTCTCTCTTTCTCTCTCTCTCTCGCTCACAGACAGACACACACGCACGCACTCACACACACACACACACACACACACACACTGCTACTGGATGATACATGTCCCTATTCCTCCTTCAGAAGAGATGTGTCTTTGTGTAGTCTGAATGTGGAGTGACTGGCCGCATTGTTGATGGAGGAGCCTGTTCTTACAAGGCTCTGTGTATCAGAGGTGTGTGCATGTGCCAGATTGTGTCTATGTGTTTCCCCCTGTGCAGCTGTGAACTGTGGGTGTCCGCATTTCTCTGTGTGCGCGTGTGTGTGTTTGTATCAGTGCTCCTGCATGAACAGTGTGTGTGTGTGTGTGTGTTTTTGTATCAGTGCTCCTGCGTTAACAGTGTGTGTGTGTGTTTGTATCAGTGCTCCTGCGTTAACAGTGTTTGTGTGTGTGTTTGTATCAGTGCTCCTGCGTTAACAGTGTGTGTGTGTGTGTGTGTGTGTATCAGTGCTCCTGCATGAACAGTGTGTGTGTGTGTGTGTGTTTGTATCAGTGCTCCTGCGTTAACAGTGTGTGTGTGTGTGTGTATCAGTGCTCCTGCGTTAACAGTGTTTGTGTGTCCTGTCTTCGGAGATATGCATGCCCGTCAGTCTGTTCTCAAGCTGTTTATTCACCTCAAACCAGGAAGAGCCCGTGGCACTTTGATGGGAAAGTCACGTTGCAGCACTGAGGGAACCAGAGGGGAAGGGAGGGAGCGAGGGGGAGAAGGGGAAGGGAGGGAGCGAGGGGGAGAAGGGGAAGGGAGGGAGCGAGGGGGAGAAGGGGAAGGGAGGGAGCGAGGGGGAGAAGGGGAAGGGAGGGTAATGACAGGACAGCAGCAAAAAGGGCTCTGTCGCACGGCTGTCAGCATCTCCACACAGTCTTGTTGAATACCGTGAAGATCCATCCATCCATCCTCCTTAGCTTATAGTAATTATATCATAATTGCATCGGTCCCAGCAAAGCATGCCATCCATTACGTACATTAAGTGACGGAAGGAGACGTTGTGGCTGGGTTGGCACAGGGCCCAGGTCTATATTATGAAAGTGAGCTACATTGTCAGGCTGCTCTCATGTTCCTCTGTCAGGGGTTAGCTTCCCGCGGGAGGGGCAGCTGTGGTTTTGGGGGGGTATTTGTGGTTTTTGGGGGCTGATGCTGAGGGCAGTTATGGTTTGGGGGGCTGATGTGGGGGGGATAGTTGTGATATCGGTGCAGTTTGCTCTGATAGGGGTTAGAGGGGTTGTGTTCGGCTGTGATGGTCCCGCCCACTTGTCTTAGAATGTCAGGCATGATGACAATGTATTGTCTGTGTTTGTCACCCATCACAGAGCACCATCCAGCCATGTTTAACATCAATGGGGCTGTCTCACCTATAGCTACTGAGTTAAGGAAAGGCTTTTGTGTTGCGGTTGTTTGCTTGTGCTCTACTGCATGTTCAGGAGAGAGAGAGAGGGAGAGAGGGAGGGAGAGGGAGAGAGAAGGAGAGAGAGGGAGAGAGAGGGAGAGGGAGGTGAGAAGAGTTCAGGTTGAGCAACGTCAGAATGAGGGTTGCCTCTTAGCTTTTCTGGGGTGCCAGCAGTACAATGTGCTGCCTAAATGAAATGTGAGCGATTCCGGGGAAGGTAGTAGGGTGTCGTAAACACAGCAGCTAGATGTTCAGCTGGCCTCTTCTCACCTCCGGGTGACTAGGTGAGGGCATTTCATTAAGTTCCACCAAGCTGGCTGTCCTGTCTAGCCTGTTACAGCCTGAGCTTATGGAAAGCAGATCTCAGATCATGCAAATAGAATGCTCTCTGTTAGCTCAGTTAAGCCAGGCATGGCTGTTTGCATGGAGCTGAGTCGTACTTCTGCTTGAGTCAGGTAAAGAGACACACGGAGGAGAAGGAGGGAGGGTTTATGTGGGGGCCGTAATTCTCCAACCCTGCTCAAGTCAGGGTGGGTGGGAGTAGTATTGTTTCTGTGTTTGACCTATGACCCCTGCCATTCACTCTGCGCTCCACCCCACCGATTTCAATGAGGTGCTCTGCTGCTCTGCGGCAGTAGAGCTGGAGGGCTCACTACGGTGGCCACTGGAGGCCATACAACCAGTTGTTTGAGTACTGTACCTTTTGTGTGTGTGTGTGTGTGTGTGTGCGTGCACAGTGCGTGTGTGTGTGTGTGTACTATACGAGAGACACACACCACATCTGTGTTAGTTTTTTTCTGAAGTGTGTGTGCGAGGCGAGCATGTGTTGTTGTCTGACACCGTAGTGATGTTCAGGAATGTGTAATTCCCCCCCTCCCTTCCTTCTCCTTTCCCTCTGTACTCAGCCCTCCACCCTTTTCTGTTCGCTGACCCCCCCCCCCCCCCTGCCCCTCTCCCCCCTTTCCATTCTCTCAGCCACTCCTCAAACAACCCTGGGGGTGGGGGAGGGCCCGGCAGGGTCATGTGACCCTGGCCATTTGGTTGAAAAAGTGGCAGGGTTTGCAGTTAAACTCTGAGAGACTGTGGACATGAAATAGCCAGTCCTTGTGCTGATTACTTGACAGGCCAATCATTTGGGACTACTAGACAGGCCAATCAATTGGGACTATTTGGTCAAGTCAGAATAGACTGCTTTCTGGTTCGGTAATCTGCGTCTCTAGGAATACAGGTGTGTTAAAAAGGTAAGACGGTTAACTCAGTCAAAATGACTGTTTCGGCCAGGTGTGAAAAAACTTTTATCTTCACTCTCCTGTTCAGTCGCTGCTGTGGAGTATGGGTCCAAAGTTCCATTGATGGTCTGGTCTGGTGTGTTACTGTTGATGGTCTGGTCTGGTGTGTTACTGTTGATGGTCTGGTCTGGTGTGTTACTGTTGATGGTCTGGTCTGGTCTGGTGTGTTACTGTTGATGGTCTGGTCTGGTCTGGTCTGGTGTGTTACTGTTGATGGTCTGGTCTGGTCTGGTGTGTTACTGTTGATGGTCTGGTCTGGTCTGGTGTGTTACTGTTGATGGTCTGGTCTGGTCTGGTGTGTTACTGTTGATGGTCTGGTCTGGTCTGGTGTGTTACTGTTGATGGTCTGGTCTGGTCTGGTGTGTTACTGTTGATGGTCTGGTCTGGTCTGGTGTGTTACTGTTGATGGTCTGGTCTGGTCTGGTCTGGTGTGTTACTGTTGATGGTCTGGTCTGGTGTGTTACTGTTGATGGTCTGGTCTGGTCTGGTCTGGTGTGTTACTGTTGATGGTCTGGTCTGGTCTGGTCTGGTGTGTTACTGTTGATGGTCTGGTCTGGTCTGGTCTGGTGTGTTACTGTTGATGGTCTGGTCTGGTCTGGTCTGGTGTGTTACTGTTGATGGTCTGGTCTGGTCTGGTGTGTTACTGTTGATGGTCTGGTCTGGTCTGGTGTGTTACTGTTGATGGTCTGGTCTGGTCTGGTGTGTTACTGTTGATGGTCTGGTCTGGTCTGGTCTGGTGTGTTACTGTTGATGGTCTGGTCTGGTCTGGTGTGTTACTGTTGATGGTCTGGTCTGGTCTGGTGTGTTACTGTTGATGGTCTGGTCTGGTCTGGTCTGGTGTGTTACTGTTGATGATCTGGTCTGGTCTGGTGTGTTACTGTTGATGGTCTGGTCTGGTCTGGTGTGTTACTGTTGATGGTCTGGTCTGGTCTGGTGTGTTACTGTTGATGGTCTGGTCTGGTCTGGTCTGGTGTGTTACTGTTGATGGTCTGGTCTGGTCTGGTCTGGTGTGTTACTGTTGATGGTCTGGTCTGGTCTGGTGTGTTACTGTTGATGGTCTGGTCTGGTCTGGTGTGTTACTGTTGATGGTCTGGTCTGGTGTGTTACTGTTGATGGTCTGGTCTGGTCTGGTGTGTTACTGTTGATGGTCTGGTCTGGTGTGTTACTGTTGATGGTCTGGTCTGGTGTGTTACTGTTGATGGTCTGGTGTGTTACTGTTGATGGTCTGGTGTGCTACTGGGTTCAGGGTCTGTTCAGGCAGGGCTGTGCAGAAACCCTCCAGTAGCGTCGGCCCAATTGGCCGCTCTCCCTGGTTCTGGTCTCCCCCTCCATGGACCTGAGAGAGGAAAAGACCCTCACACGGTCAGTCCTGGCCAGCCCCCGGCGCTGCTGTGTTGGCCAGCTCAAGTGTTGGACGGCTGGACGACCCTTAGGAAGTCCAGACAACATGGCATGGGTGTCGTGTTGTGTGCTCTGAGGGGGACTGAGAAGGAAGGTGTGGACTGTGACACAGTGGGGGAAGGGAGGGGACAAGATGATAGAGTTTGTTTAGGAGGTGTCACCAATCAGAGCAAGTCACCCCCGCCCAACACACACACACACACACACCACTTTGGCCTGGTTTGCACCATACTCGCTAGCAGGTTTCTATTGTAAGCTACTGTGTGTGAGGGTGGGGGGTCTAGATTCAAATGGCAGTCTTTTCACGAGCCAACCACTCTGCAACCTGCTCGTCGGCTTGAAGCTCTACTGCGTTACCCACACAGTTCTGGAGAGGCAAGAGGAAGGAAGAGACAGTTGGGGAATAGGGAGTGAAATTGTAGTGGAGAAACAACTGGAAGATAGTGGGGGAGTTATTGTGGGAGAGATGGGGATTTAGAGTTGGAGAGGGAGCGGGTGATTGAAAGAGGCCCAGAGAAGAGGAGGGCAAAAACACTGGAGAGGAACCAGGGAACATGTTGATGTGTTCATTCCAGGACAGGAACAGTCTGTGCTGCTGCTGGAGCAGTGTCTCTCTCCTTTCTCTCTGTTTCTCTCTCTCTCTCTCTCTCTCTCTCTCTCTCTCTCTCTCTCTCTCTCTCTCTCTCTCTCTCTCTCTCTCTCCTACTCTCTCTCCTACTCTCTCTCTCTCTCCTACTCTCACTCACTCTCTCTCTCTCTCCTACTCTCACTCACTCCCTCTCTCTCTCCTACTCTCACTCACTCCCTCTCTCTCTCCTCACTCCCTCTCTCTGGGTCTCCTGGTATCTCTCTCCTCTGCCTCTCCCCAGCTCTCTTTCCCAGACCTTACATCTGTGATGGAGGCCGTCCATTCAGGGGTCAGAGGTCGTCACTTTCCACCAGGGCAATCACAGACACTGAGCGTGTCTGAGAAACTAGAATTTACGACTCAGTGACCGAGCCTTCTTAAGCCCTTATGAGCCTTCTTAGGCTCTTATTAGCCTTCTTATGATGGGTTTGGAGTGTTTGTTAGCCTGGGTGCCAGCCAAACTTAGCCCTGCCCACAACACATTTTGGTTGGGAAGTTGGGTCTGGGGTCGCTCGGTTGGGGAAAAACGTGTAATGTAAAAACAGGAGTTGTTCGGACCAATCAAATTGTCAGGGCGGGCTTTATACGATGATGGACAGATGATCAGCAGTATCCTAATCAACCACGTCACCAAAGAGCGCTTGGGTTTAATTAGTTTTCAACAAACAACATACTACGTTGCTCTGATTGGTTGTAGGTCTATCCATTTGAGCAAAGAGTCATTTTTTTCCGGGTTCGGTTGAAACATGCCCCATACTCACAGCCCAACGGAGTGTTATCAGACTCATATTCTGACTAGAATTATGACAACGTCAGGCTAAGTGTTTGTGGCACTGATGAAGCATTAACACTCCAGGCTTCTACGGCACATACAGCTGTGAGATGGTTTGAGCAAAGATAGCCTATATCAGATATAAGAGCAGACCATGAATCTACCCTATGCTGATATACCATCTATATCCACTAATAGGCCGGTATTCACCAACACCCAACTGCTCCCCAGAAGCAGCTGGTCCCCCATAGATGGTAGACTGGGATGAGGCTGTGTCTGGGCAGCGTGTGGGTTTGTCTGCTGGTCCAGCACCAGATGCAGATGCTCGGACTCGGAGTCAATCAGAGAACGTTTTGCAGCTGGGTGGAAGTACTGAGAATTTGAGCCAGAGACCGGATGTAAAAGGAGATAGCGAGCTGAAGTCGTCATGTTGGTGCACCAGTTGTTTTCAGGGAGCTTATGTTTCCCCTTACGTCCAGACTGAGTTGAGGTTCACTTATATAGGCTGTAACACGAGGAAATACATGTGTTTCCCTCCCTCCATCTGTCTGTCTCCCTTCATTATCCTTGGAGGTGTCCTTCTCTCTCCCCTAAACACCACTTCCTCCGTCACCCCTCCCTCCCTCTCTTATTTCCCTCCTCGTCTCTCCTCCCTCCGTCTCTCCCTCTTGTTCAAGCTGGAGGCTGTCTGACCTACATCTAGCAACCACAGAGTGACAAGGGTGGAGGGAGGAGGGGGGATGAAGGGAGGAGGGGGAGGGAAGCGATAGAAGGGCCAATGATGTTGGTGACAAATTAGCATGTCAGTCAGTGTCGCTCGTCCTGAAGCTGTAAAAGGATAAAAGGGGGGGATGGGAGGTGGAGGACAAGCGGAGGGGGAAGGAGGGGGAAGGAGGGGGAAGAGGGGGATGAAGGGATGGAAGGAAAAGGGAAAAGAGGAGGAGGAGGCGGGGAAAAGGAGATGGAAAGAGAGGGAGGAGGGTACAGCCCTGTGAACAAAGGTCCCTAGAGGCTAATTAACCTCATCATTCTAGAACATCTTCACCAGTGATGGCGCTCTGGCTGTGCGTGTATGTCTGTGGGTGTCTGTGTGCGTGTGCCCGCACTTCTGTGTGCGTGGAGAGGCATCCACAGCCTCTAGTCACCTATCTCTCTCGGCCTATCTCCATCTCTTTCTCAATTTCATATTTTTTTCACCTTATTTTCCGCTCTGTCTATTTATATCCCAGAGCTCTTCTCAGGAGAGAGAAATCTGTTGCTGGAGCCACTACAACACAAGGCATTTAGCAACCTGAGCACTGACTGCATCTAAGGCTCTCAATCTTTCTCTCTCCCTTCATCTCTATCTTCCTGCCCCTCTCTCTCTCTCCCTCTCCCTCCCTCTCCCTCTATCCCTCCCTCTCCCTCCCCTCTCTCTCTCTCTCTCTCTCTCTCTCCCTCTCTCTCTCTCCCTCCATCTCGATCCTCCCCTCTCCCCCCCCCTCTCTTTCTCTCTCTCTCTCTCTCTCTCTCTCTCTCTCTCTCTCTCTCTCTCTCTCTCTCTCTCTCTCTCTCTCTCTCTCTCTCTCTCTCTCTCTCCCTCCATACTATTTCTTCATCTTCTCCTGTCTCTCTCTGTCTCTAACACATCAGGCAGTGCTAAATTGATGTCATTTACACTTTCCGTAGCGTTCAATCTAGAAAAAACAAATGGTATTACCACGTCCTCCTGACCTCTCCTCTAAGACTGACAGTGTGTGTGTGTGTGTGTGTGTAGATACCGCTGGGAGACAGAAGCATCCTGTGGTGCAGTGCCTGCCCTTCTTATCTCCATATGCTCCAGACACGTGCACTCCTCTCCCTTGTGTTGCTCACTGTGGGCCAGATGACATGTTGCGACACATCTCTGACGCGTGTGTGTGTGTGTTCTCTCCAGGCTGCCTGCTGTTTGAGGAGTTAAGGGGCTCCCTGTTGACCCCAACGCACCTCCGATGAACCCCATCAACTCCATGAAACCCGGCCTGGCCCCCAACCCACACAGGTACAGAGCTCACCTGTCTCTCACCACACTGCAGCCCACACTCCACCTCCACACCAGCCACTACACCCCAGTGTTTGCCCTGGGAGGGAGGGAGGGAGGGAGGGGAGGGGAGGGGAGGGGAGGGGAGGGGAGGGGAGGGGAGGGGAGGGGAGGGGAGGGGAGGGAGGGAGGGAGGGAGGGAGGGGAGGGAGGGGAGGGAGGGAGGGAGGGAGGGAGGGAGGGGAGGGAGGGAGGGAGGGAGGGAGGGAGGGAGGGAGGGAGGGAGGGAGGGAGGGAGGGAGGGAGGGAGGGAGGGAGCAGGTGGATGTGGGAGTGAACAGAAGGTGATAACAGTGAGCGGTTGTTCTCAGAAGTAGGTGGATGATCTTCTGTATTAGCATGTTAGTGGAGGCATCTGGATAACTGCACATGAAGAGGTGGCCAGTCTGCTAGATGTAGCTGGACTCACACAGTGTGTGTGTGAGTGTGTGTGTGAGTGTGATGATCACAGATCTATCTGCGAGTGTGTGTGTGTGTGTGTGTGCACTTGCGTTTGCGTGTCACCTGACTGTCAGCCCTTCGGAGATCTCCGTCACGGGAAGATCGAGTGTCTTAGCATCACACAGACAGAACTGATTTTACTGGTGAAAGAGATGGTTCAGCTTGTTTCACCGTCTGTCTGATTCTCTGGAGGAAGGGGTCCTGCCTCTGTCTCCTTCACCCTCGTCAACCTGGATGAACACAGGTCAGGTCAGGTGGGGTTGTGATGGGAAGAAGACTGGCGCGTTTCAAGGTCAGACACAACCAGCGGATCCTCATTGAAGAGCAGCTGACATACCCACAGTTCTGTCGTCTTCCAGCACGGAGCCCCACGCACACGCTGTGGTACACGCACACGCGGTGGCACACGCACTCCTCCTCCTCCTCCTGCTGCCTCCCCAAACCCGTATCCAAGTGACAGCGTTGTTTCCATGGCGACGCAGTGCGGCGGTGTTTTTGCGAGCTTGCGTATGAGAGACAAAGGCAGGGAACACGCGTGTGTGTGTGTGTGTGTGTGTGTGACACGGTGGATGCCTGGTCTGAACACACGGAAGCTCTGTCTGAACACGGCAGGCATGTGACCCAGGGTCGGGTCGGTCAGGCTCCAACGTACAGAACCAGCCGAGCTAATCTGTCCCTGCAGTACTGCGTCCCTGCGGTACTGTGACCACGGCAACACAGCCCCACTGGCCCACGACTAGAGGCTTGTTGACCCCATGCATTACCCTTCCCACTCTACCACGCTGTTACCATCTGATCCAGGAAATGAGCTGGACAGGCTGTAGCAGAGAACCAGTTTTCCCAATGAGGTCTTCTCCTCCTCCTGGATGCCTCCTTCTCTAAATCCTCAATCCTGCTCCTCTCCTCCTCCTCCTCTTGCAGTGACGGCTCCTACTCCTATGACCCCTCGAACTGGCAGCAGGGGAACAATCAGCCGGCTGGATCCCTTTCGGTGGTGACCACTGTCTGGGGTGTGACCAATCCCTCAGCCAACCAGGTACATGGCCGTTACGACGTGGTGCTGATTGACAATAAAGTTGATAAACAAAAATATAAATATATGGATAAAAAAAAAAAAAATAACAGTAATGAGAATGAGTTCACTCAAGGATATCTGAATGAAAGCTAATATTGTTTCTCTCTCTCTCTCTCTATCTCCCTTCCTCACCCACCCTCCCTCCTTCCTCCCCCAGGGTCTGGGTGCTCCAATGGGTCCAGGGGGTAACTCTGGCGGGGGCCACATGATGGGCCCCGGGGGCGGTCCTGGTATGGGGGGGGGGGGCTTCATGGGGCAGCAGGGCTACCCGGAGCCCAACAAGGCCTACATGCAGCAGGGCATGTATGGCCGCGCACAGGGGGGGTACCCTCCAGGACCGGGCTACGGCGGCAGGTAAGACAAACTCCCGTGGGAAAGAGAGGTGGATCTTACTGGGGGGGTTGGGTGACTGTTCACTGACAGATCCTCTGTTTGTGTGTGTGTGTGTATTGACGCTGTCTCTTAACCCGATCCTCAGCTACCCCAACAACGGCGGAGGAAACATGGGACAGCACGGCGTCCGCCCCCCCACAGACTTCACCCAGGCGGCCACGGCGGCCGCTGTTGCCGCGGCAGCTGCCACGGCGACCGCCACCGCCACGGCAACAGTGGCGGCCATTCAAGAGAAGCAGAACCAGGAGATGAACTACGGCCAGGTACAGACCCAGGATCAGATCTGCTCTACGCACGCTCATCCCGGATCACTAGATTGAACGTGTATAGGACTGACCGCAGGTCAGGGTTTAGGAGCAGCGTGTTCCTGGTCGAGTGATCACCTTCTCGGTCTGTCACTTTCGCATGGCCGAGCAGGAACTCCTGCCTGTCACGTTCAAACTTGTTTACAATCCACCCTCCTATCTTCCTTTGAGAAGTGACTGAACTGATATAACTGGATTAGGGTCAGCTGTGCGGAACAGCACATGCCCTGAACGATCAAATCATTTCGCTATTTCCTCAAGGAATAGATAAAGCGTTTTTTCTAAATATCTAGCTGACGGGTCATTGGTTGAAGGTCACAGCTGTCTGGAGAAAGAGAAGCTCTTCTGATCTGTTGTTGTTCTGTTGTTCATGAATCATGGCACTAAAATGGTGGCCTTTGTGCTGTGGGGAACTACTGCCCCCCCTGTTGGCTTTCGATGGTAGTGACACATTCAACAAAGTAACACTGCTCCAAGCAGCACTGCTGTGCTCTTAATAAACAGTCAGTTAAATATATTACAGCCACTTTAGCGTACATTCGACGATGCATTCGAGACTGTTTATTGTTCTTACAAGCCCCCCAATCGAATTATCTTTATTGTTTGTCTCTTGTGCAGATGAGGGAAGCAGCGGCCTACAACAACCAGTTCCTGTCACACGCCGGCCCCCGCGGGCCCCCCAACATGCCCCCCTCGGGCATGGGCCCGGCCCGGCCCTCCTCCATGGGGCCCATGTACGCCCCCCAGGGCCAGAGGATGCCCCAGCACCCCGGCTACCCTCCCGGGGCCCAGCAGGCCCAGCTACGGCCCCCTCAGGGGCTCAAACGGCCGTACAACCCCGAGGTAACTTCCCTTATCCTCAGTTGACCCTTTAGATTACATCATCATTTGACCTGAACACATTTAAAGTCATTTGTTGGTTTTGTTGCGAAGCTAAAAGTATATTCCACGTTGGTGATTTATCGTTGATAAAAACAAGAGTTCACTCGTGGCTGTTCCCATTGTCCTCCCCGCGACTTCCTCCCCTCCCTTTCCCACGCCCTAACTCCCTCTCTATCTTTCCCTCCCTCTGTCTCCCTCTTCCCCTCTTCAGGGCTTCCCCAGCCAGCAGTATGGACCAGGCATGGCCGGGCCAGGTCAGGGTCAGGTTCCGGGCTACCCAGGCCAGCCCATGCAGTACCACGGACCTGGCCCCCAGCGCTCGGCTACCTCCCCCTCCTACCAGAACCACAAGATGCCCATGCAGCAACCGGGCATGCAGCAGCAAGGCATGCAGCAGCAAGGCATGCAGCAACCAGGCATGGGCCAGTACCCCCCCGGACCTGCCAACCCTGGGCAGTACTACAAGGTGGGCTGTCAGGAACTCTGCTTCCCCCTGATCCTGTCTTGAGCTGGCATGGTAGTCTCTTTAACACAGTCTCTCTAACACAGTCTCTCTAACACAGTCTCTCTAACACAGTCTCTCTAACACGGTCTCTTAGACACAGTCTCTAACACAGTCTCTCAGACACAGTCTCTAACACAGTCTCTTAGACACAGTCTCTAACACGGTCTCTCAGACACAGTCTCTAACACAGTCTCTCTAACACAGTCTCTCTAACACAGTCTCTCTAACACGGTCTCTTAGACACAGTCTCTAACACGGTCTCTCAGACACAGTCTCTAACAGTCTCTTAGACACAGTCTCTAACACGGTCTCTCAGACACAGTCTCTAACAGTCTCTCTAACACAGTCTCTCTAACACTGTCTCTCTAACACTGTCTCTCTAACACTGTCTCTCTAACACTGTCTCTAACACTGCCTCTCTAACACGGTCTCTCTAACACGGTCTCTCTAACACGGTCTCTCTAACACGGTCTCTCTAACACAGTCTCTCTAACACGGTCTCTCTAACACAGTCTCTCTAACACTGTCTCTCTAACACTGTCTCTCTAACACAGTCTCTCTAACACGGTCTCTCTAACACTGTCTCTCTAAGGTGATACGCTCTGTATCACTGGCCCTTGTACACCGTAGGTGTCTGTTTATCCAGGCTTGAACTTGGAAGACTCACTCCATGTTCACAAATACAGTCAAAAGGGAAAATGCATCTCTTAGTATGAATGCAATTCTACTCATAACTCTTTAGCTGCGGTTCTTTCATGTCGGCTTGTGTACTGAAGGGAGCTGGAGGCCCAGGAGAGATTGATATTCTTACACTCAAGGACAGTGTCAGAAACACAGCCTGGGACACTCACCATCATATGTTCAAATGTAAACATGGCTGGACTGGTGGCGTGTGGTTGGCTAGTGGACTATAGCCACTTCCTTCAGGGAGGGTCAGAGGCACTAACTCTGCTGTTCTCACACACTTCCCGGTAAACATTACCTGGCTGCATGGCCTTGTAAATCTGGAGTCCGAAGTTCAAATCTGTGTGTGTGTGTGTCTGTGTGTGTGTCTGTGTGTGTGTCTGTGTGTGTGTGTCTGTGTCTGTGTCTGTGTCTGTGTGTGTGTGTGTGTGTGTGTGTGTGTGTGTGTGTGTGTGTGTGTGTGTGTGTGTGTGTGCGGTGAGATGTGGATAGTACATACACCCCATTCCTTGAGTCTGACCATCAAAGATACTGTTGGAACGACTCACTTCCTATTCCTGCTCTTCCACTGTTCTTTCTAAATACAACATTTGTATGATGCTTTGGATAAAAACTTCAGCTAAATTAATCAAATGCTAAATGTGTGTGTGTGTGTCTCCAGTCTGAGCAGTTCAACGGGCAGGGAGGTGCGTTGAACGTCCTGACCGCAGGGGGCCCTGGAGGAAACTACAACTCCTTCAGCCAGAACAATGTAGGCGGAGTGACACCTACATCTAAGGCTGCATTCATACACAGCAGTTTATAATGCCCAAGCTCACCTGTGGTACTATGCATTCATACACAGCAGTTTATAATGCCCAAGCTCACCTGTGGTACTATGCATTCATACACAGCAGTTTATAATGCCCAAGCTCACCTGTGGTACTATGCATTCATACACAGCAGTTTATAATGCCCAAGCTCACCTGTGGTACTATGCATTCATACACAGCAGTTTATAATGCCCAAGCTCACCTGTGGTACTATGCATTCATACACAGCAGTTTATAATGCCCAAGCTCACCTGTGGTACTATGCATTCATACACAGCAGTTTATAATGCCCAAGCTCACCTGTGGTACTATGCATTCATACACAGCAGTTTATAATGCCCAAGCTCACCTGTGGTACTATGCATTCTATGCACTTGCCAAGTGTTCTCTGTCAGGATATTTACCAATTTAACTCTTTCTTTCGTTCTTTCTTTCTTTCTCAGCCTGGAAGGGGGATGCCTGGCTACCCTAGCTCCCCCTCCCGGGTAACCCCACCCCCCCCATTACCCCCGGCAGCTCCATGGCCCCCCCCTACATGTCCCCT
>NC_140384.1:8507500-8662500 GCF_054491055.1 Hypomesus nipponensis | reverse complement strand
CATCGACATAAATATAATTAAAATCACGACATTAAACACATTTTATGATCTACCAAATTCAGAAGCACTCATTTGCATAACTGTTCAGCCTGACAGAAACAATAGAATAATTACTTGATGAATGAACATTATAACACATGCACAATACTGTGCAACCTGCACCTAGAAAAACGATATCGCTCAGACCTAAGTAATACGATGGTGTTACCTCAGTTTGTCATTATTTTGTATATGTGCATAAGGAGCAACTGAACGCTTGAAATCCCTTAAGGATTAATAAAGTGAATTTAATAATGTCAACCAGTTCTGAATGTGCGAGCAAAGTTCCGCGCTACACGTAGCGTATCACAAGCATTTTAACAAAGTATTGAGAGAAAATAAATTAGTTATGGGTCGTTGTTGAACGATATGAATCTTTAATAAGTTTGAAGTGGTGAGTTTGCCAACCACACCCCGATGGATTTCGCAGCTGCCAAAGAAGGCATTCTAGCCACGAGCTGTGTGGTAGAACATTCTGTCAATCAAAAATGCGCCGGTATGCAGGCTTCTCAATTTGGTTGTCTTGGTTCGCCATGAAGGCGTTCTTCGAGTCATTTATGACCAACGGGAATAGCTCAAAAAGGGAAAAACTCCACCCTGTGAATAATTAGCGAATGATATCGAGTGCGCCTTGAAAAATGGGCGGAGCCATCAGCCAATGTGAAACGTGATTCGTGGAAAAACACGTCAAATAAACTATCTAAGATTCTCATTGACTCCTGACCATTTTGGACCGTCCTCTCTCACACTATATATATCCAAATCTAACTTCTCCATTTTCTTCTGTTTCTTGCGTGGTTAGGCCTCCATTTGGTAAAGAATCCTCCCGTTAACTATCAGCCAACATGGCACTACCCAAAGTCTTTTTCGAAATCTCGGCAGACGGCAAGGTTCTCGGGAGAGTTACTATGGAGGTAAGGAAATGTTGGCATTGGCGAGCTTAGTATAAATATTTGTGTTTGGCTGATTACCCACAAGCTAACTTGGCTAACGGTAGCAGCTCTAAAGCGGTTGAGATGGAGAATGGGCAGAGGGGTGCAGCTTGCAACTGTCACGAGTAACTTGGTTAAGAAAGCCATGTGCACGTGCACCCGGAAACTTCGCAAACCAGTGTATTGTTGCCACAATATATAGGCACATTATCTTGCATTGGTGATATCTTGCCTTGAGTACTTTTTAAACTAACTTTAGAAGTTAACATTGAGTTTAGTGACGAGGTACTTTTAATTGAATACCACGACGTAACTACTGTGTTTTATTAGCCGCCAGCTCTACGCATGAAGATTGACTTGGCGTTGAAAGCGCCATTTTCCTTGTTGGCTAGCTACCCGAACTAGCCCGCGTATGGTGCGATTTATTCCTTAACGTATCAGTGGCATAATGTTGCTACTTACGATGTTCTAGTATTTGAAAATTTCTAGGATGTTAGGCAAGCGCATTTGCCCCTCAAGTGCATTTACTAAAGCTGTTCGTCAACGCCCAGTGTAAATGAATGACTGCGAAACCAGCTAGGCCGCGCGCCATTCTTTGTATTACTCATTGCTTCCAAACCTGCATCGTTGTTCTTTAGGCGTCGGACAACGGCTACCAGTTGTCAATCATATCAAATAGCCATGGCACCGGGAACTGTTAATGCATAAATTGATCCGACATGTCAGTGTATATTTACTTAAGAGAACGTTCATTTTTAGCCTATTGTATTCATGGTGTGCGTTTCTAGCTACTGGAGTATGTTGCGGCTGAACGGCGTATAACGGACACTAAATTGACTAAGCATGACTTGTCTTTCTCGTTTGCTAATTTGCTTTTGGTCAGAAGTTGGAATGTCGGGATCGAATTGCACCAGAAGAGACTCGCCCGCACCAACCCCACTTGATTTATTCTGTGATATTTGACTGGGTGCGCATGTGTGCCTGAGCAGGTGCGCAGTAAAGGGCCCTACAGCTGCCATCAGCACATCTAGCGACCCAACCGTTTCGTTTTACTGCAGCTATAGCGGGTCTGCATTGACGACGACCCCCCTCCCCCACACACACACTTTGCTCCTTGTATGGTTAATAACGTGCTGTCATGGGCAACAAAACGTCAGGAATGGGTTCTAAAAAGTGCCTACATTTGCTAACATGATAGTCAAGTGTCCTGAGCAAGGCTTAAATTCAGTTGAACTCTGATCTAACCGTACTTTTGTGTGTGTTTGCAGCTGAGGTCTGATGTGGTCCCCAAGACTGCAGAGAACTTCCGTGCCCTGTGCACAGGCGAGAAGGGCTTCGGTTACAAGGGCTCCACTTTCCACCGTGTCATCCCCGGCTTCATGTGCCAGGTACGGTGTTTGGGATTGTGCCTAACTGATATTTGATACCTTGCCAGTAAAGGTTGAGCAACATCTTTTCGGGTTGAAATGATGTGCCTTCCAGTTATGCATGTAACCATTCAGTGTAGTTTAAGGACCTGAGTATGAAAGAATTAGAAAAAAAGCTTGAATGATGTAGGACTAGGATATTGGTGTGTCCTGTAATCTGAGATTCTATCCAAGATGGTGGGAAATGCCATCCGTTTGCGCAGTAATATAGATTGTGTGTATGTTTAGGGTGGAGACTTCACCAACCACAACGGAACTGGGGGAAAGTCCATCTACGGCAACAAGTTTCCCGATGAGAACTTCAACCTGAAGCACACAGGCATGGGCTGTCTGTCCATGGCTAATGCTGGACCCAACACCAACGGGTCCCAGTTCTTCATCTGCACAGCCGACACCAACTGGTAAATCGATGCTGGTCTTCACAGAGAATTGATGAAAGCTTGTCGTTTACATTTAGTCATTTAGCAGACGCTCTTATCCAGAGCGACTTGCAGTAAGTACAGGGGTTGCAGTAAGTACCCCCCCCCCACAAGGACACATTAAGATAGCATGGCCCAAGGGCCATGTTAAGTGTCTGTGGAGGTGTCTGTAGCAGCCTGAGTGGAACTAAACTCATGGTTGTTTTTTGCTCCTAAGGCTGGACGGGAAGCATGTGGTGTTCGGACAGGTCGTCGAGGGCACAGAAATCATCAAGAAGTGCGAGTCCTATGGTTCCAGCAGTGGCAAGACCAAGGTCAAGATCACCGTTTCCGACTGTGGCCAGCTTTGAATGTGCCCCCCCCCCCCGCCAACATCAACCCCCCCTCACTCTTGCTGCCCTGTAGCTTACCATCCTGCCCCCCCTCCCCCTTTAAACCTCAACATTCCTAACCATGGATATTTGTTACTTCCCTTTCCATTCTGTTCCTTGTCCAAACTTGTTGCATCTGTGACTTGCCTTCTGAGTTTCTTTTGCATTCATTTTTTTCAAGTCCAACGGTTTGTTAAATCAAAAAATAAAGGGGAACAAATGCCTTCATTTTGTTGGTATTTAATCAAATGTTGTTCAATGTTGTAGACTTCTTTTTTCTACCATAACACAATTTACTTATGAAAGAACACAATTTACTTATGAAAGAACCAGTCTTTTATTGTGCAAAGCAGTCATGGCTTGGGGAAATATTACAGGGCATTACTGACTTTCTACACTGGGCAGGGCAGTGATAAAAAATTGCGCAGTTGTATTACCAGGAAATGGGCGCCACCTTAAGATACCCGCATCTCACCAGTAGATGGCGCATAGTGCTGTCTTAATTTATTGCGAAAGCCTTTGAAGAAACATTAAGCGACAGATGCGTGTTTCCACAAAACTAATGCAAGGTCCACTTTACTAAAACTGAAGTATTGTGGATTGTTAAGTCGTAAAGTTCATCCACACTTTCTCTCAGCCAATCTCTTGGAGTGTCTGGCTTCCCTTCGCTGCTTAGGTCGACAGACTCCGAGGCCTCGTGAGTTTTCAGTCCCACGACAAGCCAACCCATGTCCGCAGTCGCAGCGTTCCAGGTTTCTTCTGCGCACCTTTGAACGCCCTCGCAGTAAACACGCCTCGCCTTCCACCGGAATCCGCTGACAACTTTTTCCTCTCCCATCACGGACACAGCACAGCCCTTCTCCGCAGTCTCCGGAGCGCACACACGGGCCCCTTAATGGTACTGAGGGGGGAAAGGAGGAAAACGCTCTAAACTTCAACGTTTAAAAACCAGCACAGCATATTAACTAAACGAAAGTGAGATTCGTTGTGCGTGTTGTGCAAAACTAAGCATAAGCTTACAATGAAACTTTGCATATAAAAACAAGTAAACACTTGGGTGACTGGCACCTTTCTCTTTGTTTTCAGGAGAAGTTGGATGTCTGATGGAAGTCCTGTTCTTTTTCGATTTGTTACGGCAGGTTTCACTCTGAAAAAAAGTTATTTTCCATGAGTGCCACTTAACGGCATCTCACTCACACTGGCAAACGGCTTAAACAATGACGCCACTCACCTCCAAAGCACTGCGGCTGCTGTGGCGGTTAGAGGAGGTATCTACCCTACGACGAGCGTTTCCAGAATTGTGCACCTCACTGTCTGAGCCACTTTGCGAACGTTCCTGTCAAGCACAAGCGCACATTAATACTCTATCTACCAAAGTAAAACACTGTCAACAACACATCCTCCAGCAACCACAGACAAATCCAGCAGGTGCACAACCGCTCACCTGGTCCACCGGATCCGTTACTTCTTTGGAGGATCGAATCACGTTCGAGTCTAAGCAGCGCACGGCACAAAATGAGCCCATGAGAAGAAAAGTGATCGTGGGTGTCCACATTTTGTCACGTTGGAAAATTAGTCCCACAGGCTCGAGCTAGTTCCCTACAATTCGAATAGTAACATGTGCTATTAATCACTGGCACAGAACAGGTGATCTGCCTTGTCTTGTGAACAGGTGAGCGTTACGGTCCTAGCCTACTTATAGGCTACGCCTTTGCTGGCCGACCACCCGCAGGCTGTAAAGCTACTTTAGCTCTTTCATACATCCGCAGGCTAACATCCCAAACCCTCCGCCCCGCAGAGGCCCTTTGAAATGTATTTTTTGATTAATATCAAATATTCTTTGAACAAACCGCATCAGTCGACGGATGAACGTGGCTTCCTGACCGACCGGAACACATGCATGTTTAGATCACAAGCAAAGGAAACTGTGGCATTGATCTTGTTAAAGTGTTTGATATGGTCGGAGGAAAGATTGCATCTCAGAGTCTCACCTTTAGAGATTGTCTGTCGATATGAATAAGACATCAAGCTGATCATGTAAGCTAGACCATGTGAAAATGAGTACATCATGAAGGAGTTGGATGAAAGTCGTGCAACACCCCCGTCCCTACGACATTTCATCTTTTGAAGTTCTTGAACTCTTTACGCTTCTACTTACTACATTACTTTTACCTTTACTTTTACAAAGCTTGGCCACCACACAGCAACGACAAGAAGCACGTGAGTTCAGAGGAAAATATCAGATGACTGCTCAGTCCCCCCACCTCTAATCTCTACCTCCCTGTCTCCAATCTCTTGATACCTCAGGAAAAATAATTTGATTGCAGTTTTTGAAGTTCAATCTCTCTTCCGTTTGTTTTTCATCTGACAGAGCGTCAGCGCGTTAAATAACAAACTGCATTTGCAGGAGACTGTAAACGCCAATCAAGGCGCTATGGAAGCAAATCAGTGGTTTAGAATTTTAAAAGGCATTTAATATTAATTCAACACCACCGAATTAGTTGTTTTTGAATTAACCTCTTTATGGAAACATTAATTTATTTCAATGCAAAAAAAAAAATTAGGCTGCTGACATTCGAATGGTGAAAAACTGATCCCCCCGAAAAAATATCGATACGATAGTCATACAATAACAGCTTGGAGGTCCGGTCTGAGGCATACAGTGGAGCCTTCTCGGAGATGTGAGATGGTTCGATTGCATTCAGGCTCAATTGCCTTACCTATCCTTGGAATTCCAGATGTTGCAATCTGAATTTTTTCGGCCAAAATCTTTTCGGCTAGAAGTTTTTGGATCTGAATTTCACCATTCGAATTTGGGCAACCTGAATTTCCGAACTTTGAATTTTTGGATCAGAATGTAATTTTACAGAGTTGAATTAAAAACCAACAGTTTTGGTTATGTTGAAATGTCGTTTTAAAATTTGAAGTTACGTTTTCAATGCCTTTAAAAATTCAAAACATGATGTTACTGATTTGCTTCCATAAGGCTGCGCTCTCCTATATTTCAATCCATGTTGACCATGCAGAAGGTCCCTGAATTGGAAGACCAGATGCTGTCATTGTTTACAGTGTTTCAAGTTATGGTTAGCTGGTGCTTTGGGGGATGTGCTGTTGACAGAACTGCCGTTGGAGCGGGCCTGGTGAGAGGGTCAGGTTGCCGTCCAGCCAGGAGGGGCGGGGGTGTAGTGTGGCTGATTTTAGATAACGGCTTATCGTCAGCTCCTGCAGCCTGCAGGTTATGCCTCTCTTCAATAACGAACAGCAGATGCAGACAATTACTTCCCTCTGTGACGCAGAGCACACTTAGGTCAGGGGGAGTGTGTGTGAGTGTGTGTGTGTGTGTGAGTGTGTGTGTGTTCTTCTGCTTGTGTGTGTTTCTCTTATTGAGGGGGTGAGGCGTAGAGTACCGTATGAAGAGAGGACAGCCTCATGAGGTCTTAAATAGAGACAGCAGTGTTGAACATCACAACTAGCTGCTCTTCTGTGAAGGCGCGGGATGCTACTGGAGGTAAGCTTGACTCAGATCACTATGAGAGGACTGAGACCTAAGATCTAGTGACTTACAATTAAAACCAAATGTTTAACATTTATTGTTTTTGTTTTATTATTCAGTTATACGTTGAATGAAGTGGTAACATTTGTATTACAGTAAAATGTTATTCATGGTAATTGTATAATGGTTGGTACAAAATGTATACTTTTATGGTCATAGTTTAGAATGTGTAAACTACTATGAAACCTAGAGTTGTAATTTGAAACTGTAAAACATGTAAAGATACGTAGAATAGAGAAAAAAGAGAAAAGAGAATGACAGAACATAAAGAGGAACAGAATGTTTTTCATGCAACAGAAAATGAAAAATGTCTGGAGCTGCACCTTCCAAGGTGGGGCTGGGACTCAGGATGTGAGCTGGTGCTGGGGCTGCTTCTGGTGCTGGGGCTGGGGTTGGTGCTGGGGTTGGTGCTGGGGTTGGAGGACTGAAGAGTTCAGCGAGGGCAGAAATAGAAAGAGAGAAAGAGAGATGGAAGGGGCGGCAGGGGGGGGGGGGGATGCATGCCCTGGAGAAGAGATAATTCTATTCTTGAGAGAGAAAAAAAATACCTAAAACAATCATCCATGGAGATAACGATCTGCCCAGGAGAACCAGACGGGCAGACTGAATGACAGGCTGGCTGGCTGGCTGGTCGGTCAGTCAGTCGACTGGTTGACTTTCTGGCTGACACATGCAGGCAAACAAGTTGATAGATGTGCCTTTACGTGTATTTTATTTTCACATTACTGCGTTTGTCTCTCCACATGAATGTGCTTTATTACACATGGGTGTGTGTGTGTGTGTGTGTGTGTGTGTAGCTGTAGTCTGAGGGTGTGTTGTTGAGTGTCATGTCTGTGCTGAACCCAGTGGAGTGGCTGCAGCCCAGCAGAGGATCCCCCAGGCTGGTGCTGGTGGTGGTGTGTGTAGCTCTGCTGCTGGACAACATGCTGCTTACTGTGGTCGGTGAGTACACACACACACACACACATATACACACATATACACACATATACACACATATACACACACAGACGTGAAGCATCTGGGTATTGAAGGAGGTGCCCATGGTATGAAGACAGGGCAACTTGCAGCTGTGACATTTATCCCCGTGCCCTTCTGAGCAGAGCAAAGGAGAGAGAGTGAGTCAGACTCAACGAGACAGAGCGCATCTGGGGCCAGGCCAGCTTCCCTGCTCAAGACCATGCACACACATGCACACACACACACACACACACACACACACTCATACACATTCACACACACACACGCACACACACGCATATACAAACATGCACAGACATGCACATATGTGTGGCCTTACCTCTCTTCCACACTCTGTCTTGTAAAGAGCATGCTGTGCCCAAAAAAGGCTAACCTGTCCTGTCTGTTCCCCTGCAGTGCCCATCATCCCCACCTTCCTATATGCCATAGAGCACGAAAGCCAGACACTGCCACCCCTCCAGCCAAGCCCAACGCTCTCCCCCACGTCGCCGGCCCCTGGGGGGGGCGCTCTCTCCCTGGTCCTCTCCCTCTATGACAACACCACCTACAACCTTTGGGGGTCTGAGACCAGCTCACCCAGCAACCTCTCCCGGGAGGATGATGGCAGCACTAACTCCACCCAGGTGGGCTGCCAGGAGGACAGCCAGTTCCTGGAGGAGGAGAATGTGCGTGTGGGCCTCCTGTTTGCCTCCAAGGCCCTGGTGCAGCTGCTGGTCAACCCCTTCGTTGGTCCTCTCACCAACAGGTACAAGGCTGGGTTGGGGTTGCAAGGTGGGGTTGGAGAGGCCAGGGGAGAGGCCAGGGGAGAGGCCGGGGAAGAGGTCAAGGAAGAGGCCAAGGAAGAGGCCAGGGAAGAGGCCAGGGAAGAGGCCAGGGGAGGGAAACTTGCATCCATACTGTCACGCTCTTTCCTCCACTGCAGGGTTGGATATCACATCCCCATGTTTGCTGGGTTCCTCATCATGTTCGTCTCCACCATCAGTAAGCAGCTCTGTTTTACAGCGTGATTGACCTATTCCATCACTGACAGTCATTTATTCTGTTCAACTTTTAAATGTCATGATGACAGCATTTACTATTGCATTGAATGAGTGGTAATTGTTCCGTTAAAACCGTTTATTGCACATCTTCAATGACGTTTCTTTGTACGTACCAGTGTTTGCCTTCTCAGGAACATACGCCTTGTTGTTTTTTGCGCGGTCTCTTCAGGGAATCGGTTCCTCATTCTCCTCTGTGGCAGGTACCAGAATCTTGATTGCTACATGGTTTGTAAAGTTTTCTGAAGTTTGTTTGGATAAGCTGATCTGTCCTGTAGATCTAGACATATTTATGGTGTTGATGTTCATGATACCTAGTGTTTAAAAAAAAAAAAAAAAAAAGTGTGTAGCAACCATGGCTGTGTTTGTCCGGTAGGTTTGGGCATGCTGGCCAGTGTTTACACAGATGATGAAGAGAGAGGCATTGCCATGGGGATCGCTTTGGGAGGACTGGCCATGGGAGTCCTGAGTGAGAACATTTCTCCTCTCTCTTCTCCTCTCTTCTCCTCCTCTCTCTTCTCCTCTCCCTTTCCCTTCTCTTCTCTCTTCTTCTCTCTCCTCCTCTCTCCTCTCCTCTCTTCTCCTCTCTCCTCTCCTCTCTCTTCTCCTCTCTCTCCTCCTCTCTCCTCTCCTCTCTCTTCTCCTCTCTCTTCTCCTCTCTCTCCTCTCTTCTACTCCTCTCTCTTCTCCTCTCCCTTTCCCTTCTCTTCTTCTCTCTCCTCCTCTCTCCTCTCCTCTCTTCTCCTCCTCTCTCTTCTCCTCTCTCCTCTCTTCTACTCCTCTCCCTTTCCCTTCTCTTCTTCTCTCTCCTCCTCTCTCTTCTCCTCTCTCTCCTCTCTCTCCTCTCCTCTCCTCTCTCCTCTCCTCTCTCTCCTCTCTCCTCTCCTCTCTCTTCTCCTCTCTCTTCTCCTCTCTTGTCTCCTCTCCTTGAGTTTCAGCTTCTATAGATCAGCTCTGTGTTTTGTGTTGGACAGTTGGCGCTCCGTTCGGCAGTGTGATGTATGAGTTTGTGGGGAAGCGTGCTCCATTCCTGATCCTGGCCTTGCTGGCGGTGTTCGATGGAGGTGAGCATATATAACATGACAATGTGATGGTTTCATTAAGAGAGGAGCAGCAAGACTTAAGATTTGTGATTAAACACAACCTGAATTCCCCCCCCCCCCCCCCCCCCAAGCCTTACAGCTCTGCATACTCCAGCCGTCCAAGATTTCACCTGGGGTGAGTCTCCTTTGTCAGGGTGTGTCTGTTTGTGTGTGAATATGACTGTGTGTGACCTTTGACCTCTATGCTGGTTTACAGAGTGTTGAAGGCACCCCTCTCCTGACCTTGCTAAAGGACCCCTACATCCTCATCAGTGCAGGTGAGGACAGACCAGAATGGAACTGACCTGTACACTGACATTATTGTATTAGCAATAAAGGTATCCAATATGGCCGACTTTCTGTCTTACACTTCCAGGATCCCTGTGCTTTGCCAACATGGGCGTGGCCATCCTAGAGCCAACCCTGCCCATCTGGATGCTGCAGACCATGTGCTCCCCAAAGTGGCTGCTGGGTAATTTCCTTGACTTCCTGTAGGATCTCTTCCCCAAGCCAGACCGTCCTCTACTTCTCAAGTTCTCCAGGCCTAACGCTCCTGGCTGACACCCCACCCTTCTAGTTCCCAAATTCTGACCTTGTGTGTGTTTGTATGGCCCATTGACGCAATGTCACTAATACAAAAGGCCTAAACCCTCTAATTATTTATAAGAAATCAAATAAACGCCCTCTTCCAGAAACCCCTTCTTCCTCTCATCTGCCAGTCTGTTATTGTCTCAATAGGCATGGCTTTTTTACCCGCCAGCATTGCGTACCTCATTGGCACCAACCTGTTTGGGCTGCTAGCCAATAAAATGGGAAGGTAAGCTATCCTCGATCTGCCCTGCGCCATTAAAACATTTACCATTCGCGTCATTCATTTAGCAGATGCTTTTTCCAAAAGCTGCTGTGATGATTCAATTAACCGCACCAAACAGAGTGATGTTTTCAAAAGATACACTGTGTCTTTTCACGGAGGTTGTGTACACAAAGTACACAGTGTTTTATTGGTTCCCAGTAAGGAGCTTGAGCCGTGTTGTGTCCCCAGGTGGCTGTGTTCCATGATAGGCATGCTCATCGTAGGGATCAGCCTGCTGTGTGTGAGTACCCCACCTCTGGCTAACCCCTCGCTCGCTCACTCTGTCAACGGGCTAGTTCCTGTGGGTCAGCGAGCAGCCTGGGAATTGTAGTATCTTGTATACCGTATAGAGTGCAGGCCTGTGTACTTCTCTCCAAATGCACTGGATGTAGTTTTTTAAGCAACAAAATGTTGACTTCATGTCGATCCACAGGTGCCCTTTGCCACCAGCATCTACGGTCTCATTGGTCCAAATGGAGGCCTGGGCTTCGCTATTGGTAGGTCTTAGGGGAAATGGCCAGGTATGGAAAAAGGATCGTAGGCCAATGAGCTGTTGCTGAACTATGTGTGTTTGTGTGTTTGAGGTATGGTGGACTCCTCTATGATGGCCATAATGGGATACCTGGTAGACATACGTCATGCCTCGGTCTACGGGAGTGTCTATGCCATAGCTGATGTAGCTTTGTGTTTGGGCTTTGCTGTTGGTGAGTAAAAACGTCCAGGCTTACCACCAGTCCTGAAGAAACGTTACTGTTCTTCTGTGACCTGAACCTGTTCCTTGTCTCTGACCCAGGTCCGTCTATAGGGGGTGCTCTCGTGAGAGCCATCGGGTTCCCCTACCTCATGGTGTTTATCGGCATCATCAACATCCTGTACGCGCCTCTCTGCTTCTTCCTCAGGAACCCAGCCGTGCGTGAGGAGAAGCTGGTGAGTCATGTGTTTGTGTGCCTGAGTGTGATACCTCAGACTCTGTTTGTGTATTAAACTAATTTGGCCGAGCGGTTAGGGAATCAGGCTATTCATCCGAAGGTTGCTGGTTTGATTGCCGACCGTGCAAAATGACGTTGTGTCCTTGGGAAAGACACTGTCCCTGTACTTACTTTGAGTCGCTCTGGATAAGAGCGTCTGCTAAATGACTTAATGTAAATTCAAACAGTCAACAAACAAACAAAAAAATCCTAACGGGAGACCAGACTAGGCACTTAAACCACCTGCCAGCTCAGACTAATAATCATAACCAGTTTTAACCGCCTGACCATATTTGGGCCTTTCCTGTTCCTTTTCACCTGGCTCCGGTATTAATGCCGCCCCCCACCACAGTGTCTGGGACGACAAGTCCTGACACCCTCTAGGAGGAGAACTGCATGTGTGTGTGCTTGCCTGCGTGTGTGTGTGTACAGTATGTCTGTGTGTGCACTACTTGGTTCTCAGTATTTTTGTGTCTGTGCCAATCAGAAGACTTTCAAAGACAGTGCTCTCCACAGTTTTGGTTTCTACGTTCAGACAGAAACGTTTAGAAGCCGTGTCATCCGGAACTATAATTTAGTAAAGTATACTTTAGGGAAGCTTCTGTTTGATGTGGTTTTTTGCAGAATCATTAGGATGATGATGAAAGCCGGAGGGTCAGTTACTTTAAAGCGACAGGTGTAACTGAAACAGACGGCAGGAATTAATTACACAGTCGCCCATTAGACAAAGACGATTAAAATCATTATAGACTGAGAGCTCACACAGTTGAATATATTTCCAATAATAAGCGCATTTGTGTTGTAGGCTATTATCGACCAGGAGTGTCCCATGCATAGGAAGAACTACAACACAACACAGAGAGAGTGTCGCGAGTTTCCTCTGAGCGATGCAAGCGAAGAGGAGACGGAGGAATGACTTGGACCGTGACTACTCTCACGAACACACACAAAACACACTTGAACACTCACAGACTAAAGGGTGTGCATGTTGGTGTTTCAGAAAAATATTGTTTAAAAACTGTTGACTACAACTACAATGATGATGCCGAAAACCGTAACTCACATCATTGATGAGAAGTAAAACCTTTATGCTTTGTCAGACAAAGACGTACTGTTTGTTTGTGAGTGTGTGTTTGTGATATCAACCCTCTTATTAACCCGTCCTAAAGTCATTGGAAACACTGTTTGTTTTTTTTACAGTAGAAATAGTCCTCCTCATATCCCTCCAGACTGTACTATTATTTTATTTAACATCTGATGTAACATTTACATACACCATCTTCCATACTAAAGTGATGTGCACGTTGATCCATTCCGCCAGACTGTTATTTGTCCTGTCAGATTGTTCTTATTATTGTTCCATGTCCTAATGTAAATGTAACACACGTGCAGGCTTTGCACACAATTAAAGATCTCATACGATTGGAACTTCATCAATTGAGAGTCACTCAATATTTCACACAATGAATACATATCCTCATTCTGTGCTCTGTCAAACCTTCGCTAGGTTTTTCGTATTTTAGTTGTTATGCTGTAACCATCTATATCTTCTCTTGCAACTTGACCCAGTATTGTGAGTGTTCCTCTCGGAGGCGTGATGTGGGGTGACAGGTTGAGCTGTGGTCTGACTGGGTGTCGAGCGGTAAGCTATCTCCCTTCATCTTTAATTTCCTCTTTGTTGCTGTCACACCGGTGTCACTAAATCAACATGTCGCTGTGGTGAGTGGTCTGCATCACCTGGGCTATTTACCCCCATGCGGGCCAACGATGTGAGAACTCACCTGCTCCATTCAGCCAATCATGATGGAGTGGATCTAATCATTACCCATAAAGACCGGGTCAGAAAGACTTCCATTGTAGGATTCTCTGTTGCACAATATCTAATCTACCTTGTCACACAATATCAGTGTTTACATATTGTGTCAATCGACGGCTCCATCCTATAGTCACCTGGCTCAGTCGAGTGTGTGCGTATACACTTCGTCAGGGGGACGCCAGGAGGATGTATATAAAACATGTCAGAGCTGTTTCCACGACTATAAAATAACCTGCGTCACAGCCGTGATTGTGACGTCCCTTATTAGGGACATGGGCTCAGAATCAGATCACAAGCTTACTCTGAGTCACCAATGATGTCTGTTTGACCTTTAACTGTGCAGATTAGTCTAACAGAGATTACATCTGTTGAGGAAAGACCTGGTTCCGTTGAGTAGCTGGAACAGGATATGAAGGTTTCCTTTTTTGTCTTCAGGGGTGGAACCTTCTGGAGCTTCTTTAGTGTCCTCCTGGAAGATGACCCCCCTGGTGGAGGTGGGCTCTGCGGAGTGCAGATGATACAAACTGAATAGGTTCGCCTAGAAAATATTTAGGAGGTACAGTATGTTGCATTCTTTATTCTAGAAGCTTTTATGCGTTTCCTGCCCGCCAGAGGGTGTTTGAGCCGTGACATCCCATAATGTAAAACACTCGGATACCGTGCAAATGTATGGTGTTATGGAAGCAAATCGGTGACATCATGTTTTTAATTTTAAGACCTTGATTGTTTTAAATGCAGTGACTTGTGTTCAGCAATTCAAATGTAAATGTATTTGTGCCCATAATCAAGAAAAGACCACTGTTTCAGGCATTCATTCAACACTAAGTACCCATCACATTGACAAAATGAGTCCAGGTGTTTAATTAATATGGACCAAACCATCTGCAGGGGTGCTCCACATCCCAACCTTGTTAACTTGGTGGTTGGTGTAAACTAAACATGGATTATACAATAGACATGCATATTTCCAATAACATAATATTTTTAGCGATGATTGACTAATTCATACTTTGATTAATTGCAGATTAATGTTACCAATGAAGCTAATAAATTACAGCGGGGTACTATTCAAATGCCACCATTGGGTTGCGCTTCAATATCGCCCTCTAATGGTTTAATGTGAGCATTACAATTGCAGTTCTCATTGTAAACCACCCGATGGCGATGGTAAGGCGCAGCCCTATGGAAACGGGTTTTTAAGGGGCACTATTTCGACAGCGCCATTGGGCTGCACTTCAATACTGCCATCCGGTGGTTTAAAGTGTGAATTTCAAGTGCAGTTCCCACAGTAAAACACCAGATGGCGATGGTAAAGCGCAGCCCTTTGGAACGGGTTGTTAAGGGTCACTATTTCGACAGCGCCATTGGGCTGCACTTCAATACTGCCATCCGGTGGTTTAAAGTGTGAATTTCAAGTGCAGTTCCCACAGTAAAACACCAGATGGCAATGGTGAAGCGCAGCCCTATGTAACGGGTTTTTGTAGGCCAGTACTGTCATGTGAGCATTACAAGTGCAATTCTGAAAGTGAGGGTTTAGATGGGAGTCATTGGAGGGTACATTAGTTTAGCTGAACAGTATTTATCTGCTATTATCACCCATTATCTACTCATACCCGGACTAATAAATAAATAAATGTTATGATTATAATTACAATTATATGGATTAATATACTTCATAGCAAACATTGTTTGTTCTCCAACAGAAACCACATCTTGGAGGAACAAGATGGAGCAATTAAACCTTGTTTTCTTATCGGTCCTATTTTGATTCCAATATTGAAATTCTCTTTGGGTCTTTATTTGTTATATTATCTATACTCAGTGCTGTCCAGACGTAGCTTCATGATTTTAGGCTTGTTGAGCCGGTGTAGATTACGGACATATGTTGTAAAGTATGAAATATAAATAAGAAGGCTGGTCTCACATATGATGAGAATATATTCAAATCAAGTTTATGGCTCAGAGAGGAGAGAGAGGCTGTCTTGTAACCAAGAGGTTGAAGGGCTCCCCATAGACTCAATGTTAGAGCTAGATCTGTTAACTGTTTCTACACTGGGGATTGTTGCATTAGATCTCATTTATCTGGATATGTGGTCTGGGTCATGTGATCTTAATGCCAATCAGGGCAAACGGTTGTCAGGTGTGTTTCACAAATCACAACTCACAGTTAGGTTTAGCTCAGTAGCATGAGATGACAGATCAAGATGTCACAGGTTCAAACTGTTTTATTTGGGTTCGAAGCAGCTGGAGAGTTGTCTTAACTGATGTCATTTGTATTTAATATCCACTCCCAAAATAATCATAATAGTAGATTTTGTTTGTAACGTACTTTACATTTTTCCTTGAAGGTTTAGGTTGGTTGAGGGGCAGTTCTATGGGCGTATGTGAATCCCTTTGACATTGCTTGTAAAAAGGGGCTGTACAAATACATTTTGATTTGATATGATCCTTGTCCACTGGGGGACTGTGTGAATAATGAGTATAATAAATATATAGTATATTAAGTATATAATATATAAATAATGAGTTGCAACATGGCTGGCTTGATTGTGTAAAAACGTGAGTTTTAATTGAACTACTCAATGTGCAAGGCTTCCAGTGAAGTGCCCAAGAGGAGTGACAATAACTTAACAATCCCAATGGCTCAGTGAGGAGTGAAGCTGCCTTAAAACCCAAAGGTTTGAGATTTGATTTTCAGGAAGGCTGCTGCCAAATTTCAAAGTACAGATTGGAAGAGGCACTTGCTATCTTGAAGTTGTAACATGGTTGGTTTGATTCTCGCCAACTTTTAATCCAGCTACTCAATGTGCATGTCTTCATTCCAGTTAAGTACCCAAGAGCAGTTATCATATTTTAACAGGCCCAATGGCTCAGTGAGAAGAGCAGCTGCCTTGAAACCGAAAGGTTGAAGGTTTGATTCCCAGTGCCAAGTTTTAAAGCACAGATGAGAAGAGGCACTTGATAAACGCCCGGAGAAAAAGTCTGTTACAGCCCATATGGCTCAGTGAGGAGAGCGGCTGCTTTGAAACCGAAAGGTTTAAGGTTTGAGTCCCATTGATTCGAGTGGCAAATTTTAAAGCACAGGTTGCAATAGGCACTTGAAAAAAGCCTGGAGAAAAGATATGTTATATCCCAGATGGTTCAGTGAGGAGGGCAGGTGCCTTGAAACTGAAAGGTTGTAGGTTTGATTCCCGGTGCCAAATTTTAAAGCACAGGTTGGTCGAATAGGCACTTGAAAAATGCCCAGAGAAAAGGTCTGTTATAGCCCAGATGGCTCAGTGAGGAGGGCAGCTGCCTTGAAACCTGAAAGTTTGATTCCCTGTGCCAAATTTTAAAGCACAGATGAGAAGAGGCACTTGAAAAACGCCTGGAAAAGAAGTCTGTTATATCCTGGATGGCTCAGTGAGGAGAGCGCCTGCCTTGAAACCGGAAGGTTGAAGGTTTGATTCCCATTCAGACTAGTGCCAAATTTTAAAGCGCAGATTGGAAGAGGCACTTGAAAAACGCCCGGAGAAAAGGTCAGTTATAGCCCCGATGGCTCAGTGAGGAGATTGGCTGCCTTGAAACCGGAAGGTTGTAGGTTTGATTCCAGGCTCCTGTCAGTTTTTTAAAACGGTGAACAGATTCGCAGAGGCAATTACCTGAGAACAGTGTGGTTATTCTACCAGTCCCAATGGCTCATAGGAGAGGGACGCAGCCTTGCAAACATGAGGTTCATGGTTTGAATCTGAGCGGCTGCTGCCACCGTCAAATTTTAAAGCATAGATTGGCATTGAAATGCATGTCAAGAACGCCCGGAGAAAGTACTTCTTTGCGAAGGACTTCCGTGGTGTGGCGGTTAGAGGGCGTGAACAAAGACAAGTCACAGGGTACTTCAGTTCACACATCGCTGGTTCGAATCCTCTCCCAATGGTCGGGTTGAGTTGTCACCCACGGTTGTCTGGAGCCGCCCCGGCTACACGAGGCAGGGGGGGGGGCAATCTCCCCCCCCGGTCGTTCCCAACAATAATCCAAGAGGTTATCCAGTCCTGGAAGCCAACAATAAGGCCTTTTTACAAAAAAATCCGTAGATTTGATTTTTGTGTGCTGGGGTAGCCGGCCGGCGAGGCAGCCGAAATTTTGCTGAATTTAAGGTGAGGAGGGAGGAGCTACTGGGCTAGGGGGAGGGGCAACAGGGGAAAGGGGGAAGGGGCACAGGAGAAAGGAGGAGGGGCCACAGGAGAAAGGAGGGGCCACAGGGAAGGACGGGTGTGGCCCAGCTTTTGTTGAGCAGTCAGATGAAGCTTCGTTCTAAATCACAAAGTCCCTGCGTGATGTCATCAGGCCACAGAGAGAGGGACACCCTTTTTTGAGACCGCTGAGTGTCTCAGTGTTTTGGCTGTTGGGGAGGAGGAGCTCTAACGTGAGCGGCGTCTCTCTTGTTCAGCTTCACTGAGGCATACTGAACTCCCCAAGCTGTACCTAACATACAACGCTTCGATCAGTCAGATGAAGCTTTTGCAGTGTCGAAGGATGAGTCGGGTGAAGCTTCGCTCTAGTTCATAGTTACACCTTCCAACACACAATCTCCACCAACTGTAAAATGACAAAGGTCTGACATGCAGGAGTCCAGTAGTAGCAGGGTTGCGTTTTCAGTCTTCAATAAAGAAGCTACACCTTAGATACAGCTTTGTGGTTATACTCTGAAATCCATCTGACCCTTCCACCCTTTGTTTCTTGCTTAGTAGTAGAGTATTTCTCTTACCTGTCTCCCACCCTTCTTTTCTCGTTTTTATGCCTTGGATTTAAAGATTTATTTTTCGAAGGAAACAAACAAGACACTTGGAAGGAAACAAACAAGACACTTGGAAGGAAAGACTTTGCGTGTTTGTAAATGATCAAGATCTGAGGTTGAAGGTCCGTTTTGTAGTCCAAATCTCCACATCTGGAAGGGGTGCCTTTTCCAGAAGTCATGTTGATGATCATTTCTGTCGGGGAAGCAAATATTGAACAACATACCTTTCCATTTCATTTAAACTTATCCATTATCCATAAATGTTATCGAGCAAAAAGCTATATTAAGAAGAGATTTAAGAAATACATTGTTTTTTGTCTTGAATGTGAAGAAACAGTTGTGCATTTATTCTTGTTGTTCGGACAGTATATTTTTTCCCAAAAAACATTTCTTAAACAAAAGGCAAATCAACAATCTGTAATAATTTAAACATTTATATAAACGTGTATATCTTGTTATTTTAATTTTTATTGATACATGTTTACTCTTAGTTTTTTATTTACTTTGTGTAACAATAAGACAGTTGGAACAAGGATTTGCGTGTTTCTAATTGGAAATGATTAAGGATAAAAGACAACAGCGTGTCCACTACTACTCTACAGCGACGCGACTTGCCACAGTACAGATACATGCAGAGTTGTAGTTCTCTAAAGTTACAATTGTAGTTCGTATAACGTCATTGCAAAGACAGATTTGGGTTTACGTCAAGGCCGTTATCATAATAGATATTGGGGGGGACACATACCACAACCAATATTCAAATCTGGTCAAAATGTCCCCCCCAATATATTGATGTAAAATCAATATAACTGTGCTACGCTAGACAGGCAACCACGCACACAATCCAAAATTATCATAAACAATTTAATTCGTCCCCCTCAATGTTGCCTCCATGGCTACGGCCTTGGTTTACGTACTCGCAATATTGTTCAAAATACAACTTTTACACAAAATTTCACTTTTAAGCAAAATTCCTATACGCTGGCATCATTAGCATGATTCTCTTTTCTTTGCTGTATTTTAGTCAGAGTGAAAGATTACATTTTACAGTAGGCGATGGGACGTTAACCTGACTAATAAAGCCATTGTACGAAGAGTTGACAGAGTCGTAGTAGAGCCTAGCAGTTCTTCCGCATTTATTTGTGAATCACGTTACATTATTGAATCACGAAATACATTTGTGAAACATGAAATACATTTGTGAATCTTGTTACGTTTGTTTGAATCGTGTTACGTTTGTTTGAATTATGAAACTAATCGAACTCCATATGGCAGTGCGTGTCAGCTATAGAGCTAGCTAGCTAATGCAGGTAGCATAACACCCCGCAGCTAGCTCATAAAACAAACAGGGCAACATCGCGTATAGAGTCAGCTATATTTCTCTCAAGGGTGTGTATGTGTCTGAGAGGCGTGTCCCGGCTCACCTGCTGCACGTGGGCCATGTGTGTCTGGTTGTGCACCTACTGCGCCGTGGAGAACTTGGCCTGCAGGGAATGGGGGTTGGGTACCGGGGTCATGGAGGGGGTGAAGGCCAGTCGGAGTATATCTGCTGCTTGCGTGCTGGCCTCCCTTCTGGCACGGGTGGGTGAAAGACGCAGGGCGTGTGTGTACCTGGGACTGGTAGTGCCGGGTGCATCATGGTGGGCAGGGGGGGGGGGGGGGGGTGCTGGTCTGAAGTTTGCTGAGGCATGTTGGGTACTGTAGTTCACAGTGGGGTGCACAGAGAGAAACACAAGGGCCTTTAAAACTACAACAAAGATGCCAGGGTATGACTGACTGATTGTAGTCTAACCATTTGGGTCAAAGTCAACTGACATTAAAATCCCCCAAAATACAGATTGTGTTAGGACCTTTATTCTGAAAAGTTGAAACCCAACCGGAAATGAGATTTATTTTTGAGGCTAAACGTTTAGCCTTACTGGAGAGAAAAGCTCTTCTGCCTCGCCCTAGGTTGAATATATCTTAAATTGACCATAGGATTCACTCTGCTGTAAATTAAGACATTCATCGGGATGTTTTTATTCAAAACGTTTTAATTATAATAAATAATAGGGTAATATCAACGCAGTGGTAAGTAACAATCCAAGTACCTATACTACTTTCAGGAATTGACTGAGAATAGCTAGTATACAATTTCGGTTCACCCTATCTCATTAAATACTGGGGGTGAATGCTGTTCTGAGCGGAAACAATCCTGGTCCAATGTTGTTGTGAAAAGGTGCGGTCCAGGCCACGTGTGTGTATCTCCTCCTAACTTGCGCTGTGTTGAACTCTGCAACAACAGGTAGCAAGCTACCATTTAAACATGGACTTGTCCCGTGTCCTACAAGACCTCAAAATAGCGAGGGTTCCTGAGGCGGAGGGCCGTTCTCCAGGAGATCCTGATTTTCTACCCGCTCATCTCCCCGTTGCCGATGTCCTACGCGAGCTCCAAGACAGTCTCCAGACCCCCGGGTTCAACTCTGACCAGATTGTCCCTCTCCTCAACACCATGGAGCAGGTTGTCAGACACGCGGACCCCCACTGGCTGTTCCTAGACTGCTGCTGCAATCAAGGGACACACGTGAGGAGATGCTATGCAGACCTGATCTTATGCCTGGCGCAGCACGCTGCACTGCCTTTGTGTGAGTGTGACAGTGGTTCGCTCCCAGCCAGCTCCTATCAGGACGTCCCGCCCAGAGCCACAGCTGTCTGCTCCCTGCTCTCGGCCCTGCTGGACAGGCTTGGTGACCAGAAAGATGCCAAGCGTGGCTCCTCTTGCCCCTATCTCACCACCCCTGCTCCTGGGCTGACCCTCCTGCCCCTCCTGGCTCCCCAGTCCTGTGTGCTGGCAGTGACCCACCTGCAGGAAGCAGCCTGGAGCAGCCAGGGCTCCAGGACTGAGGCGTCCTCCCTGGTAAAGACTCTGCTCCGTGTCGGAGGCTGGGAGAACCCTGCTCAGCTACTGGGGGGGTCAGGCCAAGCCTCAGACCAACTGCCTGGCATCCTGGGTGGGGTCCTGGACCTGCTGCAGCCACACCTGACGAAGTGAGTTCATCACTTACATGTCCATTGAATTCAATTAGCAGACGCTTTTATACAAAACAACATACCAATGGTGCGCTTGTACGTAAAGGCTAGATAGGTCTAAATACGAGACAAAGAAGCATTCATCTTTGAATGCTTGCATTTCCCTTGTGCCAGTGACTTCTTTCTGTCTGTGACCTGTGTGTTGTCGGCCGTCTCTGCCAGGGAGAGCTGGAAGAGGAACGAGGCTCTGAAGTACGTGTTTGCCTGGGTGCTGCTCCAGACACAAGGCAGCTGTGTGTCTGACCACCTGGACAGGCTCCTCCCCCCCCCCTCCTCATGTCTGACGACTACTCCTCCGACAACAAGCTGCTGGGGGTCCGCTGCCTCCACCACCTCCTCCGTCATGTGGTGAGGCAAGGGGCTGAGTGGGACAGGGCCTTGGTCTGCAGGAGGAAATGAGGAGGTCCATCTATGGGCAGAAATGTGTCACAAGAAACTGTATTTAGATCATTTGAATGGCTGAACTTGAATAATGGCAGTCTTAATCATGTCATTTGATGTTGTATTGTTGAACATAATAGCAGAATTCATCAAGTAAATGTTTTGTTTGGAACTGAATTCCAATAAACTAAGAGCACACCTGATTCAAATGAATGGTTATCAGGCTTCCACAGAGCTTGATAACGACCATTCATTTGAATCAGGTGTGTTGGAGCAGAGAAACATCTAAAACATACAGGACAGCGGTCCCTGAGGACCAGGATTGAACACCCCTAATTTAGAGGAAGATCCATAGACTTGAATTAAGGCTGTGGTTCTTTATATACTGACATGTATGTATGTTTTGCACGTTTCCCTCCTCTGGTAACAGCCTGCTGCAGAACTGCGCCAGTACAACAGAGCTGAAGTTCTCTACCACGCCCTCTTCAACCACCTGTACACATCTGAAGCCCCTCTCATACAGGTACAACCAGATCCACACGACTGTAGCTTGTACAGGTAGTGGGCTATTACTTGCTTGATCAAGGCCGCCTTTAGACAGCCGTTGTTTTTTTTCACGTATTTGATTAATGCTGTACTTAAATGCCCTACTGTTTCAGGTGGTGTTGCCGTGCCTGCTGGATTTGCTGCCGGTATTGGAGAAATCCCCTGCTCTCACTGTCGCCTCCCGGAGGCCCAACCGGTACGACACGGTGCTGTGTCTGGTCCTGTCCCACATGGAGGTGGAACACAAGCTGCCTCTGCGCAGGGTCTACGCTGGCATCCTGCCACTCTTCATAGACAGGTGGGCCGCTTGTATCTGTCTGCACACAGTGCTTCACATTGTCTGAAGCCAATCTAAGTCCCTGGTTGATAGTAAACCAGGCTGTACTTTGACTATGAGCTCTGTCATCACAAAGCTACTGCACAGCCTCCAATATAGATGGATCAGTTGGGTACTTAAGGCCTCAAAGTTTGTTAAGTTACAGAAATCTTAGTTGCCGGTCTGTATCTGTGTCCTAACAGGATGGGTGTCTTGGTGGTGCGCCACCTGAAACGCGTGGAACGTATTGTTACCGGGTACCTGGAGGTGTGTGATGGTCCTGAGGAGCAGAGCCGGATCGCCACCCTGGATGCCCTGGAGAAGACCATCGCTGTAGCCTGGCCAAGGTCAGGGGTCACAGCTAGACACACCCACACAGGGGTGTGTGGTCAGAGATTCAATTTCCTGTTGTGGCCCCTCTGTCAGCTCATCGGTATCATTCTGTGTAGGATGGCGTGTCGTTTAAGTGTGCTGGTGAGGAGCCTGCTGAGGTTACTGGTTGACGTGTCGTCAGAGGACACGTCTGCTGCTGTCCGACAGGAGCTGATGGACAGAGCCTCGCGCTGCCTGCTACTGCTGGACCATGCTACCAAGGGAAAAGTACAGGTGTGTGACATACCCTTTCCAGCTACGTTCAAATGTGGAGATCTGAAGGTTAACTTCAGGGTTGTGTTCTGTTGTTCCAGACTCTTCTACAGGATGTGGACAGTGGCTGTGCCAGTGCTCCTGTGCTTTGCTGCCTACAGATGGTATCCCAGAGACATTAACACTGCTGGATGAGCTACTACCGTCAGACTGGGGGGCCAGAACTACCATTAGACCCTGTGCTGGATCTGATACCAGACTGGGGGGCCAGAACTACCATCAGACCCTGTGCTGGATCCGATACCAGACTGGGGGGCCAGAACTACCATCAGACCCTGTGCTGGACCTGGAGCAGGACACATTGAAGGAAATGTCATACGTTCTTTACGTTGTACAGTGTATTGTACAGTCTGCCCATTGTACTGTGTATAAAGTTTACAAAAGACTCATTCTTCTCATAAGAATGTTTATTTCAGATCCTTACATACAACGTTCATCTCACTCCAGCACAGTTATTGTACAAAAACTCTACGAATAAACAAAGCCTTAGCCAAGTCCTTTTTTGCTGGTGAAAATGCAGGAGAAAGAGTTTGAGATACATGCTCTTTTCAGGCCGGCATTTCTCAGGGGGAGGTACTGAGTCCATCAGCAGGTTGTTCCAGCTACGTGTGCTTGCTCTTGGGGGCTGGGTCTGTCTCGTGCTCATATTCAATCTCCACATACGCCCTCTTCTTCCTCAAAGAACCCTTCAGAGGCGCCTTGCCTTTAGACTTGACCTTCGATCCCGAGGCCTCGGTCTCCATCTCTTGCTCTGACGACTCTTCATCACTGGACTCATCCTCGTCATCCTCATCGCTGCTTCCCTTCAAGTTGTTCATGTCCTAAATGAATCAAATAGTTAAGTACAGGAAAAATACTTTAACAGTGCCAATGGCAAGTATTAACATTGATAAAGACCATGTTTACCTCAAAATCACTGATGTCACTCTCATCCACTTCATCTTCAGCCACAAACTCTTTCTTCCCGACATCCTGCATACAAAACTATGATTAGAGACAGTAATTGTGATCCACAGAGTAGCCAAAACCTCTTGAGGCTGACAGGGAGAGTAGCTCCTCAATGTGAACAAGCTATTTTCCTTACTGCATCATCCTCTTCCTGCTCTTCCTCCTCATCATCAGTCTCACTCTCTGCGTCCTGCTGTTCCAGAGCCTTGTCAAACGCGTGGATGGGGAAGTTGTAGATGTCTCCATACTGTAACACACACACACACACAACAATGTGATTAACACAAAGAAGCTCTTTGGAACACAAACACACAAGTTGTGTAGAGGACAATAACCACTTACTGTTCCCTGCTTGAGTCTCTCCAGAAGTTCCTTCTCTATGGCATTGTCCAGCTGGGCTGCTATCAAGGCTTTTTCCTGGAGGACAAGGCACACATGAGTTGTTGAGGCGCTCACAAATAAAACAAATGAGAAACACAGTCAGACAAAACTCTTACCTCTTTCCTTTTCTCTCTCCGTTCCACTTTTCTGCTTAGGGGAACCAGTTTCCTCCTTTAAAAAAACAAACATTGATTGGCATTATTGTCAGGATGACAAACAGCACATTTAACTTACATTTAACTTCAAGGTGCCAAGCTTGTGTTCAGACGAGGGCGGTACTGCTTACTGTCGTTTGAGGGTTAGCTTGCGGATGCGGATGAGGTACTGCGTGATCTTGGTGAAACGTTGTTTACACTTGTGTCTGATGAAGCGAGGCCAATAGATGAGGTTTTCGTCAATCTGCTCCAGGGCCTTCTCATAGTTCTTACTCAACTTCACCTGAGAGAGACACGCCCGAACGGTGGAAACATCATTTATCTGCTTACCAAAACACAACCCTTTGCTGTAGTTGTTGTCAAAGGTTTTGCTCAAGATTACCTTTTCCCACATTCTGGCAGGAAAAGCTGCTCTCTCAATAACCTTCATATACAGGAAACACTGACCTGTGGAAACATTGTAGTTTGAGAAACACATTTTAGTCAAGTGTCTATTGGACACCATCTATGTGTTATAGAAAGACAGACTAATATAACTATACGTTTAGTATTACATTTTACATGTAGTCATTTACAGACACACTTATCCAGAGCAGCTTACAGTAAGTACAGGGACATTCCCCCGACAAGTAGGGTGAAGTGTCTTGCCCAAGGACACCACGTCATTTTTGCACGGTAGGGAATCGAACCAGCGACCTTCTGATTGATAGCCCGACTCCCTAACCGCTCAGCCACCTGATATTATTAGAAAACAACTTGCCCTTTTCCTCTCTGATGGTTGCATACTGGCTGTTTGCTAATGGGCAGGACGACCGGTTGCAAAGGCCTGTTATGTTGAACTCATTCCTGCAGAAGTTTTGTGTTTTTGTTCTGTTGAGAGAAAATGAACATAATAAGAGTTGAGCCTCGATACCTACGACAAAACAAGTGAACGTCATGGATGTATGGCTGTTTGGAAACCTTGACACGCATATCTGACTTACTTGACTTTGAAGGAGCAGAACGCTTTGTTACCTATAACGTCCCAGATAACCTATTGGAACAAAACATTTCAAGTCAGGTTTTATCATGCGTTCCCAATGCATTTGGCTAGCTGGTTAGCACACAGACGAATCCGTAACTTTACCGCTGTTAGGTATGCATGTTTGCTGGGTGAGATTTATGGACCCAATTAAAACAGTACTAAAAACCGAATATCGAAATTAGCTATTCGAGAGATTACCATCTAAACACGGGACTTTTAATTCCCCGTTGAACACGTTAGTAGGCTATCGCTACGCTAGCTAGCAAACTGAGAAATCAACTGGTCCACCATACGCCACTGGAGTTACTTACGTCGTCGTGCTGCATTTTCAAAACGTTTTCAACGTGTCGTTGACGGCTTCTCGGCTGTTTCAACTGTCGATAAACTATTAAAATATAAATTTTAATGAAATATCTATTCTAGCTCTTGAGTCAGTGAAGCCACATGGACATCAAGGAAGCCGACATTTTTTTTGATTGTCACAATTTTTCTTCTGAGGATACGCAACATTGCAAACCTCGGAAATTCTGATTATCACCACCTACTGTTCGGCGGCCTACGTGTTCCAAAACCTCTAAAGAACGCTGCTTTACCACTGCCATCGGGTGGTTAACTGTGGTGTTGAAATCCAACCAAATGGTCGTATCGAATAATATCCTTTTAAAAACTGTTACCATATCATTGTTATCAGCCTTTTTTTAAGTGGCGCATAAACAGTAACAACAATATTCATGTACGAAACAAAATATCAATATTAACCTTTCAAATAAAGATAAGTACTATTCTAGCTTCACTGATTAAATACAATCTTTAACCTATTATCATTTGCAACATTAACAAGTCAAGCTCAGAAGGGCTGAGGCGCGGTGC
Source organism: Hypomesus nipponensis (assembly GCF_054491055.1). NCBI lineage: Eukaryota > Metazoa > Chordata > Actinopteri > Osmeriformes > Osmeridae > Hypomesus > Hypomesus nipponensis. Next base: position 8,635,913 of record NC_140384.1, on the reverse strand, counting down.
GTAACGGAGGTCACACCTGTCACAGATAGACTGTGAAGAACCCATTCATCATATGCATTGAACTCGAAAGGATCAACTTCTTATTGAGTAGCGCAAAGTTTTAGTACGAAAGTGATAAGTAACCATGTATTGGTTACAATCACAAAAAAATACATATTCAATACAATAAACACATTCTTAAATAATATAATGATATGTATTACTCTGAAGTGATCTGTAAAAATATAATCTATTTGAAATTAGGCATAAAATAAAGAAAAACCCTTGCTTTGTAATGTATTCACACAGATGCATTCCGGGACATTTACGGAAACGGACATGCGCTTTCACATACAAAATTATTTCGACATCGCCACCTATTGAGCTGGGGACTGCAGTGTGAGAAATGTTGTAATTCAAAAGGCGTAAACTAAGACAAAGATGATTGTGGATAATTATATGTTGCAAAACTGTGTTTTATGCCTGAGTAAGTCAGTCTCTCGCACACGCACGCACGCACGCACGTGCACACACACACACACACGCACACACCTAATCAAGTACGAAAGTCTCTTTGAGAAAACGCAGATATACAACTTTCTGAAAAAACAAAGAATTGTTTATTTGGAACTGTGTGACCCTTAAAATGCTGTACAACACTGGCAACTTGAGTTGGCACTCATCAAGCATCTCCCAGCACATCTGTTCCTGTAACGCACAGTACAAAAACAACTTACCCAAAGCCACAACTGACACTTATTAACCGCAAATAACTTGGAAAAAAAACGAAAATAAAAAATAAAACGACATGCAACTCACATCAATATTACACTGAACTACACGCATGCAAAACAAGGCTGCTTTTCATAAGTTGATCGACATTACACACAGTGCAGCACGACAGTATAGGTACGAAGGTGACGTCTGGTTGGATCCAGCGCCGGCACACAACCACAGATCTCCACAGCATGGCCATCAATGAAGAGCCACCCGGAGTCTAGCATTCAGATAAGAGGTCAACACTGGTACGTGTAGATCAGCGATCTGCATCTGATTTCAGACCTGTCCTCACACCGGGCGGGCAGGGGCAAGTGTTTGTGCGTTCAGAGTGACGGTTGCGGAGGGTTAACCTGGAGCAGCTCTAGGATTTACTGCTGGTACGGACGACACAGACACAGACAAGAGATCTCAATAATACCGGGTAACACTTTAAACATCACAACATCACCCATCTAACAGAATTCCAAGATTAAAACTTGACTTGAATCTGAATATCCTCTTAAAAGTCTTCTGGTAACGTGGAAGGGAACAGAAATGGTAACGTGGACGAAGAGAAAACGGTGAAGGTCAAACAGGTCTGGGATCAGGCCAGAGTACATGTCTGCTTCGATGAGAGACGAGGCTGAAATCAATGAAACTCAGAAAAGACAATCGGTTGGGGGGCGAGTAACCTTTCCAGCCCAAGCCTGTCCACCCTCGAGGGGGACAGGGTTCTACCACCCCTATGATCCAGGATAGGCCCTCAGGATGCCAACAACATCTTCAACCCCTGACAGGGAAGGTTTGTTAAGGAAATGTCTACCAACACTTCAGGCACATGAAACTTGGACAGGCGAGATGAGCATGGAAACAATGCCACCTGGTTCAGTGAGCTGCAAGTTACATGAATACAAAAAAATAATCAACAGAATATATGCGCACTAGATTTGCTGTTGCCCGTTTTATAACTATTCATTGTCAATTTCAATTTGCTTTTCGGCTAGATACTTGTGGTTCTAAATAGGGTTAGAGTAGCATATGGTAGTACATATATATTAAAAATAGGATTATACAAAACATGAGTACAATCAAAGCAAAAGTATAAAAAAATAGTAGACTATATGTGCCAAAAGATATGCCATTCCAAAATGCATAAAACTACAATGCTATGAAATACAGTAAGTCGCTGTGAAAAACAAGAAAAAGAAAAACATGAAAAGAAAAAGAAACATGATATCTGACAAATGAACACTGCAAAACTTTGTGGCCACATCTGTGGTTCCACTCACACCTTCTATGAAACAGGCCTATAGTGAACCCATTCTACAGGGATTCTGTGAACCCATAAAGTCCGAAGTGCTTAAATACTTTTAGTCTTGGAAACTAACCTTCAATGAGAGACAACGTCATTGGGGCATTTCTTACAAACCAACGGAATAGATGGGCCATTTATCAAGTAGCTCAAATGCTCTAACATAGTCTCTCCTAAAACTGTTCCAATTCCAAGAACAAGCTTACAGACATGGGTGGGTTCTGTAGGCAAGTCCTTTCCTTCATCAACAAAGGGAAAAGTTGGAACCGTAATGTACAATAATATTGTCATGAAACAAAGGGCCACAAAGAATTGTCCATTTATAATGGTATGGGAGACAGGGGGGGGGGGGGTAGTTTTGTCTTGTCATAGAGAAATCTTCCCGATCTTCGTCAAAGTCTATGGATCGACGATACTGCAGATGAGGCCTATGATGTTTTTACCAAGTCATATACGTAAATATGAAAGTCGTCGTCAAACTTGATGAAGTACACCGATGGTTTGGCCTCCACCTGGTGAATGACCATGCCAGTCCTTTTGCCTCCGTCCTCTTTGGCGTACTCCACCTGTTTGCCGACCAGACTATCCACCACTTCCCCCGGCTCCCGTTCAGCTGGCGGAGGGTCGTCTAGGACGGAAGACATCCTCGTTAGAGAAAGCACTTTCACAGAGGTGAAATGTTAATAAACATAGCAGAGGAGAGAATAGAATTAAAGAAAGCCAGCGAACTAAAGAAAGAATGAAAGAGTCTCAGACTATGAATCGCTATCTATTAGTAGTACTGTGCAAGTCTTAGGCACAATTAAAAATTAAAACAAAGACTAAAACATTTTCCCCAAATTGCACTTTTAAACACAGAAAACCAAAAAACAAGACGATATTCATGTACAAAACCTGCCTTAAGACGTCAGCCCAGTACTGTGTGTGTGTAATGCTCACTAGAGTCAGGCATGATCCGGAGGTCCCCCTCCTTGTAGTCGTCAAGCAGCTGGTACATATAGAGGACAGGGTCCTTCTCGTAGGTGATGTAGAACCAGGTGGTCATGATTGGGGCTCGGGCCAGCACCATGCCCCTCCACTCCTCCTTCGGTCCCTCCTCTGTCTCAAACATGTGCTCCACAGCCTTGCCTATCATGGTGTCTGCCAGGATGGCATCGCCCACGCGAGACGGAGCTGGGAGAGAGGGAAGACCACTCAGACAAAAGCCTGGATGTAGCTACCAAAGACTTACACACGAGTGATCGTGATTTGAAATGACATGTGCCATTTGTTTTTTGCTGGGGACCAAATGTGTCGTTTACTAGTCCAAGACATGGAACATGTGAATGTCAAGGTGGACTTTAGCCAGAGAATGAGACAGATGTTTGTGAATTTGTCCAGTTTCCAGCTAGACCTACCGACTCGATCAGGCAGCACCTCCAGCCCCTGCACACGCTCGTCTGTGTGCAACTCCAGGCCGTAGATGCAGTCGAATCCATCGTACTTGATCAGGTAGAGGGAGGGGTTGACAGGGACCTGGTCCAGGACGGTGCCCTTCCACTGGGACGACTTGCTGCCTTCCTTCCATATGTGCTGGATCCTGCATCCCACAATGTTGCGTCTGGGCTGGGCTAGCGGCTTGCTGGGGCCCACACTGGTCTTTTGTTTTCTATGGAGAGTGAGGGAGGCCGCAGAAATGATGTTATATTTTGATCTATTTATGTCTGTGAGTTTAACTGATGTTAGACGAGGTAATCAATGAGCATAGAGGCATATGATCTGAGGAGGCGTTGAAAGTTATCTAACGTGAAGATAACCAACTCACTTGTGGGAATTCTTTTTCTTCATCATATTTGCAGAAACTCCCGAATGCCCTGAAACAACAGACACAGGGTCTAAAAATGTGCCAGACGGCCGCAGATTATAACCAACACCTCGACATCAAACATGTTTGTAATGACAGTTACAGTATCTAGCTTTGTAGCACAGTTATGAAGACATGTATAGCCTACATTCTGATCTGTAACAGAACATTCTTGCCTCTGTGTATGAGTGTGTGTCTCGGGCTACTTCTACATCTGAGTCTGTCTGACTGTCTGAAGCCTTTTTCATAGCATGTTGACGTCTGGGTCAAAGGGAGAGCTGGCATGACGAGACTACACACACCAGACACCAAGGTCACGCCTCTTATTCCAGAACGCCGTCATGGTTCCACACGGGGTGCCGCATTAAGCTGCCATTGTTTGGTTCAGTGTAAATAAACAACCCCGCCATAAAGAGGCAATCTGGCAGGATTGTCTGTCTGGCTCTTACCCCCATCGGCTCTGGGTCTCTGGCCTGGCGTCTTCCCAAATGGGGTCTTCATTCATGTGCATGTGGGTGGGCAGCCAGGCTGCCAGGGGAGGACAGTGTCTGCTACTCTGGAGCTCTGAGATGGGGACCGTAGAAGGAGGGCTGGCCCCCACATGCAGCTTGTGGCTCCTGGTAGGATGGGTGCTCTCTGCGGCTCCCTACTGTGGTTACTCTGGCCTGTGGCACTGTGGAGAGAAAGATGGCGAATTAGCATCAGCACTGAAATCAGAGACAAGCCACTCTGCAGTAATATAATATGATTGACTATGAGGCAGTGTGTTCTGAATAGCAAAACCCAAGGCACAAGCATTGCTCATAGTCTGGGATGATGCATATTGGGATGATGTTGTAGGCTACATAGGTTTACATCAGTGTTTGTATAATGCTTGCTTTAATTGGTTATCAATAACAAGGCAAATATATTTTATTTGCCCATGTACCAGATCAACTAGACAGTTAAAGACGTGGATAGCCTTAAGTACAATGTGGCCAAATTCAATGATTCAATGTTGCTTCTTCATTATCTTCAGGTAATGTCTTTCATAAATTACACTAATATCGTTTTATTCCATTACTGTTATGTAAAAAAACGTACTTACCTTTCATTAAGAAGCTGGGAAACATTAAACTGGTTTTACGACTTGAGATGCCAATATTGTGACCTCAAAATAGACGTTTTGTTTACAATGAATACCGTTAACGTAAAGGGGGAGGTTCTGGTTGTTTACTGCCAACACGTGTGAACCTCATCCCAATAATGCCAATTTGATCCATAATTGTTACATAGGTGATATCTGCTCAGGTAACCTCAATGTCAGCCATGTTGCACCAAGTATTTACAAACCCCGCATCAGTGCGAAAAGGCGCAAGCGAACAAAGAAGGAGGGGAGGGTAGCTAGCCAGTGGGTCGGTCTCACATGAACAAAATGCAAACCTCTACCTCGTTTTACCACGTAATTGTCACTGCAAACGCATAACTCGGCGCAAATAAAAGCTAATAAGAGTCCATGCGTCTTACCAATCGAAGGATCAGTGTCACGGTTGCTTACCAGACGAATAGTATGTCTAAATTGATCCCCTCTGCGCCGTTTGCATACAACCCAAATTCTTCCACCGAGTCCCGCCTATCCCTATCCTTCTGCCTACCAAATAGAGATCCAGTATTTTGTGTGAGAAAGCGACACGCAAAAATCTTCCTGCCAAATAGTGGGATCTATCGCAGACTACGTTTTCTTTCCTTTTCACGTTAAACAGGGGCATAGAAGATCTCATGCACTTTGTATAGAGAATATACAAGAATAACGAGCTCAAATTGTTTTAATTATATCCAAGCTTTTCGTAAGAAATTTTTAAATACATCAACTGCATTGTAGCTTGCACTGTAAATCAATAGGTGGCGCAGTTACCTTCTCAAAACCATGTACACAAGCCAACAAAGAAGAGAGCAACCACCCATTCACAAATATCTTGGCTGATCTGAGGTCGGTTCTGTAGTTCATGTCTTTACACAGACGCTTGCAGTGGCCAAGGAAAAAACTGCACCGAGAACAGATTTTTGTGATATCCGGTGCGCGCGTGACGGAGGTGGTGCCGGGCGGAAGACGGATGTCATGATGGACATCAGAACGGAGGAATTTCTGAAAAAAACTCCCCCAGTTTTCTCAGTCCATGACAATCGGTGAAATAACATATAGACATTGCCATAGTATTAACATCAGACAAACTGGAAGTAACGGATACATCTCGGACATATTCTCAGAATGGACTTCATGCAAATAACGAGTCATCAAGATGTGAAATTAACCTAGAAAAAATACCGAGTGAGGCCAACGACATCATGTTGGTCAGGAAAAGAGATGGGACCTCAGTAAGTAGTGAGCAAATAGATAATGTAGTTCTAGCTAGGGGTTGCTGTTAATGATTGTTGTAATATTTGACAGAGCGCTACCTAAATAGCATATAGTTGAATTGTTTTATAGCCGAATATTTTGTCGTGGCTAAATATGAGCGAAAAGCCTTGTCTGCCACAACGCTGACGTTTATGTACAGTACTACTGTAGCTAGCAAGCTAGCGAAGCGCTACAAACGCTATAGCAAAGACCAAACCAAACAAGTTGGTTATGGTCGGATGACAGATCAAGTAAACACAGCTGGCACTTAGTCTAACCAGTTTTTAAAATAACATTCCATTCTAGTTAATTCTAGTCGAGACACTTGGCGGCTTCTGTTCACTCATTTACTACTACTGGTACTTTCATCGACAACTTTATATTAACTTCTTTTTCTGTTCCGACCCATCCCAGCACAGCACAAGTCGTGCTAAAGTTACCCATGCTGTTGTGGTCATCTTCTTGGAGTTCTTCGCGTGGGGACTGTTGACAACACCAATGCTGACCGTTAGTAAACAGTGGGAACGGGGATCCGGCCAAGTTGTCACCAAGCACGCATCAGCTTGGCCTTTTTTTGTTGTAGTCGAACCAATTTGTCCCTAAAGCCTAACTGACATGTTGTGTTTATGTTGTGCGTGTCTGTTGACCAGGTTCTCCATGAAACCTTCCCCCAGCACACCTTCTTAATGAACGGTCTGGTTCAAGGCGTGAAGGTGAGACTCTTGATTAGTCATGTTTAAATGGGGCTGTTTTAACCGTTAGTTAGCGACATAAAGAGCCGAGGTTTTCTCATGTCTGAAAAGCGTTGCTATGGTTAAGTTGTTTGACGAAATTGTGTTGTTGTGAAACCTTCCGGCCTTGCTACAATAATAAGATGTGAAAACTCCCCAGTAGAATAGCTCCATCTGCTTCCGCCTATTGAGTAAACTTGACAACTCTGACTCGTATAGTGATTGTCAGTTGAATCGGGTTATGCCTCGATAGCACTGGATATTATGAACGAATTCTGAATCTAAAAACAAATGCTATTGTTACAAATGCCAGTTATCGTCAACTGTTGCAGGTGCTTGTTCTTGTACTGAGTTGAATTCTCAAGGCTCACTGACACTGGTGTTGATGTTTTCAAATCCCCCGTTGGTGACATTGTGCGTATTTGTACTGGCATGCACGCAGGGCCTGCTGTCGTTCCTGAGCGCCCCTCTGATTGGTGCTCTGTCGGACGTGTGGGGCAGGAAGTCTTTCCTGCTGATGACCGTGTTCTTCACCTGCGCTCCCATCCCCCTAATGAGGATCAGCCCATGGTGAGCCCCAGGCCTTGACCCTTGACCTCCAGCCTTTAACCTACCGACCCCCAGCCCAAAACAAGGCTCCCAGTCTTTGGTTTAATACATCTAGATCCCAGGCTTGTATAGACAATAGCACATAGCCCACAGCCCACAACCATAGAGTTCTCACCTTTACCATAACCCTAGATGAACCACTAGCCACCCCATCCACATTCAGCTCTGGCCCCAGAAAACAGGCAGGCAGGCAGGCAGGCCGAACCAAGCCGGCATGTACCAGCAAGCAGACATTGTGTTCTTTGTGAGCAGTCACATGCTTCTCATGTGAGGGGGGCCGCTGCAGTGCGGTCAGTGACTTCTCACTGCAAACACAGGGCTGGGAATCAGGGGCATGTGGTTCTCATGATTATACACACACACACAGATTGGACTGGTATGTGTCCATCCCTCTCAGTCAGAACCAAAGTGGTCGTTTTGAAGTTATAAAGAGGGGGAGACATGGCTGAGAGTTATAATGACATAACACAGACGTCTCTATTCAATGGATCGTGTTTTTCTTCAGAATCAGAATTGAGTTTAATCGCCAAATAAGTGGTCACAAACAAGGAATTTACTTTGGTGGGCAGGTGCAAACAGTGAACATTTAAACATAAGTAAAAAAAGTACAACAAAATAAAATATAAGTTAGTCTTAGTTATTATATAGAAATATGCGGTGCTGATGTTGTACCTATTGTATAAAATGTTTTTGTTCACCCTACGTTAATGTATTTCTCCCCCCACACGTGCAGGTGGTATTTCGCGCTGATCTCCGTTTCCGGAGTTTTTTCCGTCACGTTCTCGGTGATCTTCGCCTACGTGGCTGACATCACTGAGGAGCACGAACGCAGCACAGCCTATGGACTGGTGAGAGCCCCTGGCCACGCCCCCGGCCACGCCCCCGGCCACGCCCCCAGCCACTCCCTGTCACGGTCCAGAGATGAGAAAGCCGTATTTATTTTCTCAAGAATCTCAAAGGAGGGGGTGGAAGGATACTTAGGGTCATAGGGATTCTTTCAGTGGAAGGATACGCTGACATCCTTGATCAGTACTCTGAGTACGCTGAGACGCTTGGTGAATGCAAACCCTGCAGCTGCAACTCACCCAGTTCTTATACTGGCCTGATAACGGCCTCCACATTCACCAACACATACTGTGCTAATGAATTAGACTGCAGGGAAGCACAGATTAATCCTGCTCCTGGACTAAACATTACTTCAATGGACTAAAAATAACTTCCTGGACAAATAAAGACTTCAGCCAATCCCATGACAGAAACAAACCTTCACAAAACAAGTCCAAATGTTTACATACTCGCCTTAACGTGTTCACCCGTCGGTCTCTTTCTATCTATCTATCTATCTATCTGCAGGTGTCGGCGACATTCGCAGCGAGCCTGGTGACGAGCCCGGCCATCGGGGCGTACCTGTCGGCGATCTACGGCGACAGCCTGGTGGTGCTGCTGGCCACCATCATCGCCGTGGCCGACATCGCCTTCGTCTTCTTCATCGTCCCCGAGTCGCTCCCGGACAAGATGAGGCTGAGCACCTGGGGAAAGGCCATCTCCTGGGAGCAGGCTGACCCCTTCGCTGTGAGATACTGTTACCCAACCTAGAATAGCTTGCTGTGACCTCAGCAGTCAACTGATAACCCCAACAGTCATCCATAACCCCAGGTGAAATGACGGCGACACTCCGTGCTTAACCAGGTGTGTGTGTGTGTGTGTGCTTGCTGTGTGTGCGTGTGTTCTCCCCTCAGTCTCTGCGGCGCGTGGGGAAGGACTCCACAGTGCTGCTGATCTGTGTTACTGTGTTTCTGTCCTACCTTCCCGAGGCAGGACAATACTCCAGCTTCTTTCTCTACTTGAGACAGGTGACGCTCCCACACACACACACCAAGCATATACACACACCAGCACATTCACAATCTCATCTGTCTAATTTGAAAGAAAAGTGATATCTGTTGAGAGTTATAAAAGTGCGTAATTCTGTTGTGTGGTGGGATTGTTGGAGAGATGCTTACTTCCTTTTTGAACTGCCTCAGGTCATTGACTTTTCTCCAGCTGCCATCACTGCCTTTATCGCCATGGTGGGAATCCTGTCTATTGTGGCTCAGGTATTGTACAGTTTTCATGTCCTTTTACTTCAGTAATCTACTGTCTTAACAGATTCAAATTTACACTGATGTTTCTACAAGAATGAGTCACCAGAAAAAATAGTGAATGATGGTCTCTGGTTGTTGCTCATACTGAAAGTGATAGTAAGGTGTCATTGTTCCTACTGTAGCAGGATTGTTCTCATTCTGTGTTTTCCTGTCAGACTCTGTTCCTGAGTATCCTGATGAGAACCATTGGGAACAAGAACACAGTTCTGCTCGGCCTGGGCTTCCAGCTGTTCCAGCTTGCCTGGTACGGGTTTGGATCTGAACCATGGTAAGACTCAGCTCTAGTCGAAGCAGGCAGGGTGTCTTAGGGGACGTAGACTGTAATGCTGGGACAAGGGAGGAGAAAGTGGGTCAAGGGCAAATGTTAAGATGTGTGTCTGCGTGTGACTGTGTGTGACTGTGTGTGTGTTTTCAGGATGATGTGGGCTGCAGGCACAGTGGCAGCCATGTCCAGCATCACCTTCCCAGCAGTCAGTGCTCTCGTCTCTCGAAGCGCATCCCCAGAGCAGCAGGGTAACTTCTCCTCTCTTCACCTCCTTCTCCTCTCCTCACCTCCTCTCTTCATCTCCTCATCTCCTCTCTTTACTTCCTTCTCCTCTCTTCACCTCCTTCTCCTCTCTTCACCTCCTTCTCCTCTCCTCTCCTCCCCCTCTCTTCACCTCCTTCTCCTCCTTCCCCTTCCCTCTATACCTCTAAATCAGGATTGTGTCTGTCCTTGCGCGCTCCTTCTCAGCTGTAAACGGTGTGTGTTTGCAGGCGTGGTGCAGGGCATGGTCACGGGCATCAGAGGGCTGTGTAACGGCTTGGGCCCTGCTCTCTACGGCTTCATCTTCTTCCTCTTCAATGTGGAGCTGAACGAGCTGGATCCTGTGGGAGGAGAAGCTCACCAGAGCTCCACCATCGAGGTACTGACACACACACACACAGTGTCAACTGAACATCTTGTGTCATTCTCTCCGATCATATGAGTTTGGGAAAGAATATGATGATAGTCACATTAGGATGTTTTAATTAGCCCAAAGGAAGATTAGTATTGAATACCTCTACTGTTCTGTCTCTGGCTTTTTTCTCTGTCTCGCGCTCTTTCACACACTCTCAAGTGCAGTTACTATTTCAAACACAACACACACACAACATCAAAGCTAAGCATTACCTGCTTGTCGTCTGCAGAAGTCTGCCATCCCCGGCCCGCCCTTCCTGTTCGGGGCGTGTGCCGTGCTGCTGGCTCTGCTGGTGGCCATCTTCATCCCCGAGCACCACAACCTGGACGTCAAGACCTGCTCGGTCCGCAAGAACAACTCCGGCTCCCCTCACCCACAGGGCTCCGCCCCCCTGGCCACGCCTACCAGCGACGAGGACATCGAACCCCTCCTGCAAGACAGCAGTATGTGATGGACACTCCAGGCTTCCAATTAGACCACCCCTCGCCCACCCGCAGGTTCCGCCCCCCTCCCGCCACTCTGCGGTCTTGGCAGATCACAGGCAGCTGGCTAGGGAAGGTGACTTGTCTGGTCTGCGTTTTACAGAGACTACTTAATTGTATTGTTTAGAATCCTTCCAATCACAGACACCAAGAGAGAAAGAAAGGCGGGAAGAGAGAGAGAGAAAGTAAAAGTGGTTGTTTTGAAGTTTGAATCATTTTTTTATGCACTTGGCTCTCACTCAATGGTCCCAATCACAACTCTATCCATTTTTCCCCCCCCCGGCACTCGATCACAGTGAGGTCTGGGAGGGTGGAGGGCAAGGAGACATCCTAAGATTGGGTGTGGTACTGGGCATCTTGTGTGCTCCAATGTCAAGCGATAGCCAAGACAATGTTTGTAGATTTAAAGAGATTGATGCCACCGGCCAGACTGGTTACTCAGTGTTTACTGAGCGAGTATTTTTCTCTCCAAGGCCAATAGTATCCTTTTCATCATAGCTTTATTTGAACACCATGACCTGTATGTCAATTAAGTTACTGTGCAATGAATCCTGTTACGTAAACGGATAGCTGTAGTTGGGATAAGTCTATAAGCTGAGTTGACTATACAGTTTAACAGCTTTCACAGAGGTTGAGGCATTTGATTTTTAGCAAATTTCTGTGCCATCGTTAATTTTTAAATAGTCGTTTCTGCCTTTCAGCTGTGTCAGACCCTGTAAAGGAACATTTCATCAATATGAAAAGCCAGTTTTGGGTCATGAATTGCCAAATAGACTGTTGGAATTGGCAATTATCTTTGAGGTGCTGTCTTTAAATTGGTGTGATGTTCCTTTGAATTGGCACAGTGACGCTTCTTGTGACCTGAATGTGTGATGCCTCCAGCACTCTGACAAGGAGAACGGAACCATAACATTCCAAACAAGCCAACCCCCAATCTTCACAAACTCCTTGCTGGCTGGGATCAACTCAGTCGCTCAGAATCTCTTCCTCCTCCATGCTGGAGATGAACTGAACTCCATGTTAGGAAAACAAATGCACTGCATGGGTCACTTATCTCTGAGGAGGAATGAGAAGCTGAACTGAGTGAGTTTAAACTGAGTTTCTGCCCACAGTTCTTTGGCGTATTTCTGCTACCTCAAATGTTTATCTCTGCATACAACACATCAACAAGCAAACCTATGCCCCAAATTCGGCTTCAAAAACAGCTAGCACATGCCAATTGGTTTAGACGACCACTTACGTGATTGTTCCTTACAGTACTTCTGAGTGTTATCGGTCCCACTTTCTAAAAGCTGAGGCGTGCGTGTGCGTGGATTGAACTGACGGTAGCCACACACACAGCCCTCAGCGTTTATGGTGTCAACGTGACACATTAGGATTCAACCCGTCGTCCTGGGTATCTGACAGGACGCCAGCGATGAGGTTGTGGCCTGGAAGCTGGGTTTAGTAATGGTGTGTTTCGTCTGTCAGGTGTGGGTTCAACTCGGAGCCCACTCCTGATAGGAACAGGCCTCTGCCGGGTCTCGCCATTTCATTGCTTTGACTTAATTCTCTTTTCTTACAGTTATGCTTTCTTAAAGAGATAATTGATGTCAGAAACTGAATACAAACTCTATTTTTGTATACAATTGTAGCTGACCTGTAAGAGTAGATGGATGTCCTGTATTCACTGTATAATAGAGATATTGATGTACTGTACCCATTCTGTCAACTGTTTTGACCCTAACTTACAACATATCACTGCACCAGTTGTAGTATGAAACTATTCTATAGCTGTAGACAAGAATCTTTTGAAACTTTTATAAAGCAGCACTTGCTCTGTTTGAAGATCCAGGCTATTTTATTTAGCCGCTATAATCGTTAAATGGAAGTAAAAAATACAAATAATCACATCAATTATGCAGTTAAGATACAGATATCCACGTAGAATATACATACAGTCATCTACTTGACTCTCTCGCAGTGTACATGCATTCATTGCTAAATACTGCACCTTAATTTTAATGAAACGTGTGCCTAAAATGATCATGTTAATACTTTGAGCAGTTACTGATGTCTTTTTTTTAAATGACGTTGAATGATGTCTATATGGGTTGTGCATTTGTAATTCCTTTTATCTTTAAACTTTAATTTTGAATAATATCAACCGTATTAATAAATAATAAAGAGAAATGTATGTAATTTAATTGTTGTCTTTATTCTCTTTATTCACAAGAAGCCTTTCATTCTTTAAAAATCCATTCAATCTTAATATTATTTATTATATATTATTAATGTAATATTGTCACATTGATTGCACAAGTAGGCATATCTAACCGCATGAAAAGCAGTGTTTAAAACCACATCCTACGCACTACTAAATCTGAGGACAGTCAAGATCACAATAACAAAGCTGTAGCTCGAGGTATTGTCTACTACTCATGAGAACAGGATGTGATAAACTGTGCTTCTAATTCTCCAACAATAAACACTGTCTTGACGATACCTTGGAAAAGTAAACCTGCCTGGGCAACAAGAGTTTGGTCACATCACATCACCATAGAAAGTACATACAGCGTTTCTCTCAAAGGATAGTTGAGAGGCCAATCACAAGTGAGAAGCCAGCCTAAACTGCTTTAAAACCTACAAATACTTCAGCAAGATCCGAATAACAACAAGCAGAGCGGTACTCACAGCTGGAGAGAAGTTTCATGGGCCTCCCTTTCAAACACAACAGTCATTTTATGGAGCATTTGATGCTTCCAGTCCAAAAATAAATAGTAAAGGCTGCAATGAAGCAAAACGTACAACAAATCGAATTTGTTCTCAGGCGCGGCGAAAGAAATCACGTGAGAACTCCGTGCTCATTCTTACATTCCTCTTTGTGTGCATCACCATTGTGAGTGAGTGTAGGTTCTTGGATTCCACTATCACTATAGAAACCTATGAAGAGGCCATCACTGAGGGTTTTCGCATAAGTGCAGTTTCTAGAATCCCACCACAGAGTTCTACCTCCACAGCTCTCACAGCCTGTCCCACGGATGTGGGATTCAGGCAGGAAGATGTGCTGTCCTCCATCCGTCCTTCTCTCCCTTAATCCCTCCGTCGTTGCATACGCTTCTTCCTTTGCCCGGGCATCTTTCCATCACAGCAGACAAGAGATGGACACTTTGGTGGTGGAGTAGGGAACTGTTTCTGCAGAGGAAAGTGTTTCAAACGTGTAATGGAATCGTTTTTATGTTCTCTACACAAAGGTATGTAGGAGGTGTAGGAGTGCTGGATCAGCTATACATACAGTATAGTTTCATCATAGAGGGCTTTCAAACACAATAATACAGGCTGAATCCCTACTGATCTGTCAGGCCCATCATTGCCCTTATCTACCAGTACCTCTGTCCTGGAGGGAGTTAATGTATGTCTGCATGAACTCCTTCTCATGATCTTCCTTCCTGATAGCCTCTTCCTCCCCTTTCACCTTGTGGAAAGGGTTGTCATAGAGACGGATAAACCTAGGGCAGGACACAGGAGAAAACTCGGCTGAATATTTTTTCCAGTCTTTATAGGAACGCGTGAGTGCGTATGTGAACCCTGTAAACACTTCAGATAAGATATTAGTTATTAGATGGACTTTTCCAGTGGTGAGTCAACAATGTATCTAACCACTTACTTGATGTCAGAGGATTCTGTTAGTTTGGAGGGGTAGCTGTTCAGCTCGTCTGCACTGACAACAACCATCTTGAGGTTTGGGAGTTTGGACAGAGAGAGTGGCAGGTAGGACATCTTGTTCTTGTGGACGAACAGAGTGTCCAATTCCTGTAACCTGGGACGACAAGTTGTTTAGGACAGAGCTCTCCAACCCTGTTTCTGGAGAGCTAAACTTCCTGTTTTTGCTGCGACAGTTCTAACCAACCTGATTTTCCACACCATACAGCTAATCATTAAAATCAGGTGTGCTAGATTAGTGTTGGAGCAACAGCCTACAGGAAGGTCCCTCTCTCAGAACAGGGCTGGAGATCCCTGGTTTACACCAGCCTTTCTGAATCTTGGTCCTTAGGACCTCCTGCCCTGCGAAGTTTGAGAGGTTTCCCTCTTAAAAAAACCCTGATTCATATAAAAGCGTCATTAACAAACTCAGCAGAATCCTGATAACTACCACTTCATTTGAACCAGGTGTGCTGGAAGAGGGAAACATCTCAAACGTGCAGGACAGGAGGTCCCGTGGACGAGGTTTGAGAACGGCTGGTTCAGGGAGCGGGGCTGTACATGAAAACGTCCCCTTCACTGTTCTGGGAGCTGTGGTGGACGCGTGTCTCTCTCTCTCTCTCTCTCTCTCTCTCTCTCTCTCTCTCTCTCTCTCTCTCTCTCTCTCTCTCTCTCTCTCTCTCTCTCTCTCTCTCTCTCTCTCTCTCTCTCTCTCTCTCTCTCTCTCTCTCTCTCTCTCTCTCTCTCTCTCTCTCTCTCTCTCTCTCTCTCTCTCTCTCTCTCTCTCTCTCTCTCTCTCTCTCTCTCTCTCTCTCTCTCTCTCTCTCTCTCTCTCTCTCTCTCTCTCTCTCTCTCTCTCTCTCTGTCTGTACCTGTCCATATCCTCTGGCAGGTCTATCAGCTGGTTGTTGCTCAAGTCCAACAGCTGCAGGCTGGCCATACGGAGGGCACAGATAGGGATGCTGGCAAACTTGTTCTCCGATAGATCCAGGTGTTTCAGCTTCTTCAGACTGCTCAGCTGAGAGTCAGACATCAAGATGCATACGGTTAACCATTATGAGCAACAAAAAACAAATGGTACGATAGGGATGTTCGTTTTGCTAAATGCCAGATTCGCAGTCAAACATCTACTGAGGTGAGATCAGAAGAAGTTGGAAGAGGTTGGTCGGTAGGAGGGTTTCCCGCAGAAAAAGTGTAGTTAAGGTGGTAGGGTGGGGTTTGCCGGAAGAGTGGGGGGGGAGGGAGGCGCAAAAAGTTTTTCCTCCAAAGCGTTTTAGAGACAAGGGAGACTGGTGTTGGACTGGTTTGGAATGGAAGGGAGAAAACCGGACAAGGGTGGATATCGCAAAAAACATAAAAATAATTATAATAAATCTTTTATTTATTTTTTCAAAGACGACAACGGCAGGCGTGTGTTGCTTAGGTGGCCGCCTTAACTGAACAGGGCTGCGGAAAACCCTGGTCGCTAGCTACATGTACATGTCGAAAACCGTCTTGTCGTCATCCCCCTCACCTCGAAGGGCAGCTCTCTGAGGCTGAGGTTGCCTGTGAGCTCCAGGCGTTCCAGGCTCTCACAGTCTCCCAGCTCGGGAGGGACGCTGCTCAGCTTGTTGTAGTTCACGTTCAGCTCTCTCAGCTGGGTCAACTTGCCTGGACAAAAGCGAGGGGAGGAAAGAGAGAGAGAGAATGTTTAGGGGGAGAAAGAAAAATCAGTTTGATGTGTTCGTCGTCTCACAATTCATTCAAACGAATGACAAATAACTTTTGTTTTGGGGGAAATACTTAATGTGGAGGAGAATGACAGAATCAATAGCATCCTTCCACACACCACGGTCCTAGTTTCACTGTGTCGTGAAGGCGAAGGCGGTGGACAGGTACCTATCTCCACAGGGAGCTTCCTGAGTCCGTTCTTGGGGATCTCCAGAACGGTGAGGTCCTGGAAGTCCACGATGTACTCGGGCAGCTGCTGGATCCTGGTGCCTCGGATGTGCCATTCTCGCAGGTACGTCATGTACTCAAGGCTGTCAGGGAGCTTCTGCCATGGAGGACATCCACAACAGTCGACAAACAAACAAAATAAAACACAATTCAAATACTCACAGATTTAACACACAGAGAAACCGTTTTGTACACCCTCAAATAGTCATGGTGTTTCCTTATTTACAGTCCATTTGTCTCCATCCAGCTCAAAGATGAACCTGCTGTCTTCATCCTGCGCCTCGGAATCTGTCAGAAACAGGGAAACAGATAAGGGGTCGGTGCATTGTATCTAGAATCTATCAAATAAACTGGAACAACTGGAAGGGATGAACACTCACATTGAGAGAGAGACAGAGAGAGAGACAGAGAGAGAGACAGAAAGAGGAAAACGGAGACACACACACACACAAACAAACACACACACACACACACACACACACAGGAAGCTGTCCCTGCCTGTTTCCTGGCAGGAATGGATGTCCTGCAGAGCGCTCCTGTCCAGATAGTGATGCAGCAACGTCACCTCACTGGACTTCAGAGCCTTACAGTGGATACGGTACTGCCACTGCTTGTTGATCCTACACACACATACACACACACACACACACAAATAAACATTGAGTCTAGACATTCAGACGAACAAGAGGGTGTTTTCAACAGTTACCTAATTCCAGAACCCCATTCTGCCATTCCATGAAGTGAGTGATACATACAACAGGCCCAGGCACACATATACGACAGTGATGTCAGTGGAACTGGAAGGACTGATGCACATTGATTCATCTCCTGTAAATAAGTCATATCGTGGCTCAGCTGACAGCTGTGTCCAACCCACCTTTTAAACTCTGACTGAGTAACATCAGAATGTGAGGTACTCGATGCCTCTGTGAGGAGCCTGGTCTACCCTGACCAAAGCCATTCGGGTGGTTCTCATTTGAAAACATTCACGACAGCTGGGGACACCAAAAGCCAGGACTACTCGCTACAATACAGATACGGTAGACATGTAGGGATCGTTTCAGATCACCAATGGAGCATCTGACTGTATATCAAGAGGATGAAGGTTGAACACTCCCCCTGCTTTGGATAAAAGCGTCTGCTAAAGGAAGATGTTATTATTGAATCCCTAATCGTTGTGTTGGGATGCTGTTTGAGGTGTACTGACTTAACGAGAGCACTCTTCTCTACCCTCTCCTTCTCCTTTCTCAGTTTGTGCTTGTACTTCTTCACCCGGACTTCCCACAAACCCCGGATCAGTGACAGATCAGGGACCGGGACATCCACTCGCTTCTCCAACCTCGTGGTCATCTCGCCTGGAGGAACAGCAAAGTCAGGGGAAAAAAAACGAATGTAAAAAAAAAACTTTGGTGGAGGGACAGTTTCAGACAGTTTCAAAAAGTTAGGATGCCGTACTCCTGGAGAGACACATCAGGAGACAACCTTTGAGAGTTGAGTAGATCTACCCAAAACTGTGGTCAAACACAATCCTCCATGCTAGTTGTCTCACTATTCCAGGACATTGTGTCCAGTCCACTCTGCTCCAGATTGCTTCATTGAGATTAACTGGGTCAAGCTTCTGTATTTAGAGCTTTGCTGCAGCCCTAGTAAACATCATATTCGACACCAAAGGTGCCTGTGGCCTAAAAGTAGAACTCATCAATCACCGGAGCATTTATCTTTCAACAGTCTCATCTGAAGTGTGATGTGCTCCACCACAGAGTCCAGCCTCTCTGTGCAGACCTGAAAACACACGAGACTCATCTTCTCATCCCTATCATTTATTTAAAATGTAACTGTTAAGATAATTTGTCAGTGGAGACCTTAGGTTTGCTAACTATCTGTGGACAAGCAGCCAGTGTTAGCACTGACTGACGACTGTAACAGTTTGGATTTGAATCATGTCCACATGCTTCAGGAATATTAAAGTTCCAGAAAGCTATAATCATGTTTACCCTTATTTCCTCTACTTCAGTTATAAAAAACCCTTGCTTTAATGTAACTACAGTGAAAGACAACAGTTTGTTTTCAAAACTGGTTGAACAAACACCCATGCCTCCCTCCTCCTACCTTTTGGAACGAATGTATTCAGTCAGCCAACCGCAGTCCGCTGGTTCTGGTGGGTTCCGTGCTTCTAGTGTGTTCTACAGCCTCGTGTTCCGTCAGCAGCTTGTTTACCTTCAGTGTGAACATGAAGCCACGTCTTCGTGACTCAGTGTCTGACGGTCTAACGGACGCTGACCAGCCTGCTATTTTTACCTCTAGGAGGGAGATATGACCCCCATGTCATTCTCTGGAAGGTCACATGTAGACCTGCTCATGAGTACCAATATAAATCACTGAACGTGAGATCATATGGCTTAGCATGACTACTGTAGTCGTGTATTAGATGTTTAGGGACTCAGTATACAGCCTGGGAACAACTACATGAACCCATGAATCAAATATTTATCTAATTTAATGTAAACCCCCCCCCAAAAAATTACATTGTCACAATGTCAATAATGTGTTATACGAAATATATTATAGTTGAACATATGACTACTACTATATGTAACCTGACTTATGTTTAAATTTTTTTGTACAGGATAATGTCATATCTATGCAGTAGTCATATGTTTAATATATTATAGTTGAACATATGACTACTGCATAGATATGACATTATCCTGTACAAAAAAATTTAAACATAAGTCAGGTTACATCACCAAGCGGCAGATGACGAGAGACGAGACGACGAGGGTTACATCACCATTTACATAATAATTAATAACAAACTGCCTGTCATGCACAATTATGGGTCATCTGACCCTTGACCTCCACCCTAGTTTCAGACCTGCTTCCCAGGGCTTTCGAGGCATGACAGTCTGGTCCTCTCCGTCTCCCAAAGGACTTCCCTCTCTGGTGGCTTGTGATGATGTGCCTGTCTGGGCTGATGCAGGAAAATAACCCCTGGTGGTTCCAAGTCCTCTAGGTGGCGCTGTGTTGCCATCAGAATCAAACACACAGCACTTAGTGACCTCTTGTTTCATACAACTGGACACATGACAGTTGGAAGAGATGACAGTTGGGACTCAGGAGGGGAGAGGAATAGGGAGAAGGTGAAGGTGGAGAAGGAGAGATAGAGAATAGAGACCTGTGAAGGACAGAGCGAACAAGGGAAAGAGAGAGGGAGAGAGAGAGAAAAAAAGAGAGGGAGAGGGAGAGAGAAAGGGGTTAAGAGGGAGAGAGAAAGAGAAAGGGAGGGAAAGAGAGAGGGAAAGAGGGAGAGAAAAAGAGAGAGAGGGAAAGAGAGATAGGGAAAAAGAGATGGACAGAGAAAGAGAGGGAGATGGAAAGAGAGATAGATAGGGAAAGAGAGTGGGAGGGACAGGGAAAGAGAGAGAGGGAAAGAGAGAGGTAGATTGTCCGCTCGTCTGTCTCAGTCAAAACTAATCCCCTCGGGGTTAGGACACAGACTAACCACAGCGCTGGACAAATCCAATATTGATTCAGATGAACGTGTTATTTCAAGTTGCTTGGTTGGCAAATTTAAAGAGCCTATTCTCTAATACTTTCAAAACAAGCAGATTATCAGGGCTTGATAGTGTACTGTACATGATTACACTGCACTATTAAAAATTATTGAGAATGTGATTCCAGCGTGTCATCAAATGTCTGGCCTATGAATAGCCTTTCTGCCCGGCCCGGTTTACCTTTCTGGAGGATCCGTGGGGTACACCATGTCACTCCCAGGAGGAGAGGAAATGTCAGCTAGGCATTAACACATCTCCTCAGAGACTTCTCCACAGAATACTCTCACCTCTGTCATCAAACTGGACCTCGCCCCACCATGCATGCAAACCCACCTCACCACGCCATAAACGCACATGACATCATTGCCAAGCTGCCTATCGCTTACCCTCGAAACACATATGAACACGCATATGAACACGTGTGCAGCACAGCAGAGCATGCGCCTCCCATGACACATCCACACACTCACACGAACCCCCCCCCCCAAACCCATTTGTGAGTGTTAACACCTAGCGTACTTGTGTAATAACTGTCATTCTCCTCGCAGCACTGTGACAGGTGTCGAGGTTTGGAGACAGTACAGGAACGTGTGTGTGGTCGCCTTCATTGTGGGTTGTGTGATTGACTGGCTGTCTGTGACTTATACTGGGAAAACTCAACCATGTGATGATCATGGTGTGAAGGTTAAACTCTGTTCAGCTCAATGTGAAACCACCATAAATGATGCCTGGTCACAAGCAAATTCAATTACCGCTGCATCAGTGTTATCTGCCAAAATCTGCGAGTGGAGAGACGAACTTGAGACATGCGTTTTCCAGAAATATGATTCCTTCACTCCTCTGTCACTTTTCCCTCTCTCTCTCTCTCTCTCTCTCTCTCTCCTCTCTCTCTCTCACTCCTCTCTCTCTCTTGTCTTCCTCTCCCGCCACTCCAGTTTCTTCACAGTAGGCCAGGGCTGCAATCCAGATCTCATTAGGGGGGCAGATGTCTTCGTCTGGGAGCCCCTTCAGAAGGGACGAGGCTGCCCTCATAAAGACCCTGGTTCTGGGTCTGGAGGAAGGGATGAGGCTGCCCTCATAAGGACCCTGGTTCTGGGTCTGGAGGAAAGGACGAGGCTGCCCTCATAAGGACCCTGGTTCTGGGTCTGGAGGAAGGGACGAGGCTGCCCTCATAAAGACCCTGGTTCTGGGTCTGGAGGAAGGGACGAGGCTGCCCTCATAAAGACACTGGTTCTGGGTCTGGAGGAAGGGATGAAGCTGCCCTCATAAAGACCCTGGTTCTGGGTCTGGAGGAAGGGATGAGGCTGCCCTCATAAAGACCCTGGTTCTGGGTCTGGAGGAAGGGATGAGGCTGCCCTCATAAGGAACCTGGTTCTGGGTCTGGAGGAAGGGATGAGGCTGCCCTCATAAGGACCCTGGTTCTGGGTCTGGAGGAAGGGACGAGGCTGCCCTCATAAAGACCCTGGTTCTGGGTCTGGAGGAAGGGATGAGGCTGCCCTCATAAAGACCCTGGTTCTGGGTCTGGAGGAAGGGACGAGGCTGCCCTCATAAAGACCCTGGTTCTGGGTCTGGAGGAAGGGATGAGGCTGCCCTCATAAAGACCCTGGTTCTGGGTCTGGAGGAAGGGATGAGGCTGCCCTCATAAGGAACCTGGTTCTGGGTCTGGAGGAAGGGACCAAGCTGCCCTCATAAGGAACCTGGTTCTGGGTCTGGAGGAAGGGATGAGGCTGCCCTCATAAGGAACCTGGTTCTGGGTCTGGAGGAAGAGGCACAGAGAAGTCATCTGAAAGCGGAGTGTTGCTATGGGCTCCCTGATCAGTGTTATTACAAATACCAAAACAGAGGGATGGGACACATGACCCCCCCCCCCCTCCGACACACACAAATTGTTTTGCCTCAAATTGTTTGGGTAAAAAAAAGCATCAAGCTAAGGGAGGGTGTGGCACAGAGGGGTTAGAGAGAGAGAGGGTGTGTGGCACAGAGGGGTTAGAGAGAGAGGGTGTGTGGCACAAAGAGAAGGGGCATCCAAAGAAAGGGTTCTCTGAACTTACGAGCCACTGAAGAACACTTAAGAACACCGAAGAACACTTTGACACTGAAACTTGAGACTATCACTGAGGAACACAAACTTCTCAACAGAAGGTTTGTCGGCGAATTATCTTTTTATTAGCTTCTGCAGTTTACTCTGGTTTATAGAACTTGTTTTCTAGTAATAACCCTCGATTATGTCTATGATGCTGAATGTAGTTGACTTCCTTTTCCATTTCAATAGTCCTATGATGGGCAGAGGAATGTACAAATGGGATGTCATTAACTTTTAATTCAGGAAATGAACGTGGCAAAAATCCATGACAAGTTTTTAATAAAGAACTTCTGGGAACAAAAAATTGTGAATCAATGCCAGCACCTGGAGAACGAAGACATGAGAAAGGAGAAGAGTGCCCTGTCAAAGTAAGCAGTTTTCAGTAAAAAAAAGCAGTAAATTAATAAAACGTCCTTTGTAAAAAAATTCTGTATGTAAACATGTAAAGATAGAGAAAAACGCCTTTTCTGTTTGCACTTAAAGGCCTTTGATTTCTTGAAACTGTCCATATTTTCGTTTACATGTCCTGCTGATACAAAAAACCTACAGTCCTTTAGTAGATTGTAACATGTGCAGTACAGTATCTTAATACAGCTTGTATCAGACTGCCTTACAATGAGCTAGCTTCCATGACTCCTAGGGGCAGATGGGGACATCTCACCCAGACAAATACCTCAGAGACGCCTGTAAACCTTAATGATCTGTAATTGCAGATGCATCTTCCTAACACCCGTGACTAGTCCTTCTATTTGCCTAACCCCCAGCTAGGCTTCGGCATAATCGAGTGTGGATCCTTGATCTAAGCGGGACTGGAAAGAACACTGCAGGGAACCCGATCTGATAATCGGGTTGTGCTGAGTGATGTTGGAGGTCCAGCTATGGCTCGCAGTGCTCCGTGCTTGGGTGTCATACAATAGGCTTCTCTGCAGTAAGGTCAGGGGGATTACCAGAGGCAGCGCGGCCCCAAGAACAAATGCAATAAGCCAGAGAAATGTCAGGGAGGTGACAGAAGGGGAGTTGTCCTAGACTGTCCCAGACACACACATGCACAGGATAGCTGGAGATAATGCTCAAGTTTCCTTGCATCCAATCCCCAAACACACACACACACAACTGAAATACATACTAAAACACACAAACATGCCTCAGAGTACACAGAGGTCTGGGGTGGGATCATGTGGATAAACAAGGAGCGGAAGGAGATCATCGGCATTCTGTTCTGTTTTGTTGGTGAGCTGTTCTGTGTGTTGTTGTGGTTTCATGGGGTTGCTAATAGAGATCCTTAAAGCTTGGATCTTTATGGCTGTGCTGCTGCAGGTTGAGAGAGGAGTGGGTCCAGAGGCTGGACAGTCGAACCAAACATCTGAAGAATCTGAATGAGGACTTTCTGAGGAAGGCAAAACTGGCCAAAATGTCTGAACAAACATAATTAAACCATGTAATTTGGGGGGGGGGGGGGGTCATTTGTAACTGTGTGAGTGTTTTCAGAAAACAATAAAATCCTTGTATTTCATCTCCATAGATTGTTGTTAATATTTCAACTCAAACACTAGTCAATCTTGCTGAGATAAAACACATGAAAACATCTAATTCCATAACTATTAACGTGTTCAAGTCTTTATAGGGAGGTTCAAATGTAGATGTAATGCCACCAACACATTTGATGTGAATACAGAAATATTAGGACATAAACACCAGAGGGAGCCTGTCTCCACACCAGCTCCTGACAAGTCTTGGTGACAGGTGGTCTGAAGGGCATTGTCAAGTACAGTACACTCTCTATCTCTCTCCTGGCTGTCGCCACGGCAGCCTGCATGACGGACAGCTGGACGGACACGTCCCCGTGTGTTTACTGCCCTGAGGGACAGAGGAAGGCAGGGCAGGACACTTAGGATGCTGATCCCCGACACCCGCGTCGACAGATGAGATCATGAGTGGAAAGAAATAACACAGTGACACATTCGTAACTGAGACACACACGCGCGCACACACACACACAAACACTGACACACACACACACAAACACTGACACACACACACACAAACACTGACACACACACACACACTGACACAAACACACACACACACATAGCACTGGCTGTGCTGCTCATTGACAAAGACAAAGTGGAGCGCCCGGGTGATGAAACGCTACGTCTTAGTTCACGGTTTCGCTGTCCCATAGTCTGCAGACGGAGAGACAGGTGAGACGGGTGAGACGGGTGAAGGGGGTGAGACGGGTGAAGGGGGTGAGACGGGTGATAGGGGGGAGGGATTGAGAGGGGGGGAGGATGGGTGTACTGATGGGAGTATTGATGGCAATGATATATATAGATAAGTATTTTGTTCACTCTTTAAGACATGTGGTGAATTGGCATCTTTTCCAGCAGCTTTTTTCTGTTTGATATAAATACCAACAGCAGCGCTGGGAGTTTACTTGTATTTTCACAGAGAAAAATGTTTGAGAGGAAAAAAAACCTTAATGATCACATCTTAAAACCAAAAGAACTTGTGCTGTTACAGTGTTATCTATCCCCTATGGCACCCTTTCTCAACCCTGAGTAAGTGTGAGGAAAAAAAAAATCACGTCTTGAAACAAAAAAAAATATAGCTGTTACTCCCTAGGGAATCAGGTTCCCCCAGAGGGACCATGTTTGTGTCAAACGTCAACATGTTTGCAGCGGAAACACGCACCGACTGTCAGATGGCTGGAAACCAAACGTCCAGAAAAGAACGTCAGGATCACTTATTTTCCTTGCTCTTCGCCATGCGAGCTGTTCTATCCTCCTCCTCCTTTCTGGGTTCTGGTCTTCAGCTTAGGGATCATCTTAGTCACATAGAACATCACCTTTTTACCTGTCAACAGGAGAACAATTTGAGCTCCCAGCTGCCGTGCTTTTCAGAGCCAAACTAAAAAGAGTCAGATGGCTGAACGGTGAGGGAGTCGGGCTAGTAATCAGAAGGTTGCTGGATCGATTCCCCAACGTGCCAAATGACGTTGTGTCCTTGGGCAAGGCACTTTACCCTACTTGCCTCAGGGGGAATGTCCCTGTACTTACTGTAAGTCGCTCTGGACAAGAGCGTCTGCTAAATGACTACATGTAAAAGTCACAGGACTAGGAGAGAATTGGAAGATAGCAGAGGATGCCTGGAAAAGCAGAACGTCCAATGAAAACTTACGGGAGGAGAATTTCTCCAGACAAACTTCCTGTTTTAGCACACAGACTCTCCCTCGGAACTGCACATCTCTGTGCCCTCTCTAGGGTGCATCTTATTCTGTAACACACACATATATAGATATTCAGAATGGATGACAGCTGTTTAGAAGACAAAACATTACTGAATAGTTTGTTGTCTAGTGGTATATCGACCTTAACTAGGACGTTCATTCCAGCAGCTGTTAGAACGTCCCTGATCTCTGCACTGCACAGGAAGGGTTTTCATCTGCCGAACAGGGGGATGAAGAAATATATATTTAGAGAATATTTGCATGGAGGGTTACCATGGAATAATATTATTTACCAAGAACAACCTAATCAATTGAACTTGGTACATTAAATTGCCATTCGTATATTCTAGCTAATTAACGGTTGAGTCTGATTTCTAGGTTTGATCGATAAGGGTGGGATCTGATTGACATAAGTACCCTTTCAGCTTGTATTCTGCAACCTTCTGCCATAGTTTTTTTTTTTTGCTGTTTGCATACAGGGTAAACAAAAATTAATTTGAATTACTTGAAAATAATATGAAGACAATATTTAGTAGGCCTAACATAAATCCTTATTTTAATTCCAGACATTGCTGGTTCATGTTGTTATCAAGTACCTGAATGTATTGAATCAAGATAAAGATAACTTAATATTATTTGAAGACATGCAGACTGGGCTAGCTAAACTATGCAAGTTCACACTTCAAGCCACTGCCAGCTATGATCAACAAGCTAGCACTAGCTATGTTAGCGTAGCTATTAAAAAAACAAACAGCAAAATATCTTTCTTTATCTGCAGGGTTTGTAGTCAGGTACGCCATTATCTGCGAGACAGCTTCTTCAAGGAGGGCGAGAGTTAGCGGTAGCTAAGTTTCGTTAAATTAACACACTACACTAAGTTTGAGATGTGTAGCTAGTTTGCTATCTTAATTGGCCATAAGGTGTGCTTAGCAGGCTACACTGGAACTACTATCGAGCGGCACTTGATTGATTTAACCTTTGCGCTTTTATGATTTTTGGAAACTGTTCGTGACTGCGGTGTGGCATCTGGCTAGTGAACTGCATTGTCAATGTGCCCTTCGAGAGAAAAAAATCCATTATCACCAAACGCCTGTTGTTGACTATTTCTGTAGATTAATAAATACGTGAATCCTAATTCTTCAAACAGATCAAATAAGAAGCAACGTCACACTTTAGTGGAATTATAGTATTTCGGTGCTTTATTTTCTCAGATGACAGCATGAATTAGTGAAAAACATGTAAGTCAACATACGTCTCATGGCAATGTGATAATGATTCTGGGCTGTTAGGTATTTCTGATACAGAAAATACAGCTTCTGGAATGACAACAGTCAGGATCCCATCTGATTCATTTGTGCATTCTCTCACAACCAACCTTTCCTCCCGAGTCTGGGAAAAATCTACTGAAATGTTGAACATTGAATGATTCTCACATCTATGCGTATCAGACAAACATATTCCCATTAAACATAATCATCATCTCTCACACAACTGGTTCATACAGGTATAATAGAAATCAAACAAAATAAAATATATTTGCTAAACTAAAAATGTATCTAATAGATTGATATTAATAACTTCACACATTGCTTCACTAACAAAATGTAGACATCCTCTTTCACAACAAACTTAGAAGTAAACAGTCAGAAAGGTAAGTTGGTTAACAGGAAGTTAACGCTTTGAAAAGTGTGTGGTTAACTAGATTAAGGAGACACTGGCATGGTCACTCATGTCACAAGAAGAAAGCCAGATAGAATAGATAGAACACTGGAGATAACACATAATAACTATGAATCAAACTTAAGTTCTTAGAAACGGTGGAATGAGGCTTTTGGTTACTGCAGGGTAAAGAAACCCAACCCACCCATCAAAAACATTTTTTCTCTTCCGTTTGATATGCAGTCTGCGGTTTGTGTGTTCATGTTCTGACGTGAACATTTAGTTTTCTTAAGACTTTAAGAGACATAAGGTTTGTCTAGCGGTAGAATGTAGTCATCCACATGTGTAGTACCAGGAGACCTAACACCCCATATCATTGCAGGAATATTGTGTAGATATGACATCTGTATCAAACTGTATTGACCATTTCAGAGCTCAACTACAGTTTCCTTGGCTTCAGTCGCCCCCACATACACAAACAGTCACTCACACAAACATAACCACCTAAAGAACCCTAAAGGCTGAAGTTTTGAAAAAGAGAGTCGTACAGAGCACCATTGAAATCAGGAGTCTTTTAGACTCGATGTGTTCTGTCACTTTCTTCAGACAGTCACACGCAACACACACACACACACACACCTCTCACCATGATCTCATCCACAGTGTTAAGAGTGTCCCGAGACAGACAGCAGGTTTGTAAACCTGCTTTACTGCTCCTGCATCTGTGATCAATAGTCTGTCCGTCTCTCCAGATCCTCTCCTGGCCTGACTCAAATACACACAGGCCAAACACTATTTAGAGGAGTTTTTTTTTTTTTTTTTTTTTTTTTTTTTGCTGTTGTACTTTTTGGATTGTTCCATTTGGGTTTCATTGTACCTGGGTTAAACTAAATCAAGTGCACCCTTTGAGTATTTGCGTGGGCCTTCTGTGCGGGCCTGTGGTGGTTTCAGCCGGGCAGGGCAGCAGTGATCACCTCCTCTGCTGGGCGTAGACGGGGTGGGCCAGGGTCACGTTGAGGGAGTCGTTGTGCTGAACCAGGGAGGTGTGCTGGTAGTGCAGGACCAGCTCCTTCAGGGAGCCGTACAGGTTGTAGGGCTCAGCAAAGCCGAACCCCGTGTGGGTCTTGTTGATCACACAGTGTTTCACCTCTCCATCCACACTGCAGCAACGAGAGAGAGAGACACGATCAAAACACATGACAAACCAAATACCTGGTTTTACCAGCAGTCTTAATTAACATGAACTTGTAGCTTTTGTGCTAAATGCACTTTTAACATCATCAATGGTATACTACACACTGGCTCGACACGCACAGGCAACACCAAGTCTTGTATTGATAAACAAAAAACACATTCTAAACATGTTTCATTCAACATCTAAACTTTCTTGCGGTCTGCAGTGCATTTCCACAATCGGCCTATGAGGCCGACTGATCCGTGTTCCCGGGTACGTACACCACGCTGCAGGCGTAGCAGCCAGGCTTGCTGCTGTCCCGGACCATGAAGGTGCCGTCCCTCTTCCCCCGCAGGAGGCTCTCAGCCTGCAGACGGTTGATGTTGCCCAGGCGCCAGGAGCGCTCGTCGTGGTGGGGCAGGTCCTCCTCGTCCTCCACCATGGAGTACTCGCTGTGACCCACGCGAGAAGGGGAGGGAAAGCAGGCGGGGTGAGAATGCGACGATGAAGGAGTACTTGAGAAGAAGGTGAAAACGTGTTTGTTTTGGAAATGGAGAAGAGAAGAAAGAGAGAGGAAAAGAGGAGAGAGAGAAGAGAAGAGAGAGAAGAAAAGAAGAAAAACTTAAGAAATGAAAAATAAAGAGAAAAATGAGACGGGAGAGGGAGAACAGCGGCCAGCCACGTACTCCTCTGTGTTTTCGTTCCTGATGCCCAGCCACTCGTTCAGCTTCCTCTGTCTCACTCCCTTCTGCGTCAGCCACCTGGAGGGAGAGGACAGCAGGGTCAGTCACAGCCCACACCGCACACACAGAGCCCACCTCTCGCCCCCACCTCTGACCCCCCCTGTGTGCGGGCACTGTGGTACAGGGAGCGGGTCTCACATGAGGTACTGGTCCCTGGTCTTGCGCAGCTGGATCAGGTCTGGCTTGATGCTGTTCATCTTCTTGTCGATCTCTCTGTAGTCCGCCGCTTGCTTCTTCAAATCGTCCTCCAGGTGCCGTTTGCTGTCGACAATCTCGCTGATCCTCGACTTCAGTTTGTCGTAGTTTCCCATGATTCTGTGGGAGAGCGTAAACATAAACAGTCCGTCGACACGACGCAAATTTCTTTCTTGGTGGTGTTTCGGGTGGAATGTGATCCTGTAAGTAATTAGAGGCTTTCTGGCATCAATAATAGCCCCACAAAAAGAAATTCGAGCTGTCGTGCCTCTGAACAGGGCCTTCGTTTACATTTAGTCATTTAGCAGACGCTCTTATATAGAGCGACTTACAGTAAGTACAGGGACATTCCCCCCGAGGCAAGTAGGATGGAGTCAAAGACACAACGTCATTTGGCACGGCAACCTTCTGATTAATAGCCCGATTCCCTAACCGCTCAGCCATCTGATCAGGGTACCTCTGGATCTCCTTGTCATTGCCCTCCCGTCTGAACTTCTCGATGTACTCCTTGCTGTAGCGTTCCTGCGTCTGACACTGCTCCTCGAAGATCTTGATGGTCTCGTTGAAGGCCTCGATGGCAGTCCGCTTCATCTGGATCTCCTGGGAGGGCAGAGGTCAAGGGTCAGCGAGAGACACACGCAGCGTCATTGCGGGTCAAGCTCTTATTTCAGCCCTGAATCTGGGATATCTAATCACAGCACACGCCACTCAGAGATTATAAGATGTACTTGGACTAAAATGTGCTGCCTTAATTCTATCAAGCCTGTCCTGTTTTGGGCCACACACACAGTAAGTGTTGGACAAGCCCGTCTGCTTGGCAGACAGGCAGGGCAGCGTGAACAGAACTGACCTGCGAGGTCCTGGTGTACTCCTCGTACAGGCGGTCGTACTCCCTGTTCTTCTCCTGATACTGCAGGTGATACTCATGAAGCTTCTTCCCCACTGCCTCAATGCTGTCCTCCTTCACCACCTGGTCCTGCGCACACACACACACACACACACACACACACGAGGTTCGCACTCCAGAAATCCATGGTTTGTTCAAAGAGAGCGGGGTTTACGATCCTCGCGGCACTGCACGGGCCGGGCAGAGACATCTGATATGTGTGCGTTGGCAGCGGGCGGGTCTGCGGCGCCTCAGACTGACCTGCTGCAGCCTGGACACGGGGTAGAGCAGCCGCACGTCCAGCTTGGGGTTGTACTGGGCCAGCGACTCGTGACGGTAGTGGTTGATGAGCTCCACCACAGAGCTGAACGTCAGCGGGTCGGAGAAGCCGTACTTTCCCTCTCGGTGGAAGATTTTAATCAGCTTGTTGTTGCCCCCTTTCCTGAAAAGAGGAACACGGAAATTCTAATAATGAAAGCTGTACGTGGTGTAACTCTATTTCACATGAAGAACGAACTGACCACAAACTGAAGCTAATCATAGAAGCACCAAAGTAATTTCAAAACAAAGGCTTAAATCACAAATACCAAGGAGTAAGTTACATTTAGTCCATTTGAAGTAACTAGGAAAACAATCCTAACCCCAAAATAACCAAATCAAATTTATTTGTATAGCCGTTTTACACGCAAGCATGTCACAGAGGGCTTCACATACGCCCATAGAACTGCCCCTCAACCAACCTAAACCCTCAAGGAGGTTAACCCTAACCGTGACCATAACTGGTTGGGGGGTCTGGTTAAAGCGACCAGAGAGACAGCGCAGCCAGACCAGGTGTGCGGCCAGCAGCCCCTGACTCACCTGAGCGTCAGCGTGTAGTCTCCGTGCATCTTGGTGGAGGCGTCACGGACCAAGAAGGTTCCGTCCGCCGTGTCTCTAAGCTTCTCGTTCACCTCCTCCCGGGAGATGTCCCCCCAGTACCACTCAGAGTCCTGGAGGCTCAGGCTGTTGTTGAAGCTGTGGCCGGCTGCGGGGGGGACAGGGGTGGGGGGCTTGGCCGGCTTCGGAGGCAGCGCTGGGGAGGGGAGACGGAGATGAGGAGGGGTGGAGGCGGTTCTGTTTGCAGTCTGACACTACATTAATTACCCAAAGTGCCTCACTGCTGAAGCGCGCAAGAAAGCGAGGTCTCCGCATGTAGTCTATCAGCCCTAGAACAATTGATCAAATACCTAACACACATGTTTGGAAATTAAATCGCGCTGAGATGCATTGAAAACACAAATCTTCTTAGTGATCTGATCTGCAGAGTCTGAGAGGAACAGGGAGCAAAAGGTATACAAATATTTATTTAAAAAAAAATACCAATAAAAACACATAATGTAGCTCTGACGCTTTAAAGTTCCCTATTAACCAGCAACACCTTCCTAACACAATCCGAGGCACGTATGCAGATGACATGCAGGCAGCAGGGAGGCCAGCCAACAACAACAACAACAACAACACATCCTAACACACGGCTGCTGGTCGAGATAATAACCGCAGGGTTTAAATCTCTCTCGTCGGTCCTGAGCAGGAGCCTAGACGTTGTCCCGGGCGACCGAGACGGAGCCCAGTCTGGCGCCGTGGTTACCTGGCGGCTCCACGTCTGTGTAAAACACATGCTCTGTTCCTGTTGCCCTCTCCTCCTCCGAGAGGGCCCGGTCCTCCAGGCTCCCTGCCTCCATGTTAGCTAGCCTCTCACGCACCCAGGGACAGCCTAGGGTGGTTCTGGCCTCCGGTCAGGCAGCCTCTGCAGCCCATTGATGCCTTGAGAGAACGATGCAGAGCTCGAGGGGGAAGCTGGGTGATGCATGACATCACTTCGTTCGGCCAATCGTAGCCTTGGAGCTGTCACCGGAGTCCCGCCCCCACCCCCCTCTCTGCGGCATCTTTCATGTGCTCCTGGGAGATGATGTCATCCCGAGAGCCAGATTGGCTGGGATGTGTGTGTGTGTGCTCGTGTGTGCACGTGCGCATGGCTGCTCCCACCCCCACCCTCCTGAAGGCTGAGAAGTGATGACTAACCCAGCAGGAAGAACAATGAACACGAACACACACACCTACTACGAATTAATATGACCAAAATCAACATGAGATTAAATTATCTGTGTAGGGCGAATGTTACAAAAAGTTATGTCCAACATGAAGAAAACCTATTTTCAAAACATCCACCATATCTCCTACCAGAATAGTTAGTATGAGTGTGAACTACTAAGCTAAAAGAGTTCAATGAAGAGGCCTCATTTAATCCACTGGTTATTTAAGAACCAGATTCTGGTAAGCATGCACGCCTGCCGGTAGCTTCTCTACCCCTGTCACAGCAGGACGGGGGTGGTGATTACCATAAGCTTGCTGTCCTCTGACAGAGAATGAGACTGTCTCAACAACACACAAGGGAGCTTGGTCACTTAACCGATTAAAACCTTTTTTTTTTTTTTTTTTTACCACCAAATGTTTTACCTGGTGCTGCTTGATTTTCGTTGAGTTCGCTGGTGATAAGAACTTCTAAAATCTGGATCAGACAGTCGGGACTGGACTCACTGATGAGGAAGAAACACACAACAAGCATGAAACAAACACATGGATGAATACACAAAACAAAACCACACACTACCAACCCACATTGTGCCTAGAAACTGAATCTAAAACATGAAGTTAAGCAGCAACGACCAAACTAATCCTTACAGGTACACTCTTGCACTTTTGAGGTTCATGTTGTTTAATTGTAACTTGTAATAACTACATGCTCTTATGTTTCTTTCCGTTAGCACTTATTTGCTTTTCACAATGTATGCTTCATGTTTTGGCTACCCGCAATGCTTTTAGGCTATCTTATTGTTTATGATCAGTGACCTATGCACTTTTGTAAAGCTCTCTCTTGGAAGTCGCTTTGGATAAAAGCATCTGCTAAATGAATACATGTAAATGTAATCCAAACCCCTGTAGAAATCTTCCCAGGCCAGGACAATGACTTGAAAACAGTATTAGAAAGATGATGACACGGGCCGTATTCTAACCTGACGGTCTGTGTCCTGAAGAGCAGCGGGCTGAAGGCATCGGCCAGGGCCCGCACGCTGAGCTGGTTCCTGCTGCCACTCAGACAGACCCTGGAGAAGTGGCGCAGCAGGCAGACCAAGGTGAGCCAGTACTGGGGAGGGGAGGAGGGAGAGCTGGCCAGCCTCCGCAGCATTTGACCACACTCCTCCGGATCCCTCACCTCTGTGGGGGAGATGGAGGAAACCCAAGCAAGACACGGTTAGGTGTAAATACTTTTGTTATCAGTCAGAGAACCTGTTTTGGTAAGCCGGCCGCTCCTCTGACGAACGAGGATGGCGGGACCGTGACGTCACCTTGCACAGCGTGGACCATCTCCGGGTGAAGGCAGGCAGGGATGACTGGGTGGGGCAGATCCAGCAGGTACCTCACCAGGCCATCACACACACCCTGCAGGTCACTCTGGTCCACATCTGCACACAGAAACAGCCAGGGCTCAGGACAGGGGCAGGGTTCAGAACAGGGGCGGGGCCTAACCAACAACAGGCATCTTGCAGCAAAACAACCAAATCAGGAAGTGGAGGGAGTCAGGTGGCTGAGCGGTTAGGGAATCGGGCTATTACTCAGAAGGTTGCCGGTTCGATTCCTGGCTGTGCAAAATGACATTGTGTCCTTGGGCAAGGCACTTCACCCTACTTGCCTCGGGGGAATGTCCCTGTACTGTAAGTACAGAGACAGTAAGTAGCTCTGGACAAGAGCGTCTGCTAAATGACTAAATGTAAGTGGCATCCCTGTTTTATTATGGTATCCTCCTCTATGATGCTGTGAGGAGATGGTTATAACCTTCTAATCATACATGGCGAGTAACAGCTTGAACACAAGAGAGCCCTATCATGTATGTGAGGTCATTAGATCAAACTTGTCATCGACTGTCTATCTAATGCTTTTGGAAGTGTTATGTTTTTGAAAACAAAGCTTGCTCCTCACCACTGTCTGCAAGCTGTCTGAGGTCCAGACTACAGCTGCCTGTCAGTGACCGGTATAGAGCCACGCTCTCCAGACCTACGGAACAAGACAGACCAAAGTAATAGAACATGAATACAACAAAGTGATAAAAGGATTAATAACATAAGTGAGGTGACATGTGGAGAGGTGACAGGGGAAAGCAATATGACGGCAAATTCCAAGTTGTCCAACTTTAGGGTCAGTTGGAGCATTGATCACATGACCAGTGGCTGTCACCTCTCCTCAAATGTCGGGAGCAGCTTATCAGACAAATAGACCAGTGGTCCCCAACCCTGGTCCTCAAGGACCCCCTGTCCTGCCTGTTGGTCATAAGCAGGCTTCTGCAGAGCTGGATAACGACCCATTCATTTGAATCAGGTGTGCAGGAAGCACAGGGAAGGGCAGGGAAACATCTCAAACACACAGGACAGGGGTGCCCTGAGGACCAGGGGTTGGGAACCAATGACATAGACGTTAGGGGGCGGTGTGGCCCCGGCCCAGACTCTCACCTTTACTCTCTATAGCCCCCAGCAGCTTGACCAAGGTCGGGGGAGCTATCTCTGGAGGAGCAAACTGTTCAGGCAGATCAGGCAACCCAAAGCCTGAAGGGAGAAAAGGTTTATTTTTACCTGAAAACTTGACTTGCTCAGGCATTTGGACTATTTGTTTAATACAATTCACAATGTAGGTTTCCCTTCTCGACGAACGATGACATGGGATGAGAATACCACCTGTGACATTCAGAAAACGCACTCTAAAAAGGTCAGTTTCTCCTGCTTTGCTCTTTGCTTTTACTTCCAGAAATGTGGTCCTGTTTTTTTCTTTTTACCTTCCAAAGAACATGGTGTCAGAAGGTTGACACATTTCCTGCCAGTGTGACTTGTTAGCTTCCTTTAAAAGTTCTTGCGGCCTAACCAACTTGTAACATCCACAATCACTTCACCAGCTGCAGCATGCAGGGCTGAAACATCGAGATCTCGCAAGAGGAAGTTGGAAGGCAGAGCTAATGATACTGGGAAACAGCTGGGAGGAAGCCCAGATTATGGGTTTGTATTGACATTCATCAAAAATATCTGTAGGCATGAGCATGCACCGGATGAAAAATTATTCTAAAAACAATCTTCCACTTAACAACACAACAAGTATACTAATCATCCATCTGAATGATTCACATTACGTAGACAAACACACAATATGCAGATGTGAAGACATTTAAGACGTTTCGCAACATTGTTATTCTCAGAATCTGGCCCCCGCAGAGTTCACGAGAACCTCTAGAAAGCGCCTGGGTGCTGAGTAACGTTAAACTGCTGCTCACCTTCTGACTCTGAGTCAGTCCTGGCAGATCCAGAGGCAGAGGAAGGGGGTCGAGGGGGGCGGGGCTTCGGCGTAGGAGGTGACATCCTCTTTCTACCAACAAACTCCACATAGGTACCCGGAAAGTCACCCTTCTCCTGAGTCGTCTCGTTGAACCCAGGGAGCCAGCCGATCTCAGCAGGCCTTTCCTCAGTCCCACTAGGGCAGCCCAGGGCCAGGAGGGCTCCCCTCGTCACCATCAGGATGTCTCCAACATGGAGGTCTATGTCCTCCTCCCTCTCCTTCTTATAGTCATACAGAGCTCGGTACTGGTAACCTTCAGTACTCATCTTGATATTTTTTTGCTCTATCGCCACACTGTCTTAATGAACACTGGTGTCTCTTACCACGGCTGATCACAAATCATAACCCACGATCACACAAGAAAGCCTAATGGTTTAGTTTCCCCCATCTCCATCTTAGGCATCTACCTCATATCTTTGAACCGAACCATAGAGGTAGATTCAACTGAGCAGTACTGGAGAATAGAAATTCATCCAAGTGACAACCTGGCAGGGCTGTTGGTTCTAGTGTCCTGAAGAAACTTCATGTAAAATCCAATTAAAAGTTGAAATGTGGACATCTGCAGTCAAGTAAAAATGTCGGTCTGACCTAACGAAAAAGAAAACATTGGGGTAAGAGATGAGACATAATTCGGGAGGTGTGTATGCCTCATCTGTCTTTGTTCATGGCTAACTAACCAACTGCGCGTTAGCGTAGCTATCTATTATTTTTTTTGCCATTTACCTTGCTATCTACGCACATATGACAAATACACATGCTAAACACACAATAGTTACTTTACCCGTATTGATACTATGCAGTTCCCAACTAAAACAATTACTGATCACAAGTTAAGTCTGAGGCAAGCTATTTTAGCTAGCTAGCACCAGCCAGTGCAGCGTAACATCGCATGCATGTACTGGTAGACTATCTAATACGCAAAACCAGGCCGCTGGAAATGTGGAACAACTATGCTACTTTTAAGATAGCGTATCTTACCTTATTTTCACGAAAACTCGGTCATTAATTTTCTAAAACAAGTTAAATCGGCAGCGTCACTAAAAAACACGAAAAGAGGTATCAAAATAAGAAATACATTAAACGCGATTGGTTGGTGAAGCCACTCGTCGGAACAAAAAAGTCGAGCTTGGCTATCGACGTTAGCTGGATTAGCATTCACTGACTGAACCAGACAGTAGTCTACCGTGACG
This sequence comes from Hypomesus nipponensis, assembly GCF_054491055.1. Lineage (NCBI taxonomy): Eukaryota > Metazoa > Chordata > Actinopteri > Osmeriformes > Osmeridae > Hypomesus > Hypomesus nipponensis. The sequence goes on along the minus strand of NC_140384.1, from coordinate 8,598,992 downwards.
TCAAATCCGGTAACCTACATTTTTCTCATACTGTCAGGATGCATTTACGGCCTGACTCAGACATTTACTGTGAAAGTGGTTGCCTGTTTTAGAAGCTTTTGTGTCAATTGGTAGGAGCAAAAATCAGCATTAGCTGATAACAGAAGGTTACGTGTCAAGTTGATGTCATCTGGGCATCCTCTTTAATCACAGGGTATAAAAATATGCACATTACATACATGAATTTATTTATAAACATTTACTCTTATTTGTACAATTGTCTGTGAGCCACATGGAAAATGCACACACGGCATAAACGGCAATTGCCGTGTTTATGGTCACTCTTATGGTGATGATCTACCGTCATAAATAATTATAAGCTGAGAATGTCCCCCAGTCTATGAACAGATAGAGAGATGTTTCCCGTGAGCTGCAGCTGATCCTTGAGATACTTTCCGACATTTTCACAGTGCAGGACATCGCAAAACACCCATATCTGGCCACGGCTTCGCTGGATGTTGGCATTGCAAGTCGGCAGTTTGGAGTTCCGCATTGCACGGGTCACTCCTTTCCAGGCCTGTTCTAAATCACCTGCCACACAATTGTGTCCATTTATGACCCACTTCGCCCTCTGGAGCAAGTTAAGCCTGTGGCTGCAAACAATCGTATGGAACTGTCTCGAGAAAGTATGAGAGTTAGGGGCAGCAAGAAGACCCCCTTGCGCCTGTGAGACAACACTCCACGATCGCCGTTTGACTTTATTGTCGAGGACCCCGTCTTTAGACTGTACGCGTGGCAGCCTTGTCTCTGGGCAAGTCTGTGCAGCAACGAGTGCTGTTCCCAAACTAGTCTGGGCACAATCCGGAGGACTTCCGTCAGTGTCAGAGCATTCATGTTCTGATTCTGGTAGCTCTCGTGCTAAAGTCAATATATGCCTCTGGATTTTTATCACCTCTTCCGGGTAGATGATTGGTGGTGACTTTAGAGGCCTTGTGGGCAGGGTTTTGTCCCCTATGGATGGGTACCAGGGTGTAAACACAGGCAGAACTCTGCAGGGGAAATCCTCCAAAGCCTTTTCTGTTTGGCTCACTAGAGTGCCAATATCTGCAGAGTCTTCTCTGAAGTGTAACAACAAATCCATGCAGACAGGACAACTCCCCCCACATCACTGTTCCATTCGATGAACCCTAGAGCGAAATATATTGATGTTATTTAAGCCGTCTGGTGAAAAAATACATTACACTCACAGCACACTGTTCCAAACAAAAGGTTGGTTTGCATTCAAACTATTACGGGTTATTTTTGTTGCGTGGAGTTGGTTAAAGTAAGCAGTTCAACTGCTTCCAAATTACTTAGTGTCACTGTAAGGATGCTTGAAACCGGTATGGTTGGTGTGCTAAAGGTACACCAACTATGTACAGTAGCTAGCTAACTAGCTCGATTTAATTGACTAACCACAATTCAACGACCGTGTATATGTTCTGCTAATGACTATCTCGCAAATAGCAACGATACCAACCTGTTTGACGGTAAATATGTAATAGAATATTTAAAAACCAGCCAACAAGGAGTTAACTTTACATTAGCGAGCTATCTAGCATAGCCATGCTAACGCCAAGACGGGGGATGGGCAATAGGGAGCAGCTACGGAAGCGTACATTTTGAGTAATCTCGCGTGTGTCGCGCATTGGGGGAAGGGCGAAAGAAACAAACATCGTTTCATGAAAGCAACGAATGCATCCTCTCTACAACGAATATCGAGATTAAAAATAAAACCACTTCTTCTACTTAGCGTAATTTCTTTACGTATGGGAACAGCGTGAAGTGGCAAATTACACAATTTCTTTATAGCGTATGCAAAGAGGTGGACATTCCTGAGGAGCCTCCAAAGTATCTAGGGAAAAGGAGATAGAGGCCTTGTCTCACAATGCCAAGCTTTGAACAATTCCTGACTATGACTTCGACATCAGTAACTATTATAGTCAAGTAGATCTACGAGCCATTATTAGGTTCCTCCTTACATCAGTTATTTCAACTGATCTGTAAAGTATAAAACCGAAGCACTTGAGGGTCATGAGGCAGACTGCATATCGTTAGTAGTAGGAATAAAAAAAACAAGTGTCAACAGAACTTTTTAATCATACGTCCATTGTCTTTATTCAAATTATGGTATACGCTGGCTGGGGACATCCATCAGCACAAGTCACTTTTCTGCATGCCATTAGGCCTGAGTTGCTAAAAATGACCGTTTTACTACTTTAAGCACTCTTACCAATAGTTTTGCAACAAAAAAAGCACAATTTACTGTATTTGCTATGAGATGTGTCATTGTGAGATCAAATAGGGCTATATTGCTGTTTAAAAAAAACTTGCGAGTCTTACATGTCTTAAAAGATCATATGGCACATTTTGGTCCACGTTGGTACTTTCATATTTCAATCATTTTAAACATGTATTAAACAAACAGAATATCATCTTAAACATGTATTGTAAATGTTTTATCAGCACAGCGTTATGACAGCATATCCTAGACAACTGTAGAGGGGCTCTTGCTCCCTGTTTTAACTGTTTGCAGGTTTTTTTTTTTTCCTTTTCTTTTTAAACCTTATCCTCCAATTATTAAACCTCCCTTGTACAGTATATTCAAATTTATAAGTGGAGATTTTGGGACAACAAGGATAGCTTTGGACATTCACAGGAAGTAGTCAGGAGTACGTCTGGTCACATGGGGTTCACCACGTCGAGGAGCAGGATCAAACTGAAGGCTGGGGGAGGAGCCAGAAAACAAACCAGTCAGCAGACTACTTGGTAAACCACCACACGCCCTTATTTCTAAAGTGACGACTTTCCCCACAACACAGTTGACCAAACCAAGTACACCAATTTTGTGCTAAAGAACAGTAGCGTGTTTAGGGATACAGGTTGAGAAGTATGGTACAGGAATAAGTGATCCAACCATTAAGGATAGTTGAGTCTTTATACTTACAAAGAATATTTAAGAGTATCATCCAGTTCCATAATAGCCGCTTGGTTGCCACAACGATAGCAGTAGTTTGGCGCACTGAAGATGGTGACAACATTCTTGTCATGGCCCCAGTTGTATCCCTGCAGGAGAGAAAAATAAAACGTAAGAAAATGTGCTTGTGTGGTGAAAGCTTAGCTGCAGCTAGTCACTGTCTCGTACCTCCATGACCAGCTGGTGGGCACGAGAGACCAAGGTTAGGCCGTTGGCATGGTTGAAGGTCTCAGAAATGTCCTGTCCGAAGGTGTAGCCTGCACCACGGGGGGAGATGCCCCAGCCGCCACGGTCATCAGGGTCCGACCACAACAGGTCACACATGGGGCCCTGATGAACAGCAGACATGAGTCTCAACAACGGAAATCAAACCATACATCTGAAACGATTCTACCAAAAATAACATACATGTACTTAATATTATTTTATACCACTGTGCCACTAAAAAAAATCAAGCTAATTACAATCAACCGCTGGAACGGAGTCAGGTGGCTGAGCGGTTAGGGAATCAGGCTAGTAATCTGAAGGTTGCCAGTTTGATTCATTTATTACATTACATTTAAAAAAAGTTCCCAACCATCAGTGTTAAATTAGCCAAGTCATGCGGGTTCGGTGTTCAAGGGCACATGGGAAAATATAAAGACGGCTACCTCATGTGGGACCTCCTGCAGGCGGTCCAGGGCTCGTATGTGATCCAGAGTGTCTATGGATGGAGACAGGCCTCCGTGAAGGCAGAAGATCTGACCGCGGCAAGGAAAGCAATAACGAAAAGTCAATCAATTTGCTTTATGTGGGTAGGTTGAAACGGGTGTAAATTGTTCCATACAAACGGTGTCAACACATGTTTCTGACTCACCTGTGTATCTACAAGTGCAGTTAGTGGGAGATAGTCAAAGAGGTCTGTGAAGTATTTCCACACGTTGGCATTGCCATACTTCCTCAAACACTCGTCATAAAACCCATACACCTGAGTGATTTGCCTGCTCTCATGGTTTCCCCGGAGAATAGTGATTCTCTCTTGGTACCGAACCTGCAGAAAAGAGGCAACAGTATCGTCAGCCAGGTTACGGATACATTTTCAGCCAACAGAATGCAAGTGCAACTCAACAGATCTTAGAGGAGGCAACAGAATAGGTTGTTTCAGTGCTGTCTGAAGCCATACCTTTAATGTGACAAGAAGAGTAACTGTTTCCACAGAGTAGTACCCTCTATCCACGTAGTCACCCATAAACAGGTAGTTGGTGTCAGGGGATTTTCCACCAATTTTGAAGAGCTCCATAAGATCATGAAACTGCCCATGGACATCCCCGCAGACGGTCACAGGACATCGCACTTCTTGCACATTTGATTCCTTTGTGAGAATCTCCTTGGCCTAGACATATGAGACGTAAAATGTGTTAGACATATCTGGTTTCATCAGTCATGCCAAATTAAATATCCACACACCGCTTTTGCAGCACATACAGAGATCAAGGGGATGCAACCTACAGCTAGCCTGCTAATAAGTAGCTAGTATCAGCGACTGGCTGTTTATTAATAAGGACCAGTATAATTACTGGAAATTGTGTTACGTGGGAAACCATTGTAAATAGCCAACAAATCGTTTACATCTTTACGTAACTTTGACCAAAAAGATTATATCTCAACTATTTTCGTATTATTTGCAGTCGAAATCTACAAAATGAACAAAGTTGTTAGTCTACATTTCTCAATAGGGCAAGTCAGTGGACGTTTTACTTCAGGGCTCGCTCGCACCCATTTTTTTTTACAGTCAGGGTTAGCTAATGTTAGCTAGCCTTGTTGGCTAGCTAGGCTAGGCGCTTAGAGCTAGGCCACGATCTGAAATGGCTGGTAAAAGAATAGTGTTAGCCTGACATAGTTACATTAGTTGAGTAATTCGTCTATTTCCTAATGCATGACTCACCTTTTCGCAGAGTGTCCTGACTTGATTTTCCGATAACTGCTTACACTCATTCAATTGTTCGATCCATTGATCTAATTCTTTAGTAAAAGATTTGTCGTCCATGACAGCCGCGGAAGCCAGCCACCGATGTGATGCAGATGCTAATTTCTTGTTAGCTCGCTCTTGCTAGCGTAGCTTAGCTGAATGTATTGTTAGCCGCTCTATTAGTCCCGCTAAAACTGGTACCTATGCTAACTATAAGAACCTAAACAACTTATCTGACGTATCACTTTGACGTTTCAATTTAGTTAACGACGTTATTTCAGATGGGGAACAACAAATTTGAAGGGGTAAGAATGGATCGAAATTCCCCGATGCGGCAGAATCCAGCGACCGAGGATTGCAGCACCAAGGCACCACCACCAGCTAAAAGAGCTACAACAATAACATACGGGGTATTTTGAGGTTGCCAGTTTTAAGACCTATCCCCTTATTAACGTGTCTAAACCCGCCCTTGAAGTTTTATGAGAATTCACTTGCAAATATGTTGTTTTGGAGATCAGTTTGATCATATACATCCAAAACGAACGTTTCAGTAGCTAGATCCTCATGCCCCACCCTAATCTCACCTTAATTGGTAATTTCAAAGTAATTTAATGACTTCTATCAGCTGGTGCAATGTGCACCACAAAACATGAATGACTATTGATTGGTGGTTGGAGGTTGTACTAAACTAATAGTAGTACTTTTTAGCTTTTCAAGAAATAACCTGATCCTCTTAGTCTTAAAACAAAAATGGGTGAGAATTGGGACGAAGAGGAAATCCAGGTAGAAATACTATGAGAGCCACAGAGAGTTAATGATTCAGTTGAAGATTGATCTGAGTTGAACATTGATCTGAGTTGAACATTGATCTGAGTTCAAGTAAAAAATTAAACCCCTTTTGCTGTTCATTTGTAGGTGTTCACTAGGACTTCAACCAATAATGGTAAGTATAATCGAACTCTAGATGAAACTGAAAAATCCTTTTGTATGTTAAGACTCTCATCGTTCACAGACGGTGGAAACAGTTTGTGGAACAATGAAGGGCAGTTTAGGGGACAGGTCAGTGGTAAAGGTGGGTGTTTTTTGAGACATAACCAGAGGTGGCTCTGTTGACACGTGTGTTGTACAAGCTGGGTGATGGTGTATGTGCTGCAGGTGGGGTCAGGGGTGGAGGCTTCACCACCCCAGCAGAGGACAGAAGCTCCAACTCAGGTCAACTGTCAACTGTCATCTCACAAACATGCCTTTCAAATAATCCCTTTTCAAAACAGTTTTGATATAAGGGACAGTTGGGATGCATCAGATTTCTTCAAAATGGTACAAAGAATGAGCAACAGTATTAGTAATACTTTGTTTTGTTACAAATCCCAAAAAGTCAGATTCTTATGATTTGTTTTTGTTGCATTTTCAGATAATCATAGACATTCAACCTTTGGAGAGACTAATTCCTGGGGAGGCATACGAGGAAAGTTCTCACTTCCCTTCTCCAACTCTCAACTGTACCGTCCTCTGATCCCCGAGGTAGAAGAACCGTCTATATTTAAGAGAGGTCTGACTGCTGTTTTTGCGTCGCATGATCCACAGGAGGTCGAGGGAGCAGAGGAGGAAGGGATAGTGCACGATGCAGTGATGCTGCTGATACAGGACCTGAAAAAGGTCTGAAGACATAGAATGGCACAATATTTGTTTTGTATGATGATTTATTCATTGTTTTTCCATATTTTCTGGTGCGTGTGTCTGTGGGTTATGATAAGTCAGTTAACCCACACTACCAAGGAGAACAAGATAGCTCTACTCATTACTCCTGCATGTTCCAAACCTTGTCTCATCCCCTCCTATACAGGGAGTGAGCCCAATGGGAACCATAACGGTAATGTGCGACTTGTTAATCCCATGCAACCACGCATTTTAATACAAACAAACACATCATCACAGTGTGTGATGTGGTTGGTTGACATGATTACTGCCCCTTGTACCCCAGACAGTGGAAGTTCACGGAACAGAGAAAATGTCATTGAAGGAAGAGGTATGTTTGCATCATTTCTGAATCCTACCATCTCTGTTACAAATGAAAAGATGTTCTCAAAGGTTGCTCTCCCACAGGTGACAGAAGCACAATAGATGGACGAAGAGATGGATTCAGCAATTCATTCCCTGGTATGTTTCATATCTGCCTTTTGTGCATGTCGTGATATCAACATTCCCCATTGTTTTTGTATCATATTTTCAGTTGAAAAATTGTTTGACACAGGGATGTAACAGGTAACGGTTGCTAGGATATTATACGATCCACGTGGATAAAACTGTAACCTCTGTTGTTGCTATCAGACCAGAACACCTAGTCTGTGAGGGCTCACAGGCTTCTCTGTTACTCATACAGATGCATCCAACGACGACAACTTGGATGAAAACCACAATGCAGGTCTGAAGATTTTTATGTGTCACGTTCTATCTTGAGTATCCTAATATTGACAATGAAACGGAAGAAAATGAAAATACACGTTGCAGTGATCCCTTTCCAAACTCTCTAATATGTTTGAGGAGGTGTTTAACAAAATGGTGATGATGATGGTGTGTTGTGATGCCTCTGCAGGTCCCAAGGTGACGTATGTGCCACCTCCTCCACCTGAAGACGAGACCTCCATCTTCTCTCAGTTCCAGAAGGGGGTCAACTTTGACAAGTTTGATAACATCCAGGTGGAGGTACGTGGGAGAGACCCTCCACCTGCCATCACGGTGAGTGAAAATGCATACCACATAGGTTAAGGCCTCGCAGCAGCGGCCCAGCGGTTTGATTCCAACCCTTTCCTGTCTCTCTCGTACTGTCACCAGCATTCATTTTAAAAACCCGGCCATAACGCGACATCACTGGTTAAGCTTTCTGCTCTGCCTCCCTCCGGCCCAGTCATTTGAGGAGGCTGGTCTGTGTCCGACCCTGAGCAGGAACATCACCAAGTCTGGCTACAAGAAGCCTACTCCAGTCCAGAAACACAGCATCCCCATCATATCCACTGGACGAGACCTGCTGGCCTGTGCCCAGACTGGATCAGGGAAAACGGTGAGCTTTGCCCGCACACGATTCTGAATACTACGGTCCTGTAGTATCTGGATATAGTCATTGATACCCTCCCTCCCTCCCAGGCTGCCTTCCTGCTCCCTATCCTCCAGACCCTGATGTCTGACGGGGTCACGGCAGATGGGTTCAAGCAGATCCAGGAGCCTGAGGTCATCATTGTGGCGCCCACCAGGGAACTCATCAACCAGATCTACCTCGATGCCCGGAAGTTTTCCTACGGGTGATTCATTCATTCGTTGATTTGTTTTCTTTATTTGACTTTTCGACTTCATTCACACAGGACAGACAATGTGGGGATGAAAGCTGTATGTGTGAAGAGTCCTTGTGACCCCTCCCTTTCCCAAGTGGGTGTTTGCGCCCGGTGGTCGTGTATGGAGGGATCAGTTCGGCCTACGCCATTAGGGAGGTGATGCGGGGTTGCAACATGCTGTGTGGGACTCCAGGAAGACTCCTGGATATCATCGGCAGAGGAAAGGTGCGGAAAGCTTTTGAACAAGGGGGGGAAAAAACCCCAATCACAGCCCGTCTGCTGCTAAAACACTTTGATCATCACACCAGTACCCTCACTTTTTAAAACACCTGTCAGAACCATCTGCACCATGGCCACCTCCCTGGTCCTCCCCTTTCAGAAGTGCAACACGGTGGTGTGTGGGTGAAGGCGATCGTTGATGGACAAGGTGCTGATGTTTATGTTGGGCTGTAGGTGGGAGTCAAGAAGCTGCGCTATCTGGTTCTGGACGAGGCAGACCAGATGTTGGACATGGGCTTTGAACCCGCCATGCGTTCCCTCGTGGGGTCACCTGGAATGCCCCCTAAAGAGGAACGGCAGACGCTACTGTTCAGCGCCACATATCCTGAGGACATTCAAAGGTGTGTGTTCCTGTAAGAGGTATGGAGAAGTGAGGCGATCGTGTAGCATTTATGAAAGCTTTTTCTGTTTCACGCCCTAGGTTGGCTGCCGACTTCCTTCGACCAGACTACATCTTCCTGGCGGTGGGTCAGGTGGGAGGAGCCTGCAGCGATGTGGAGCAGAGCGTGATCCAGGTCACCCAGTTCTCCAAGAGAGACCAACTGGTGGAGCTGCTGCAGACGACAGGTCAAACTCTGCTGGACAGGCTTTGTAGGCCTGTTAAACTAAAGCCTCGAAACTGGGTGCAGTAGTGTATCGTTATATGGGATGGCATTTGTGGATGCATTCAGGTCTCCAGTTCCCTTTTTTTACAACTCCCAGAAAATGCTAGAGGTGGAGGAGCACAGTGTGGACATGGTGGCAGGCTGATGTGAGATGCAGACGAAGATGTTGGCTTTGATCTTGCACGGTTTTTGTTTCAGGCCCCGAGCGAACTCTGGTGTTTGTAGGGTCTAGGAAGAAGGCGGATTTCATCGCCACCTTTCTCTCCCAGGTCAAGATTCCCACCACCAGCATCCACGGGTAGGTTGCTAATCAGAATGTGGACGTCGTCTTAACAGCCAATGGTCTGGACAAGTCTTCCTATTCCGGGGTTGCCAAGACTGATGATGTCACGTCAAAAGTGTGACTGTTCTTGCAGGGACCGGGAGCAGCAGGAACGGGAGGTAGCCCTACACGATTTTCGTTCCGGTAAGTATCCTGTCCTGGTGGCCACATCGGTGGCAGCGCGAGGCCTGGATATCGAGCATGTGCAGCACGTGGTGAACTTTGACCTTCCCTCCGGCATCGATGAGTATGTGCAACGCATCGGAAGGACTGGTCGCTGTGGCAACACTGGGCGGGCAGTGTCCTTCTTTGAGCCAGATGCTGACACGCCATTGGCTCACTCCCTGGTCAAAGTTCTGGAAGGGGTATTTACATGTTCTTTTATTTAGAGATTCACTCACTTACTCGCACTCACTCACTGACTCACCCGTTAACAGTCCCAACAGGAAGTTCCCTCCTGGCTGGAGGAAGTCGCAGCCAGTGGTCATGGCACTGCAGCGTTCTGTCCACAAAGGAGTGACTTTGAATCCATGGACACCCACAAGGTAAACCACACAGCTGGACCACACAACATCAGTACAACAGTGCTGACGTTGTGTGGTCCACACAGCTGCACCACACAACATCAGTACAACAGTGCTGACGTTGTGTGGTCCACACAGCTGCACCACACAACGTCAGCACCAACTGACGTTATCAACTGCCATCTTTCTTCGAATGTTCTATTTGATCTGTGCGTGTCTGCAGTCTCTTCCTGGAGCCCAGAGCCTGCCTAGTGAGGAGGAATTATGGGAGTGACTTTCCATTCACCTTTCTAACATCCCTGTCATGGTCTGACCCCTTGAAGCTGAGTTTAATAATAACAACATCTGGAGCAAAGAATCCCGATTGATCACTGTGGCCACTGCGATGCTCATAAAAGGAATATTAATAAGCGGTGGGATGCACAGTATGTCATGAGCACTGTAATGTCAATAAAATTAACTGCATTGAATTGTGTGTATTTTCGTTAGATACTGGGGGAAATGGTTGGCAGCATAATCATAAGGCATTACGTCACATCATAGACATTCATACACATACCAAATACCTCATACCTTGCAACAGATTACGCTTTCCAAACCAGCAGGGCATTTTATGTCCATGCATTACCTGTTTAAAAATGTATTGGCTTGTGGAGAAAATGAAAAAGGGCAACGTTCAGTAGCTGATGCAATACACAGAATACGGTTTTAAAAGAATCGGAGCTTACAGCACGTATTTGACAAAAAAGAATGGCGAAATATCCTGTGTGGTGAGCCACCAGGAGTGACAGATCCAGATCAGCAAAGTGTTCCTTCCCCTCTAGATACTCTCACATAGATGGGTTGACAAGTTTAGGACTTGAACCTGTGCTGAGGAGACACTTCAAACATCTAATGTTCTGCATTCCAGTCCTTTGTCTGAGATGGGGCCCAAAAGTGACATTTTGTTTTGGATGTTTTTAGGCACATGCTTCCTGAGACTGGGTGAGTCACCTTAGCCTCGGACTGATAGCATCTTGTGACATTTACATTTACGTGTTATACATTTAGCAGAAGCTTTTATCCAAAGCGACTTCCAAGGGGGAGCTTTTACAAAAAGTGCATAAGAGAGCTTAAGAAAAAGTGCATAACTGTGCATTGTTAAAACGACATAAACACAACTTGGTAGCTAGGACATTCGGTAACTTTTAAGATGTTAACATTCCTTTTCTGTCTCCAGAGAGGACCTCCTGTCAGAGCAATGGGCCGTCTGAAACCCGTCACCCTTGTGGTATGTAGTTTATAGTCGTTTATTTAGCACTTTGAGATTTGTTTTCAAATGGTAGGTGCATTAGAAATAAAATGTGTTATTATTGTAGGAGCCATTATTGTTCACCTATGGGGTTAATAGGGCTTGTTTCATTTGGGTGTAATTTGTGGTGGTTGGTTTATGTTTGGGCACAGGTGACCTATGTTCAGCTCGGCCATAGGTAGCGGTGACAGTTCAAAGGCTATATAGGGTCACGGGCACCATTGTACAGGAGGCCAGGGTGACAGGAGGTCATACAGTTTTTACCACTTTTATATTTAATAAACGGGAACACCCCAAACGAACGCACTTCAGTCTGGACATTGGTTCTGTACAGCGCGTCATAAACTGGATCCCCCGCACCCAGAAGCAACTACTACGACGGGACTGGATGGTCGCTACAATTATTATTATTATAACCATTCCAGTATCTTTACAGCTTGTGGAAAGTAATTTGGTATTTCTCTAACCTCAAGAGTTCCTCTTTGCTAATTGGGTGAATATGGGCCTCAGTAGGACTGTGTTTGTGGATGTTGTGGTCATGTACATGTCGGTATAAAGCGGTATCTTTATCATGATGTGATGTGTGCTGCATCCACCCAGAGTTGACCCTACAGGCAGAGGATCTGAAGCCGTGTGATAAGTTAAGTGATAAGTTTATCTGTGTCAGCGACGTCAGAGACTGTGAGGCCCACTCTTCTCAATATAACCCTGGTAAGAAGCTTCTGTCTAATCACCGACAATCTCAGATAGGAAATGGGCTTGGTCTACATTTCAATGCACACAACATTGCAAGATATTCAGTTTTTGCCTAACTGCCAACTTTTCTATTTTGTGGTTAGTGTAATTTATTTGTACTGTAGGCAAGACGTTTAAAGACAATTGATATCAGAGAAACACAAGTTCAGATGATTCCCTTTTTTTCTTTATCTTTCTTTGTTGACATCTTTCTGCAGTATCTCTGAACATCTCTTGCTATTCGAATTCCCGCCTGTGCCGCCTGTCCTACTCTGGGAATCCCAAGTTGGTTGACTGTGAGGACACCACTTACTCTTTCATCCTAAAGTGAGTAAAGATGGCTGACCACTCACAGCGGTTAGGGCATCAGGCTATTAATCGGAAGGTTGCCGGTTCGATTCCAGGCCAGGCCAAATGACGTTGTGTCCTTGGGCAAGGCACTTAGCTGTGGATAAGAGCTTCTGCTAAATGACTACATGTAATATAATGTAGGTAAAAAGTTACACTCTTCAATCTGAATTAATTGAAAGTGCTGTGATACAGTCATGTGATCCTCCTGGGATTTTCAGTTTCAGGACCAAGAGGAATAATTGCAAGGAGGTTTTAAGAGGGTTTGCAAAGTTCAACCTGACGCTCCACCGGAGGGGCGGGCTGGAGGACGAGGGCTGGTTCGGCCCTAATCTTGTGGACATGGTTCATGCAGGTTAGTTTTTTCCGTTTGTGACATGGAGCTGCAGCGATTTCACAAGAATTAAGCTGGTATCTAATCTTGTTCTAAGAACGATGGCTGATCTAGTTCCTCTCTTATCATCTTGATCACAAAGCAGTGAAGGCTCCTGTTCCATCTATCACAACAGTAAAAAGTTTGGATGATTCTATATCTATCTCTTGGACTGGTGATAGAGAACACAAGAAATGCCTGGTCCGCTATCGAGTTAGCACCGACCACTCATGGACCCAGGTACTGACTGCATAGGACCAGTCAGTTCGTTTAAGTTCACCATGAGTATGTGCTATGTATATATATTGTTGGCCCTACCATCTTGATATGGTTTTCCTGCCAGGTACCAGAAGATGTCCTTGTTGTTTATGGTAAAAGCGTCGTCTATACAATAAAAGCCCTTCAGCCCTACACAAACTACTGTGTCAGTTTGGCATGTGTCGGGTCGGCAGGGTACAGGAGCGAATGGAGCAATGAGTTTCCAGTCATGACGCTTGAAAGGGGTGAGTTGGCCCTGGGCCTGGGGAGGAGTAGGTGAGGGGTGAAAATTGAGGGAAACAGAATAATCCTGTGGGATCTCATTTCTGTGTTTTTTTTTCTCACAGCTCCCTCTAAAGGCCTGGAGGTTTGTTACCACTTGAGGCCATCATCCTCATCTGGTAGACATCATGATCTGATCCTGATGTGGAAGGTAAGATGTGTATTTCTGTACACCTCAGTCTTGGATTTAGAGAACCTGTAACTATGCAAATCTTCAAAGGGATGCTTGTCACCAACGCCTCTTAAAATCACGTGTCTAACCAGGACGTTATGTTGACTATGGCATCTTCTGTCTCTCTTTCAGGCTCTTAACATGCATGAGGCTAAAGGTCGTATCCTGGGATACCGGGTGGACTACACACTGAGGACAGACAGTGGTGGCCGGTCCCAGAACGTGACCTTTCACACCACCCAGCTTAGGACGGAGCTGAACGTGTGGGAGCAGGAGGGGGAGGTCACTGTAACAGCTTCTAACAGCGCAGGCTCCTCCCCTCCCTCCCTTCTCCGCATTCACCCCCTACCTCCACAGAGTGAGTTAGCGTTCCCACTACGTCCCGCTGTTTTTGGACACGGGGCAGGCCTGTCTCCTATGAGATAAAGCCGCATACTCACGGGTTTTAGTGTTTAGTAAAACGATAACTGTAAAACCTTTTCTTTCGTCTCTAAAACCAACAGTTTTTCCCTAAGTTACTGTTGTGCCTGTCAGCTATGTCAACAGTGAGGAGTCTGTGGGCGAGGTCTCGAGGGGACTTCCTGATGGTTCAGTGGGACATGGAGAACTCCTCCCTGCCTGCCAGTGAGTTTGCCATAGAGTGGACCTCCCATGCAAACCCTGAATCTAAGCACTGGAAGTGGGTGGATGGACGCAGCAGGTCTGCCGATTTGACAGGTAAACACATGGAAATGGTCCTACAGTACGGTGGGCCAGTTACCGTGTTGATAACAACGCTGCCGTGGCAGAATATGACATGCTGTCCAATGACATGACCCCTGCCCTCCTTCTCTCCTCTTGTGAAACCCATCCCCTGCTCCAGAACACATCCTTCCTCTGCAGACCTACACGGTTAGCATCTACCCCATCTACCACAGGCTGTGTGGCCTTCCACAGTCACTTCCTGTCAGCCTGGAAAATGGAGGTGGAGCCCCGCCAAACCACTCACTCTCTCAATGCTAGTATCATTCTGTTAAAAAACATTTGAACCAACCACCCTACTCCAAAATATGACTATAACCTGACGTAATACATCCTGTAGCTATCAACAACAAACAGAATTTCTTCTGTTTAAAAAATAAATAAAAATTGTTGGTCTGTTTCACAAACGTTTTCAGTTCTCTCAAAGCCCGTCAAGTTACATATCGATGTGACTGATGACGTAGTGACTGCAGGGTGGGAGTGGGAGATGGACGGGCCCCACATCAGAGTGGAGGGGTACAAACTGGTGCTCAAACAGGGGAAGCAGGAACAAGGTACCAGCACTGCAGTAAATGGGACAGCACATGCATCTTGACTTAAGTCCTGAGTGTAACTCAGGTCTCTCAAAGTTTACATGCAGTCCTGTGGGACAAAACACTCTGACGTTAAACTGTCTCAGTTATGTGGATGTACTGATCACATGATGTTCTTCTCTATGCCTCAGTGTTCCCCGTGTGGCCTGATGTAAGGCAACACACCTTCCCTAAACTTCAACCCCACACCACATACTCAGTTTACCTGCTGGCAGACAACCACACACAAGAAATTATCACATTTACTGTTGTAGGTAGGTATGTCTGAACCAGTCGGAAGTAGACATTTTATTGTCAGTAATTGTTATGAGTGTAATGGGGAAAATTGTCTCCAGAAATAATGGTCTAATTTGAAGGTCTGTCGTTGTGCATTTCCAGGTTATCTTGAGGCCGTTGCAACAGCAACCCCGCTAATCTCCTTGAGTCTGGTTCTGGGACTGTTTGCCATTCTGTACAAAACTCTGTGAGTAACATACATACATACACGTCCACAACATGAAGTCAGACGTTTACAGACCATCAAATTACTCTCTCCTGTTCTCAAAAGTCAATCGACATTTTTAGACATCGTCAGTGGCTTGAGTTCATTCTCTGCAGATACAAGGACTATATCCTGTCCCAAGTCGCTAACCCTCAGGCCAGTCAGATAGGACAGTGGCTGTTGACGCCTCATACAGAGGTAAATATCCTGCCATTATTTTCACACCATAATTACAAGGTGATTTAACATGTCATTGCAGTTTCATTTAAGTGGTCATTAACATCAGTGAGTTATTAAAGAGATGGTTTCATGATGCAATGCATCATGGGAGTTAAACACCATTCAGACGAACACCGTGTCGCTCCTCTTTTAATGGAGTATTCCGTTTTTTTTCCCCCCTTCCCCTGACAGGAAGTTGTAGAGAAGAACATCCTGAAGCTAGAAGACTTCTTGGTCACGGACTTCCAAGCAGGAAGTTGTTTTACCGAGCCAGATCCAGAATCCCCATCTCCAAGCGAGGAAGAAGACAAAAGCACATGCTTCATTCTCTCTCTACCTCGCAACGAAAGCACAGGTCCGGCCATACTGCGGTGCTGCTCTGGCTGTGAGGAGAGTTCCATCGGAAGACTGGAGGGTTCCAGAGTTCCATCTGAAGACTCTCAGATCAATTCTACCCTGGGCTGCTGCCCTGGCTGCATGCAGACCCGGGCACCTCCAGGGCTGACCTTCACACTGGGCAACACTATTGAATGTCAGGGTGACTATATAGTGAACACCTTCACTGTGCTACACTCACAGTTGGCTGGGCTATCCAATTGATGATGCAAAACTGCCATATGAATAGATGTATCTAGTTTGTAAAATACTTTGAACATAATTAATCTGAAGCTACCCGACAATATACTCTGGACAAAACTGACAATTAAACAAGAGTCCTTGTACAGTAAATATGAATGATTTTTGTGATTTATTCATGAACCACAAATCTGGTTTGTTTATGAACTGATTCATTTGATAACATTAACACGAGTGGAATATAATGTAATGTATGTATAAATGTATAATGAAATGTACATTGGTGTGCATACATTTTAATTTTGTGCAGGTGGATGCCAGGTTCTTTAGAAAACACAGGCTCCAATCACATTCCTGTCAGCCCAGGAACTACACGGATGTCCATTGCATAGTGATCCATTTACCACACCATGGTACATACATTCCCAAGGCCTTTTCAAGGATAAACAATACAGGACATTGTTCAGTTAATTACTCAGTTTAAACATACCCGAATAGTTCAACACTGTACAATCCAACCACACGTTGTGCTGTCCTTCACCAAAAATAATCTACACAGAAGCCTTGTTTGTTATAGTCTTTATGTTAATCTTTAAAACACTCTCCATTGAGTTTGGTACTGTGACACAACATTGACATCAGTTGAGAAATGATGTCTCGTATAGTTAACATCCATTTTTCTAACATTACATTTTAGTTGCTTGATTTGAATTTGGGCCTGCTACTGTAATCTCATTACAAACATTTGTAACCTCACATAGACTGCCTTATTTGCAGTGGTTTTCCATGGATGAGATGGAGGTAAATCTCAATGACACTTCAATAACTGCATTTAAAAGGCAGTTCAGTTGACTAAATATTAAATATTAAAATTGGCATGGCTCTGCTTCAGAAGAATTATGCATTGCATGCCTTAAGAGAGATTTTACACAATAACACAATGTCAAGGATCTGCCAGTTATTAATAGCAATTAACACATCCATTATAAATAATTTTAACAGGAAAGCAGCACACTTACATTGACTGATGTCTAGAATCAGTAGAATCAACTGTTCATCTGAAGGCGGGAAAGCAGCTGAATAGAGCCAAATGACGTGTCCTTGGGCAAGGCACTTCACCCTACTTGCCTCGGGGGAAATGTCCCTGTACTTACTGTACGTCTCTCTGGATGAGAGCGTCTGCTAAATGACTGTCAGAATAGGAGGTTTTCTGTTCCTTCTGAAGGCCACCCTGGTGTTGAAGTGCTATCAGACCACCCTGATACCTACAGCTGACTGGCATCACTGAGTAAAAGTCCACCACCTGAACTAACCCCACCTGCTCCTCCGTACAGCAGATCTGGTCAAGTGAGATGTAGGAATCTGCTGATAGGTTTGAAGCAGCTGCTGATCCGCATCGCCTGAGATCTGACGCCGAGGGCACCCCACTGTCCTACATGTTGTTGATGTTTCCCTGCTCCAGCACACCTGATTCAAATGAATGTTTGTTATCAGTTTCTGCTAACAACCCGTGTGTTAGAATGACCTCCAGCCTAAAGGTTGGAGGTCATGCCAACCCAGTGTTTGACCAGCTGGTGGGCAATGGCTTGTCGAGGGGGCATGGTGAAGACAGGCTTTCTTCCCTTGACCACTGCATCTGTAACCTGAGACACACACACACAAAATCAAACAACATCAATAAATTGCATGACCTTGTATTAAATTTAAGTTTTGCTTTGTATTGATGACGAACACACAGCAGGGTCACAACCGCATGATCGACATGTGCTCACCTGTTGCCGTGTGAACCAACGAGCCTCTTCGATTTCATTCTCATCGACTTTGATGTCTGTCGACACGGCAACAGCGAGGCACCCAATCATAAGCGAGGAGGGCATGGGCCAGGGTTGACAGGAGACGTACTGGACTGGACCCGTCTTGACTCCGCTCTCCTCCTCCACCTCTCTCCTCACCGCGTCCTCTATCGCTTCTCCTGGACGGAGAGAGGAAACAGGAAGTGTTATTAAAGTAGGAAGGATGGAAAGAGGGATGGATGAAAAGGAATAGAAAAAAATTAAAAAACTCACCCACATTTCAAACAACACACACACTCATACACAGGAAATGACTCATACAAGACTAGATGTAGTGTACAGCAGAAACTCACCTGGTTCTATGAAGCCTGCCAGACAGGAGAACATGCCAGGGGGAAAGGTCTTCTTCCTTCCCAGCAGAACCTGGTTACCGTCTGGGTGGATGACCAGCATAATCACCACAGGATCTGCAGAGAGTTCACAGTCAATGACCACATTAACCCTGGACTACTTTACGAGACATGATCATGATAGGAATACAAAGAAGAACACTCAAATGAATGCACTGTTAAAAGATTATAAGATAGAATAAGAGAATAAGATATAAGTATTCAAAGTGAGAAGAGGTTAGGTCAAGTCTGTAACCCTGAATGTAAATTCTCAAAAAGAACTGTATCCATCCAAGTTTCGTCTTCATCTTTTAGACCAGAGTGCTTCTTACCGTCATTTTTTAAAATCCAGGCTAATAACTCACTTGTTCTCTCTGGTTTCCTAGCTGTTGAGAGGTGTGTTTATATGTGATTTTGTCTCTTTGCTTTTCGTCTGTGAAAGCGCTTTGGGTCAACCGTGGGTTGTTTTAAACCGTGCCACACAAACACACTGGCTTGGCTTCTTACCGACACGTGGGTAGCAGGTGTTGTGGATACCCTGCTGGCTCCTGCAGTCTGAGTTCAGGCAGGTCCTCTTGTAGCCCCCTTCCTCCACCTTGGTCTTACTGCCACAGGTGGGGCAGAAGCTGTACCGGCTGTGCCAGGCCAACACAGACCGGGCCTGTGCCATGATGCCTGACAGAGGCACAGGGAAGGCAGTGGTTTGGTTACTTTCCCCAAACTTGTATAATTGTTGTACATTCATTAGAGTTGTGGTTGTAGCCCATGGAGGAACTACAATAAAGTGCTTCTTTACTCTGCTCTACTGTTGTATTGCCTTTTTTTCACTCTGGCACGGGGACTGGTTATGGAAACTAGCCTTTTGGCTATGATTGGGTGCATTTACATTTTAATGTTCATGAATGTACACTGTCCCCCTTGATCAAATACATTGAATTGAATATTGAATTGAACTGTACTAAAGGCTACTCAACTCACCAGCATCGTCCTCATTCAGCCTGAGAAGCCCGGGGAAGGGAGATTTGAGGAAGAAGCTGTTCCTGTTTGGGAGGGTGAGGTTCCCCAGGGGGTCAGTGTCTGTTTCGACGGCGAACCAGGCCGTCGGCTCTCCTCCCTCCCTCAGAGAACCAGGGGGCCCGCAACGCCTCTCTACCCCCAAGAAGATGACGGTGCTCCCTGGCTTCTGCAGAAGCTCCGCGACCGAGCCTGGACCCAACCGGCACAGCCTCATCTCCGCTTGGCTCGCCTTCTCCTCAGCCATGGAGCTCACCAGAGGGTTGAGACCGAAGAAGAGGAGGAAGACGGAGTCCGGGGAGTTCTGTCGGGCCTCCAGCCAGGCGGAGTCAGACCGTCTCTCGCTCAGCCTGTCCAGGACCTCCCTGCTGAAGTAGTTCTCTTGCTCGTCCGCCCCGGGGTCCAGCAGGGCACGGTCCCACCCGCCCACGTTCCTGGAGAGCAGGTTGGCGATGTGGCGGTGGCCCCAGAACTTGGCAATGTCGTAGGCCGTCTGGGAGGACTGGTTGACGGACAGCTTGTCGCACCTTGACAAGGAAAAAGAGAAGAGTGATCCGCGGCGTGCCATGGCGTTCACCGTTCGCCTACGTCTTTATAAACATTTGAGTGTCGATCACAGAAGATATAGCACTGCAAGGGGTACATATATAGCTAATCTTGAATAAAGAGTGTTCCAGTAGAGGATGGGTACCCGTAAGACAGTAGAGTTTGTACAACATCAAAATGTCCGTTCCTGGCCGCCAGCATCAGAGCGGTCCAGTCTTTTTCTCCCTTCTGATTAGTCAGAGAATTGGACCGTGACAACATGGAGGTCACCTTGACCAGGTCTCCCCTTGCTGCTGCGTCCAGAAACCTGTCCACCATCTCTTCCATGGGACTCATTTGGACATCGGCCATACTCGAGTTTATCCAGAGAACTGGTAAACACAGTGGAAGGCAGGTATGAGTATAGATGTATTCCCCTTGTAGATGAGTATGAGTTTAACTGACAGCATCTCAAGAAAATGTATCCTATAGCTTTATAAATCATGACCTGTTTAACGAGCAACTAGCATGAGTTCCAAACAAACAAAGTCAAATGCGGACTTGACAGAAACGAGACGCTACAAAACCTAGTTATTTCTAGAGACTACAAACTCAAGAATGAGCTAATCACATACCTCAAGACACTTGACCGCTACTTTCAAAACAGTTTATGAACAGTACCCAGTCCGATTGTGTCACCTGTTCTCAAGGCTGCATGAGCATGTGTTCTTTGAGCCGAAAAAGAAAAAATTGCCCAGCTAGCAGTGGAACATGCCAGGTAGAGTACCAAAGTATTTCAGTGGAAGGCTCAAGCTAGGCTATGTGCTGCCTCTGCTAGCTGTAAACGTCAAAAGTAGCAACGTATGTAAACGAATACAGACTTTATACAATTATTTCGAAATCCTTTATATAATATAATATCCTTCAGCCATATACGTTGTTATGTCAGCTTTCTGTAAAGAGCAGTTCCTTTCTCCGCCACTAACAGATTACAGAAACGTTGCAGATAAATTGAGTTACATTCGAGAGCAACATTGTCAACGACGTCAAAATCAGATTACGCTTGCGTTTGTGTGGTCTACGGTTATCTTTGTACAGATTTTATGCAATACATCTCAAATATGAGGTTTATTTTCACAAGTTTAATTTCACAATGTACAAAATCAGGTTAAAGAAGAATACAGTAAATGCTTTTCCATGTACCATTTAAAGACAACAGAAACATATTCAAACATTTTCCATTCTAAAAGAAAAACATTAATAAATTACTAAAATATAGAAAAATTTCACGAAACGTAGAAGCTTGTTAATATCAAGTGTATTTCAAGCACGCTCTAGATTCATCCTGGCAGAGGCCATCAGGCTACTGATAAAGCACTTGTCATCCAATAGATTTATTACAATTATCAGTGACAGGCAGCCATTTTATTGCCTTGTTAATAAACATACATTCAAACTTACCTCACCGCATGCAATTATTGATGTGTAGTGCTGTTGTACACATTGGACACATTTACAACATAACACAGGATGAAACACTGTCCTTTAAGCCCCGAGAAATACGATTATTCTGTAAAGTTAGCCCCTCGGATTAAAAAAACAATCATTCAAGTGTAATGTTACATAAAATCCCAAATGGTACAGTTCTTCATTTAAACATTAGTACTGGACAAAATTGAACAAAATACACATCAGAATTTAACTTGTTTTCTTTCACAGCTGAGTTTGGTCCCATCCAATCAGCACCTCCCTAGACTTGAAGCGATGTTCCTTGAGGGAAGATTAGCGTGTGTGTGTGAGAGACACCAGGTGCGTTACGAGTAGAAGGTGAGGACGCTCTGGTGGTTGCCTCGGACAAGAAGGAGAGGAGGCAGGTCTTTAGACAGGGTCTCCAGCCAGCACATGTACAAAGCACTGGACACGGTACCCTTCCTGGCCAACGGCATGCTCCTGGGTGTAGACAGAAAGACAGGCAGGTAGTCACACAGACAGGCAGACATACAGAGAGACCGACAGATAGACAGACAGGGAGAGAGATAGACGGAAAGAGAGACAGCGAGACAGAGACTAACAGAAAAGCAAGTCAACGCTGATGCAACAAATCTATGCCCTTTAATTTATACAAGAAAATACGTTTTCATGACAGTACTTACATAACAATGAGTTTAGCTGTGCTGGAATATTCCTTGAGCAGTTCATTCAATCGTATCTGTCTGTTGGTCTGTGAAACAGAATACAAACCCTCAGACTATCTCATGAGCAAGACTCCTTCACTTTTCATGTATGAGTATATTCACTGGGCCTAAAGAGCTCCTGTTTATGAGTTGATAAACGGGCATAGTATAATCCACCCCATATTATTTTATCTCATGCTTTATTTAGGCTTGCTCTAACCAGACATTGGTGCTGAGTGTGTGTGGTGTCTGTGTGTGATGTGTGTGGTGTGTGTGTGTGATGTGTGTGTGTGTGTGCTTCCAGATGTAAACCTTGGCTTTGTATAGTTCCAGCTCGTTGTCGGTAATCCTCCATGGCTCCTGGGCCTTTAGTCTCTCTGCTGCCTCCTGCTCCATATCCTCCTCTCTCAGCCTGAATGGATCCACCATCTCCCCGAAGCTCAGCACACTGACACACACACACACACACACACGTCTCAATGTCTCATCATCAAATTCTAATTGTCATGACTTGGTCATCTTGTCGTCCCGACAGAACAAGCCTTACTTGTGTTTTTTTGGCTTAGTGTTGATGTCTCCCAACACGTTTATGTCCGAGAAGTCGATCCTAAACTTGGTTAGCAGAGCGGCCATTCTGTTGGGGGTCAAGGAGAAAAGAAGAATTAGAACTTACCATCTTCTAGTCTTCTAACTAGTTTTCACAATAGTTAACTGATATTCGACCTATTTGACCATTATAAAATGAGCAACTGCAACACTATCTGGTTGATTGAATCCCAACCGTGAACGTTGTCAACTAACTGGTCATCAAAGTTCGAATCTTCACTCACGCTCTGCGATCACGGTCGATGCGGTTAATCTTTCCACCAATGAACAGGCGAATCTTACAGTCCTTCCACTTCTTCTTATTGGTCAACAGGTATGGAATAAGCAGTGTCAGACCTGCACACGTTCAAAATAAAGTAAAATCATCATCTGATTTGATTTGTTTAAGCCCCGTTCACAAGCAATGTGGGCTTCACCGATGCCCAGATCAGAACAGACAGTTCTGTTCTCATGATGACAGTCATCCATACCTAATTCTAACATTACATATCTCATCTCAAAGTATTTACATACATTATTAACCTTTTTAAATGCACAACGATAGCATGCTATTCACGTCAGTCACATACCTCCGTCGTCAAACAGCCACCAGACGTCGATGGTTCCTTTGCTTTGTTTCTTCTTGAACTGCCCGCTGGCCTCTAGGAGGCGCTGGTCTGTCAGGCTCAGGGGCGAGGGGGCGCTCTTTGTCTCTGTTAAAAAGACGGATGAAGTGCAGCTATAGATCAACGATGATATCCCCACCATCTAGGCCTCGTGTCCTGTTTCAAGTTGATGATATCTCAACCATTTGAGCTCGTGTCCTGGGTCGAGATAAAGCCTTGTGCTGCCAAGGCTGGGAGTGTGTAGACTTCCCCTGGACTCACCTAGAAGAATGAGCGGCCAGATCTGGGTGCCAGCGGTCTTGGATGGGAAAGAGTCAATGTCAGAGTCCTTCTCCATAGTGACCGACAACACGACATCCTTCGTCCCCAGCGGGGGCTTCTCATTGGAGGACAGGAGATCGTCTGCGGAGAAGGGCAGGCATACACAACACACATATACGTCAGGTGCATCGATTGGTCCTTTATAGACACACACAAGGGTGTAGGTTTCCACTGTTGGGTTTGGTTTAGAATGTTTGGAAAGATAACTGCCATTTTCACCCTGCCCCAACAAACGCCAACAGGTAAACCACACCAAACCAAAATAACACAACAACTGCTGGCTGTTGGTGTTTGTTGGTGTTTATTTGGGCAGTGTGAACTGGAGAGAGGGTACCCACCCTGACCCGGGATGTGAGAGATGTCCAGCCCCTCCTGCAGTCGGATGAGGACCACACCGTACTGAAGGTCAAACGCATCACTGCAACACAAACACGCCAGTTCAATGGTTTATTTTGAGAACGTACCGTTTTTTTTTGGGTGAACGTGTGAATTAGGCAATGCTCACATACAGTATGTGAATGTGTGAAAGTTTCTATTCTTTCCTTTCTTCTTCTCGGGGAGAATAGTTGACACGGCCTGTTGTGTCTGTGTCTGTCTGTGCTTACTGTATGGTGTTAATGTACATCTCCATGTCCCTCATCTCCCCTTCGCTCCAGTTGTTCTTGAAGCCCAGGACCAGCGTGTTGGGCTTCAGACGGCCCAGGCCTGTAGCCTGGCGCAGAGGAACACAGACGTGGGAAACTTCACATTCGCTGGATCACATTTGAGTCAGTCAAAAAAAGGGAATTAAACACGTTTTGTGTGGCGTGTTGAGGTTTGTGAAAAGTCTCAGAAGAATGGAAGTTCAAGGGATCACCAAAGCCCGAACTCAACAGATGCACAAACAAGGTGTTTTGGGATGTTTGATGGATCGAGTACCAACGTAGTTACAGTGCCTCACCAAGTATAATAGCCGTGTACTGGAATAAACCTTGTTTAAGTATCAGTTGTTGCACTACAGCACATGTGGGTACAGTTCCGCTGCTGCCTACTGTACCTCAGGCGTTTGATGCTACAACAGCCAAGCCCTGAGTCTCCTTTAAGGTTACCTGTAGAAGGTACTGTGCTCCATGTCTGAGGCTTTCAGCAAACACAGGTGTATAGAAGGCTTTGATGTTCTTCTTCAGAAGCCAGCGCTGGTAGCGAGCATGGTCGTGCGACATCTCTTTGAAGTTCGGCCTACGGGAAGCCTAAAAGGACAATCATCACCAAGCGATCACAAGCGCTTCCTCAAGTGGGTAAGGTTACACAGCAGTCTTGTGGGATTGATCTATCTATGCTTGTTTGTGTGGTATGCTGTCGCTGTGGGATTGTGGTCGTTCTGGGTCTGTTACAAACCGTTCGGACGTGACCACAGATCATGAGGCCGATGTTCTTGGTGAAGGCATGAACGAGGTGGAGCATGGCGGGCCGGGCATTGGGGTAGCCCGTCATCACCAGACACTGAGGCCTGGGGGAGGAGTCAGGAAAGGAGAGGTTGTTCCTAAGCCTTGACATTCTAGAACTTTCACTGACTCTGGAGCTGACTCTAGATCATTCTAGAATGTTTACTGACGTCAGCTGAATTTCTCGTGTTCATGATGGTTTAGAATGCAGCGGAGATGCCAGCGCTGATGTGAGTTTTTGTCAATAGAGCGGAACCTGAAATTCTTGACGTGGTCCTCCACTCCAGTGAGGTGCAGACAGTGAGTCAGGGCCTGGTTGTAGATCAGAGCTTGGGTTGACGAGCCCCAGTTCACATCTTGTAGCAGAGAAGAACAAACACTAGTTAACACTACTGGAGACCACAGCTATGAAGTAAGCTGTATATCTGTTACACAACAACAGTAACAGTTCACATGATCAAGATCATCTCCGTATATTAGTGTTCATTTAGCAGATGTTTTCTATACACCTCGACATACAGAGAAGGATTCAAAGCTGTGACCTTTTAACCGTCCCTCAAACGCTCCATCTCTGAGCTTTACCCACAACCATCTCGCAGGATTATGCTATTACAACAAATTACACTCCGGTTCTCTCATATACATTCTAACGAGCTACGTAGAACATTTGGTTTACCGGGTTTCTTGTAGCTGACGTAAACGTACAGAGCCAGGACGATGACGTTGGTGACCAGGGCCGCCCACCAGTTGATTACAAACATGACGACACAGCACAACACAGCGCCCGCCAGCGACACCCACTTGTTGAAGTACTTGAAGCTGGGACGCCACCCTGTAGAGGGTCACGGGAATTGATTGGTACCCCGCAACGCTTTTGCATTGATAGCAAATCATGACTACGAACGGTCCCAAGACGGTGTCAGCCAATCAGAGAGCCTCACCAGGAGAGTTGGCCAATGAGGCATGAAACACCGAGAAGTTGATGAGAGCGTAGGAGGCCAGGAAGAAGTTGGAGATGATGGGCGCGATGATGTTCAGCTCAGCTACAAGGAGAGGAAACACACATTCAGAACTCCAGTTGCTGTGTGTAAACGTCAGCTATTTAACTTTTTCCCCCTACCCACTATACCTGTACTATTTTTATCTATTTATTTCTGTGCTTTTTATCTGTCCTACTTATCTACTCATGTAATGTATTCATGACTTGGCAGAACTGGCTTCTATCTCACAAGCAAAGCAGAAAAGGTGGATCTTTCTGGATCTTTGCTGAACAGTGATTGGCCAGTAAACGCACCAATGAGGATGAAGGCGAGGCCGATGCAGAAGGTGAGGACGTAGCCTCTCAGGGGTTCGTTGTTCTTCCCGTAACCCTTAGCGAACACGCCGAGACCCGGATAGATGTTGTCCTTACACAAGGCCTGCATGCACACGCACACACACACACACACAGACGCACACACACACGCACACACAGACGCACACACAGACGCACACATACACTTTAAGTAGCTCACTCATGTTGGCCACGAGATAAATGATGTGTTTGTGAGTGTGTGTATGTGTGTCGGATCCAGACCTGGAAGACTTTAGGTGCACTGACAAGTGAGGCGAGAGCCGAGGACAGCGTGGCTGAGAAGATCCCTGCTGTGATCAGAGGTCCAAACCCAGACACTAGACTCATCACCTAGGCAACACACACACACACACACACACACTCCCTCTCTTTACAACCCGCATCACAGTTGCGAACAGCATAACAAACTGATGACCATGTGACCATGTTAGGTGGAGGTGTTGCGTGTGAGCCATGTTACATACCGTCCCTGCGTTAGGTCGTTAGTACGCGGAACAGCCACACCAGCATCATTACAACGGCTTCATGGTGCAGCGGCATGTTAAAGAGAAGAAGTTAGTGGAAAGGGCTTTCCATGTGTTGACACTAGTGTGTTGAGGTCATAGATGCTGATCGATGAGCATCTGTGAAGCCCTCTGTGACATTGCTTTTAAAAAGAGCTCAACAAATAAAACTAGATTTGTTGTAAGGACCTTTATTTAACGTAAGCATGGATCGGTGAATATGTATGGATCAGTGATTGAAGACTAGGAGCATTGTCTATCCCCATGCCTGTTTCCCTATCAGGCTGGTGGACGTGTGTCGGTTTAGCCCTGCCAGTACTGGGCTGTGGCATGGGGCAGCCCTGCACCGCTACGCGCTGTGGTATCAGTGTTACAGCGAGGGGTGCGTGTGTGTCTGTGTGTGACTATACCACACACAGGGATTGGAGGACAGGTCAATGCTCTCATTCACGGTCAGACCCATCCAGAGCCTTGTGACTGCAAACAACTCAGGCTGTGTTGTGTGGCTGGCTTTGTTTCAGCCCAGCCCAGCCTGACCGACCCCCCCCTCTCTCTCTCTCCAAGCTGTCATCAGACAAAAGATGGAGGGAGACAGGAAGGAAAATGGAGAAGCGAAGGATGAGGGATGGATGGTTCGTGAACCCTATGGAAACTCCCCGCGCGTCTCAAACAAAGTCGCCAGATCTCACGCTGGATGTTACAATATCTAACATCCCTTAGCTAACTCAACTTTACAGTCATTGGAGAGTTTTGTGTTTTGAGGATTTGGTAAGCTGTTTGGTTAAGCTAGCGTGTATTTCAACTCAGGTCGCCCTTCACACTGACCTGGAAGTCGTTCTGCAGGCCGAACTTGCAGCCGCCCTCCTTGCAGATGGAGAAGTCGTATCCCAGCGTGCATGCGGCGTCCGTGCAGTTCTCGCTACTCACCATCACCATGGTGTCGTTATGGTCACCGGTGGCATCCCTAACGATGCAGGAGCCTGCGGGCGACCAATCAGGAAACGGTTTTTAGATGATGCTCTGTGAGGTGAACCGATAGTGGAGCCGCGCGTGGGCCTGGGGATTCCTGAACTTCCATCCATCAGCAGTGTTGAAAACGTGGATCTGTTCAAACCCAGCTCACCTGTAGAGACGGTGACCGCCAGGTAGGTCAAGCCCGTGATGAGGATGGCCAGGAGAGTGCCTTTGGGGATGGCTGACTGGGGATCCTAGTAGAACAGAACTGACATTGTGTGAAGGGCTCTACACGGATGGTTTGAAGATGGGTGTTCATGGTTAGCAAGGTTTCCGTTAGGTTCACACTTGTGCTATGTAATCGGTTGGTTGGGATGTTATTGTTGCGCTGTAGTTAAGGTATATTTGTTGTTCACCTTGCCTAGTAGCTGAGATGTGATTACTTAGCACTGTGCCTAATAATCACCTTTTTTTCTGCTGTACTAAACCTATAATCACTGTTTGTATTTTGCTTTGGATGAAAGCGTCTGCTAAATGAATAAAACGTCATAGTAACAGTGAGATGACTGGGTTTCTGGACGTCACATGACGTCGTCATGTGAGCATGTTCTTACAGTGAGGTCTCCAGAGATGTTGGCTCCTGCCAGGATGCCTGTGGCCGCGGGGAAGAAGATGGCAAACACAGAGAAGAAGGTCTCGTCGTCACGGAAATCTGGACCCATGTTCTCCATCATGATGGCAGCTGCGGAGAGGCCACGGATGGAGAGGAGGAGAGAGAGAGGGATGAAGAGGAGGAGATGCAGTTGGGGGAGGATGTCTTGTTGATTGAGATGTCGAACCTTTGTAACCGAAGAAGCCCTTGGGCTCCTTTGCCTCCATTGGGATGCAGGTTCCTATGAAGTAGTTGGCAATGGCGCCAAGCAGGATGACCAGGAGCACAATCTGAGCCTGGAGGGGTGATCAATCAACCAATCAATCAACCAATAAATCAATCAATCAACCAATGGATTGATAAAGCATTCCCCCCCCAAAGGCTTCTCCCTCTGACCCCATGTTCCTCCACGACACATTTCGCAGCATTTCACCGTGAAGCTGTAATGAGTGGCAGGTGTCTGTAATCCCTGACTGGCAGAAGGCGTGTGGCAGCCTCCTTCCCGGTGGTCTCTCACCTTGGCCTCCCACTCCATCCCCGCCACGGAGATGCCCAGCAGCAGGATGACGGTCAGCGTGCCCACGATGCGGATGTCGTTCAGCTCGTCCGTCATCAAGGCGTCGATGTCCTGCCAGGGAGGGTCACAGGAAGCGGTCAGGAAGGTCACAGGAAGCGGTCAGGAAGGTCACAGGAAGCAGTCAGGAGGGTCACAGGAAGCGGTCAGAAGGGTCACAGGAAGCGGTCAGGAGGGTCACAGGAAGCGGTCAGGAGGGTCACAGGAAGCAGTCAGGAGGGTCACAGGAAGCAGTCAGGAGGGTCACAGGAAGCGGTTAGGAGGGTCACAGGAAGCGGTCAGGAGGGTCACAGGAAGCGGTCAGGAGGGTCACAGGAAGCGGTTAGGAGGGTCACAGGAAGCGGTCAGGAGGGTCACAGGAAGCAGTCAGGAGGGTCACAGGAAGCGGTCAGCACGCCTCGCAGTGACTGAGAGGGAACGCTCTCATGGATGGATGAATGAGTGGATGGATGAATGACTTCAAAGATCCACAAATAGGAGTGAATTCAGACATGTTGGAATAAAATATTGCTATTGCTTTTCCCTTAATTAATTGGACAGATGGAGAGAGAGAGGTGGAAGACATGCAGGAATTGGCCCGAGCCAGTGTAAACCCTGGCCCCTGTGGAACCCAGGCCCTTAAAGGAACGCACACTAACACAGTGAGCTACCATGCCACCGCAAAGAGTACATCTCTTTCTTACGTTCAGCATCTCCACGACTGTCTCAGCAAAGCCGACCACGTACATGGCCACGGCCACAGCGTTGGCAAAGGAGAAGATCAGGCCGATCGAGCCTCCGAACTCTGGCCCCAGACTCCTGGAGATCAGGTAGTACGCCCCCCCTGGTAGACGAGAGACATTACACGACTCAAGAATCCCGTTTTTCACAAGGAAGCAAGATTCAATGCACCCTCGTGAATTAGACTATTCAAGACATAAGCCAAAAGCCCTAAAACTATCATTTAAACGATAAAAGGACTGCATCCCCTGATTCCATCTTGCTAAAAGCTTGTGTCTCTCAGTAGTTCTGCTCACCTCCTCTCACGAAGCCGTTGGTTGCTATGGCAGAGGTGGAGAGGCCGGTGATGGTGGTGACTACCGTTGCCATGAGGATGATGGCACATGTGAGACCTGACAGAGGAACAGGAACATGGGTCAGCTGGTAAGAACGTCATCCTGCCTGTGACCTCACAACCCCATGAACCCTACAACCAAGGCTCGCAAACAACTTTTTTCCTCACTGTCCCAGTGCCGTGCAAAATGAACCATCCCAAACTGAACTTGACCTGTCCCAAAATGTAAATGTGTTTTTGCATTTTGACCTTCATAAGTAAACCATACAGTCGTGGCTCAGTTGAATGTCTGAATTTGAAAGTGAATACATACACAATAGAATACACAATGTTCTTGCTTGTTTCATGGTGGGGCTGGCACAATTCTTGGTGTGGCTGTAGTAAAAACGTTCCTAAAGGTTTGAATTTTTTTTTCAAAAAAAAAAACTGTTGAAAAAAAGGCTGAAAAAATGTTTGACGGAAAATAAATCACAAAAATGTCCAGGGAAATATGTTCCCAGTGTAAAAGACTGATGTATAGATATACGCTACTGTGATCATTATGTATAACAAGTTTCATCTATACATCAGTCTTTTACACTGAGACCACTGGAGAAACAGATTTCCCTGGGGGAACAGATTTCCCTGGGGGCCTGAGGAAAGGGGTTCCCCCGCTGTATATTACAGTCTGGCCATTTATAAAGCCATACAGTGATGCTGTCATTGATGAGTACTAGTTGAGGACTCTACTGTACTCTATTGCAGGGCTCGCAAATAAACTTCCGTCCCAAAGTGCAAAACTAACCGTCCCAAACTGAACTTGACCTGTTAATTTCGAGCCCTGCCCACAACCCCACACAGGGATCTGCAGCACAGTATGCACCAGCTACCCTGCACTGTCCAGAAGGCTTACCCACCGATTCCAGCCTGACCAACGATCCAGGACATCCGGATGAAGAGCATCACTCCCCATATGTTCAGCATGCAACGTACCTGCAACACACAACAAACGAGTAACGCACGACCTCCAAAACGGTGTAGCTTGACGAGTGACAGCTGGGTATGACTCAGTGGTTAGAGATCAGCGTTAAAGCATTTGACCGCAGAGGTTGCAGGCTCAAATCCCCCCTTTTGCATCTCTTTGGATAAAAACATCTGCCAAATGAAAACATGAAAGCTCTGATCTGTAGCTGCATATCTTTGTCTCTATGGGACCTTAATATGAATCCCACTCACCAGAACCCCTTTGACCCAGCCGAACTTGATGGTCCCCCCCTTGGCCTCCTTAGCCTCCTTGGCTGCTGCCACCTCAGCCGCTGCGGCCTCCTCCACGCCCGTCTGGCTCTCCTCAAACGGCTCCTGGGGGTACACGTTCACATTCAACACCTGATCAGGGCCAAGGCTTCATTTTAAATGGGGCGGGAACATTTTTTTATATATATAACTGAGGAGGATGCAGCCGTTAAATATTACGTTTTGAGTCAAATGACTTAGTCTGGTCCAAGTGTTCACTTAGTTGGGACATTTGATTGGCTCTAGGCTCTCTCCCTCGTGCACTACATTCTCTTGTGTGTGTGTGTGTGTGGTGCATGGTGTCTCTGACGTAGAAATGTTTTGTTAAAGTGTTGGTTTTGAATTTGGTTAAATCTTTTGACACAAGCTGGTATTGATCAACAACAATGTCTTCTTGGTCTAATGGCCATAGCTTAGGGCAACAGGGTTTCATCTCCTGATGGTTCTGTGAAGAACATGATGTGGTATGACTGGACAGCATTGCTGCTGAGATTCAGAAACGTAGACACTGAACCAAAGACAAAGGCAGGAAGAGAACCAGGACAACATTGTTAGTGGCAGCCCAGGCTGTGATTGGCCCAGAGTTGCCGTGGTCGTGAAGGGGGTGTGGCTGTGTGGGTGAAGGGGTCAGAGGCAGCTTTGTCTGGGAGAATGCGAGGGTCATGCCCCTGACGTCATTCTGGACAACCGAGGAGAGCTTGGGGGAGATCTCAGATATTTCTTTCAGGTGACGTGGAGGAGCGAGGAGCGAGGAGGGAGGATGAAGGATGGGAGGAGGGAGGAGGGAGGAGGGAGGAGGGAGGAGGGAGGAGGGAGATGGACGGGGTGGGGGCTGAGTTAGGAGAGAACACCTCCACCTTCCACAGATTTAGTTCCCATTGAGGCCTACAATACACAATAGAATAACCAACTTAAATTATTTTAAATGACTCACAATCAAACATTAATTGGCATGAATCACTTATGTTTTTCCCTAATTTAAAAGGACATTCTTATCCTTAAATCTCAACCGTAAACTTACTGGACTGGTACTTTAACACAGAAGATGACGAAGACAGCATACCTTGTCGAGCTCATCGTGCAGCTCCGACAGCGTGGGCCGGATGAGCTTGTCTCCCAGAGTCGCAGCGGTCTGACGGTAGAAATCGATGTTGGGGATGGCGTCGATGGTGTTGTGGCCAAACGTCCTCATGTAGTATGTGTTGGAGTGGGTGTCTGAGGTATGAGTGTGGCCCCCCGTGGATGAGTGCATGCTGCTCTCGCTCCTGACAGTGTCACTGTTCTGCATCATGTCAGACGTGTCCATCGCGCCGCCTAGTCCACCTGGGTCCAAGAAGTTTACCACCCGGAACCGTCCTTTGGCCTCTTCTGCCCCGGCCGGTACCTTGCCCCCAGCAGGCCCGGTAGATCCATCTGTGCCCGCCGCCGTTGCCGTTCTCTCTGCAACTGCGGCGGATGCTGCTTCCGTGACTACATCCACCTGGAATCTGCTCTGCGCAGACCCCGCGGTCTTAAGCGCAGGTTTCTGTCCAGGTGACGTTGACATGTCCGCCGAAGGATTGAAATCAAAGTGAAATCCAAACAAAATGCCCAAAAGATACCATTTAATCCACCTTTTCCCAATACAAGCTGCGTGTTCTGTGAGCGCGGGAACACAAGCCAAATATGTGCGAAATGGACACTGAGTCGATTTCTACTCCTCTGGTCCCCTTTGGTTATGCTGCCGTGTGAAGAGTCAGAGGACAATGAGCGGTCTGAGATGCCAACTACTCTGGGAACGTCCCCCGCCAACTCGAGGCTCGAGAGGTCGCGGCATCAGGGGCCATTTGTCCGGTGCGTCATTGCGCATGCTTTGGAACGCAGACATGCCACTCCACTTAAGTGATCATAAGCAGGGAGAGCTAGTGAAAATATAAACTTAAAACGAACAGTTAGATGGGAATAATGAAGCCTTTTTATGTGGTGGGTCAATTCGGATTATTTGATCAATTTGACTTCTAAATCAGTTTATTAGATCAAAATCTATTAATTTTAGCAGTTTAACACTTGTAGCCTACTTCACACTGTCGCGTAGGCCTACCCTACTCATAACCATCACTGAATTCATTGACTGTCCCTGAGTTGGATAGTAGGCATCATTCCACACAAAAACTACAATTAGAACATAAGAGATGTTTCAAAGTTGTTTTAGGATGTTCCAAGGCTCTGTGTCAGAGGAGTAAAACAAAGGGATCTTCTAAGCCCTCCTCTCTCCCATACTCACATTCATATTCAGACCTGTTCAATGGTGAGCGATTGTTGTCAGAGTCACTGCAGCATTAGCATGTAGAACAAGAGAGGTCTGTCACAGTGTGACGCTCCCAGGCTACCAGAGTACAACAGGAAACACAAACCAGGGCAAACAATCATTCTATCATTTAGTGTTATTAGGGAACTGTTTCACTGAAGGACAGTTTGAAACAACAACTGTATTGACAGTGAAGCTGAAGATAATGCTTTCTTGAATCACACCTTTTGACAATATAGAATAAAAAAAGCAGTGTTAGGTTATATGACGTCAGGGTATCAATGTCTGTCGAGGCTCCATCACAATACAATAACTAAACTATCAACTGTAACGTGGCAAAAACTAGTTATGTTCAAGCTATTTTAACCAACAGCTAAATACTACAAATCAATTGAATACCATAATTGGTGTGTGATAGTGTGACAAAGAAGTCAGTCATTTGATATGACTGTGTCTGTGTGTACGTTATTAGTTAAACTGGACTGTATGAAACTTTGTTCGTCCTCATGCACTGCCCCCTAGTGGATAACACACTAGATGTCACCATTGCCATGACAGAGAAGATCAGAGCAGAGAATTCCCTCGCTCTGTGTGAGTATCGATGACAACGTGAGCATGAATGAAAACATGTGTGTGTGCGACCATGTGTGTCTGTGTATGAAAGTCACTCATGAGGGTAATGAAAACCAAAGAGACAGGGTTTATGACAGTGTGTTCAAAGTTTACTGGGAGAAGTTTTGTCTTCATCTGGAAGATACCAGCCTTTTCCTCAAGGCTGAATCCTGGTTCCTGGTTGTCAGGGCTGCTGGAACAGGTTCCGTGAGGTCACAGTAGAGCTGTTGTACCTTGAGAGGTGCGACGCGTTCAGGGCTGTGGCTCCTGATTGTCCGGGGGTGAAGGAGGAAGTGTTTGACAGCTCCTTCCTGTCCTGACCATGACACAGACGCTCTCTGCCCTCCAAGTACAGACTCTCCTCCTGGTCCACGCAGGGGACCTCTACTAGCCCAGCGTTCTGACACACACACACACACACACAGAGACACACACACAGAGACACACATAGATGCACGTATAGAATGAGAAGCGGTCCACCGTTGCCATGTCACATGATCATTCACACCATATCATACCCATTCTTCTGACTTACCTTCATCAGCAGTCTTTGGTTTTTCATGTCCTGTTTCCATGGCATCACATAAAGCTTTGGGATCATGGGATGTCTCCTGGAGAACTTGGGGGCATGGCAGCGGCTCTGACTGAATTATGTAGGTCACAGAGATGGAAAATTCGGTCTCTCCAAACAGAAGACTTGACATGGCTAGAGATGGGCTCTAGTAATCACGGGCTCTACGAAACCAGATGACGTTTCTGTCATCATTTATATTTATATGTAATATTATATATTATAAATAATATGATACAAATATACAAATATTATATAATACAAATATTATACAAATTCACATGAATCCATAGTTACATGAAAATACAGCAGCTGTTCATCAAAGCGGTTGTCAGAATCACAGAGCTAACTCACCCATGGACGTTCCTGTTCTCTGAGGCACCAGCCATGTTTGTTGACTGAAAATACTTCCTTAGATACTTGCTAGTGCATTGTGGGTAACAGGTAAGTTTACAGGGAACAAATGCTAGCTGATGTGTTATTCAAACCCACACACACACACACACACACACACACACACACACACACACACACACACACACACACACACACACACACACACACACACGCACACGCACACACACACACGCACACACACACACGACTACTCTGCACAAGTGTAGCCTAGTTCTGTTCAGTGTTTCCTCTGAAGCTGTGGAAGGGTATTGACATGTTAAGCATTAAACAAACATGACAAATTATGACATGTTGACAATGCATTCGAATGTTTACAATGATAAGTAGACATTATTCTGAGGGAAGTGAGGCATAGAATTAAACAATACAAATTCAAGTTTATTTAAAAATAGATTGTCTCCCTTCAGTCTACAGCACTGCATCACACTGGTTAATGATTCAACAGTCTTGTTCTCCTCTCTCTGACCATGTCGCACATACAAACGTGTCTCTATCTATGGTATCACCTGTCAGATTCACAACCAGTAATCAGATTAACTAGGCAGAAATAGTCGGATCATACACACACTCACACAGTCATACACGCACACGCAAAGGGCATTAGGTAGCTGGTTTGGAACAATTTAAGTTATTCAGGAAATTTCTGCCTGATAGGATTGCACAAGTCCATGTAACCTGAGAGGCCAGAATAGGCAACTACAGGGTCCAAGAGACCTGCTGTTATTTAACAGCTGACATAACATATATCTTCAACAGGATCAAACCTGTGATATGCGAATTCTAACACATCATTCGGTTCATTACAAGCACCAAAACGGACAAGAGCAACACAAGACCCACAGTATCCTTGGTTGTTTGTTCTTTGTCTGAAGAAGATTAATCATGTCTTGTTCCAGAACATAACGCAGGCACGAGGATGTGTAGTGTGTCCTGGATGGTTACTGGATCAGCCTTCACTCTGACTCCTCCAGCAGCCTCTGAAGGTTCCTCTGGACCTGTGAAAGAGTAGAAGAAGGAGAGAGAGGAAGAGGAGGAGGAGGAGGAGAAGGAGGAGAAGGAGAAGGAGAAGGAGAAGGAGGAGGAGGAAAGGGAGGAGAGGGAGGAGGAGGAGGAGGAGGAGGAAGAAGAGGAGGGGGAGAAGGAGAAGGAGAAGGAGGAGGAGGAGGAGGGAGGAGGAGGAGCAGAGTGAGGAGATAGAGAAGAAGGGAGGCAGAAGGGAGAGGAGATGGAGGTGGAGGAGGTGAGGGAGCAGGAAGAGAGGAGAGCCAGGATGTTAGAGGCTGATTCATAGGCTTCTGTCAGTCTAACACCATCACGGTGGAGACAGATCCTCCACAGACGAGCTCCTCTTACAACTGACGCACGGCAGACGTCCTGCTCACGATCAGTTACTATAAATGTTTGATTAAGAAGACAAGCTCGTCCTCATGTTTCAGTCGGGTTTAGCAGTGGACAGCACACCGGAGAACGAACCCCACGTCTTACCTTCTCCAGCTTCAGCAGGTTCAGGGTCAGCTCGGAATAGATCTCAGTGTTCACCTCAGAGTTGGCTCGGAGACACTCGTTCCTGAAACAGTGACAGGAAGAGGAAGCGACACGTCACTTAGAGGGGCTGCGGCCCCGTTTCTAGAATCAGCTCGCACCCATTCAGGGCACACTGCAGCCCGTCGGAAACTGATAGAATGACATGGAAGATATCGGGAAGGCTCACTGAGGTGAATTTGACCTTTGACCTGTGACCTTACTCGTGGTGAGAGAACTCTGTCATGGAGCCCAGAGTGGTCAGCCTCTGCTCCAGAGACACGATCTTCAGCGCCATGAAGCAGGAGGACAGGACCAGGACACACACTCTGCATCAATACACACACACACACACACATGAATCACTAATCGCTGTCAACAACAAACAAATCTGTCTCTGGGCCAACAGGGTGCATGTCCGCTGAGGCCGGGTGCTGACTCACAGGAACAGGTAGATGAAGAGAAGCATGTTGAGAGACCTGGGCTTCATGGTCCTTGGGTCGTACAACAACTCAGAAGACGTTAATGAACCTGTCATAGAAACATTCAGAATGAAGTTCACATCACTGTCTAGCTACAGCCGTCCAGTAATTGCGATCATTATGATTGGATGCTTCACAAATTGGAAAGCCAATCGCTGTCTGGTATGCACAGGTCAATCTTAAAAAATGTCTGTCGGAGGACTTCACTTCACATTATTGTTATTATTATTATTGTTATTATTATAATAATTGTTATCATTGTTATTGTATTATTTTTTTCTGTGTACTGTTGTGCTGTGCCTCCAGTTGGAGCTGTGGGTCCTTGTGGAGGTGCACGCTTGGGGGGGTCCTGGGGCCAGTGAAGCCTGGGGTGCGCTCGCTGGTCTTCAACACCTCCAGGAATGGAGGAAGGGTCGTGGAGAACTCTGCAGAAACACACAAGGTCAAACAAAAACGCACTGTCAATTCGCATTTCTCGAAAGCATCCGATAGCTCTAAATGTTTGGTGTGCGTGCTTCTATCTCTACTACGGCTAGCACTTTGTTTTCGTGCGAATCACGCTAAAGAATCCGCAGTGTCAGGAGTACGGAGGTCTGCAGACCTGAGACCTTCTCGCATTCTGGTGATGAGTCGGACCTGCTGCTCTCATCCATGTCCGGTCCACCCTGCCTCACTGCGCCGTCCAGGTCACTGAGGTCACTCTGGAGGCAAGACATGGAGCACAGTGAGAGAGGATACCGTCGGATAGACGGGTGTCTCCGTGTGTAGTTTGTGTGTGTGTGTGCTTGTATTCCTGCCATCTCTGCATGTGTGTGTGTCCTCTGTGTGTGTGTGTGTTCTGTATCTCTGTGTACCGACCAGAGGGAAGCCTGCAGGTCGTCCGGATCTGAAGCTGATCCCTGCCGAGGATGGAAGAGGACTGCTGCAGGGGCTCTTCTCCTGGAGAGAGAACCCGACACTGTCCTGAACACGTTCCGCTCAAACGGCTCCACCGCAGCGGAACACCCAATAACACAGACACGTAATTACAGGGGCATATCTTTACGAGACGGCGCTCAGACCGCACCACACTGTCACGCACCTGCGGCGCACTCAATTTAGTTTAACTGATACAGCGACAGCTTTCTTATTGACCCTGAACGCAAACTCGAGAGATAAATCAAACACACTCGTCAAATCACACCATGAAGGCAAAGGCAGAGGAGTGTCAGGAGACAGTTCAGTGGAAGAGATCTTTGGTGGATGTCTGTGTGGGTATCTTACCTCCAGGTGGAGACACATAGACATCAAGATCTTGTAGGTTGTGTCTCTGGACAGGAACGACACAAAAACGTGCTGCAAACACCCACACAGAGCACACAAAACAGACACACACATACACAAATCACACACACACACACACACATACAGGTCAAAACATTTCACAAGCCTGGATCCAGATGATGTGCTCAAGTACAACATGCATTTCATATCACTATTGTTATAATCATGCCCTGGCAGGACGAAACACATCACATGACGATATCCTTACCCTGTCTGTGGCTGTGGCAATAACAAGAGCGTTTGGCACTAAAATGGCAGTTTTGGTTTTCTTGATGTGAGTGACAGATGCCACAGGAATGGTGATCTGGCAGAGAGAGACAGAACAGGCAGTTTGACCCACTTCTGCCTGCATGCAGCACCGCACCAAGCTAACAGCCAGTGATTAATCGAGCAGATATGTAGCCTTGGTTGCACCTTGGTGTCTTTGCCAAAGACTTTAGAGTGAAAGCAGATCCAGTTCTCTGAGACAAACAATCTGCCCTGGTAGAGCATATCCTTCTGCAAGGCACAGGGGTAACCTGAACACAAACAAATGCATACACACAAACATGCACACACACACACACACACACACACAAGCACACAAGCACACACCCCATTCAGGCGTCAGGAAAGCATGTGCTATTGCAATTAGACACTCGCTTGTAACCGTGTTTGTGGTAGGTACTGAAGTGTGTGTTTGTGTTTGGACTGTAACCAGTTCCAGTGAATTGCTTACTTTGCCTCAGCAGTTCATCCTTACTGATCTCTTTGAATATTTTGTGATAATGGGAATTGGGCTTGGAGAGCTAAAAAAACAAAAACAAATTAAAACTGAAAGAACTGTTTCCTACTCAAGGAGGATGAGATGACTCACTCCTCCACTCCCTCTCCTCCATCACTGGGGACAACCTACCTGACTGTACTGGGACTTTTTCCTCTCGATCTTGACGTCTGCGTCACACTGCGTCTGGGACAGCAGCGAGTGGTCAAACGTCTTGGACCTGTCGAAAGAGAAGACGTCCACCCTCCTTCAACAGGCACCGTCGGCAACTAGCTCAGCACTAATCTAGGTTTTTCAGTCACGCAGACGGGCAAATAGATACGGTTCAGCCTGTGTGGTCGGCTTGTTGGTAAACCATCAAGAGACGAAACAGTCACTCGAACAGGGCTTGAACGCTGTGGGCTTGCATGTGTGGAAAACAAACAAGGGTGTTTTTCGTGACGGCCGACCCACCTCACTAGAGCGGGCTTCCTCCTCCCAGAATCCTCGGCGGCCAGGTCCGGAGACCTGGGCCGGCCTGTCCCACCATGCCGCCTGTGCCCCTCTTCTCCAGCGTTCTCAACATCTGATCTGAAACACACAAAGCCACCAGGGGACAGCCTTGATTTAGAACGGAGACGGATGACAGACGGCGGCTGATGTTAGGTGGATTGACTGGCCAGCAGCTCGATTAGACGGATCCAAACAACAACATCCCAGATCGCCTCAGTGTTAGTACAACCTATACATGTCGTTTTTGAACGCACATGTTCATGTTTATGCCAACAGAGCACGACGCGGAATATGCAGCCGTCCACACAACACCCGTGAAAGCCAGGAAACTTTAGACACGGCCAACGGTAATCTGCCTCTACTCACTGGTAATCCTGCGAGTCATTCTTTCCCCTGACGCATTTTCTCACTTCCTCGTGTTCAGGTGAACGGCGTTCAGTCTGTTCAGTCATCACCGTCAGTCTTGTGAAACTGGCGTTTGCGGACCTGCAGCCTAAAAAAGAATGCCTGGGGCCTGTTTTTTTTGTTTTGCACCTGGGAGGGGAGTGGCTTCTGAGGCCACGAGGTGCAGGGTTCTCGGGTGACTCCACCAATCAGGTGGAGCAGAGGAGCGAACAGAGGGGCCAGGGGCCTGGAGGCCCAGAGGGTAGACGGGGGGGTGGGGGGGGGGAGGCTGAGGTAACAGGACCATACACACCCCTCAGGTGCAGGACTGAGAGCCTTCATCAATGCCAACTGTCAACAAAAGGTGTGTTGTCTATGTCACTTCCTTTTAGTAACCCTAAATATATTCACTATGTGCTCATATGGTAATCAAAGGAGTGTGCAAGTTATCTTGTATTGTGCTAGTAAGGATGTAGACTAGGTTCAGACATTGTATCTGTACTGTACTATAATGCCTGCCATATTGATGCTGGTCTGCCTATGATTTGCTCTGAAGCACTTTGCTTCCAGTTGGCCTGTTTGCTGACTGGACTGACAGGAAGACAAAGTCCCTTGGACTTGCTAAATTTGTCAACACACATACACAGGCTTTGAACTTTGAAAAACAAACATGCGCCCACTGCTGTTACAGGGTCTATTTGAGGAGTGGACATGCAGCCCGATTCATTCATTCCTGTTCTGCCTGACGTCGGTCTTGTACAATAATGAACTTCTACTTCCTAAAGAATTCCAAGGCATAAGTACAGAGAAATAATGTCTTAATCTACTCACCAGATAAGAACTATGTAGGCTGAGGCCTTACCACAGCAGCCCAGGTAAATACCCTTTACTGTAT
Source organism: Hypomesus nipponensis (assembly GCF_054491055.1). NCBI lineage: Eukaryota > Metazoa > Chordata > Actinopteri > Osmeriformes > Osmeridae > Hypomesus > Hypomesus nipponensis. The sequence continues at coordinate 8,557,963 of NC_140384.1, read as the reverse complement.
TCCCTTCCCTTCCCTTCTCTCTGTCTCTCTCTCTCTCTCACTCTCTCTCTCTCACTCTCTCTCTCTCTCTCTCTCTCTTTCTCTCTCTCTCTCTGCCTTTCCTGTCACACTTCACTTACAAACCCTCCAATAAAGCAATGAAAAATGCCCCAAAAATACATCTTTGACTTACCGGTTTGGAAGTTGTGACAGAGCTCTGGGGGTCGGCGGGGAGGCCAGGACAGCACCAGACTTGGTGACCCCATTCTTCCTCTTGTACTGCGACAGAGCAGAGTCATCGAAGATGCGATGGTTCTCCATCGAGGGCAAGGCTCTCGTCTCAACCAGACACAGAGACAGAGAATAACCTGCTGCTTCCAGCCGCCGATTAAGGTAGAAAACGCTCAGAGTCAGTCCTGGTCAGGTGGAGGCAGGGGGGGGGAGGGAGGGAGGGAGGGAGGGAGGGAGGGAGGGAGGGAGGGAGGGAGGGAGGGAGGGAGGGAGGGAGGGAGGGAGGGAGGGAGGGAGGGAGGGAGGGAGGGAGGAGGGCTGGTCAGGTGGAGGCAGGGGGGAGGGAGGGAGGGAGGGAGGAGGGCTGGTCAGGTGGAGGCAGGGGGGGGAGGGAGGGAGGGAGGGAGGAGGGCTGGTCAGGTGGAGGCAGGGAGGGAGGGAGGGAGGGAGGGAGGAGGGCTGGTCAGGTGGAGGCAGGGGGGGGAGGGAGGGAGGGAGGGAGGGAGGGAGGGAGGGAGGGAGGGAGGGAGGGAGGGAGGGAGGGAGGGAGGGAGGAGGGCTGGTCAGGTGGAGGCAGGGGGGGGAGGGAGGGAGGGAGGGAGGGAGGGAGGGAGGGAGGGAGGGAGGGAGGGAGGGAGGGAGGGAGGGAGGGAGGGAGGGAGGGAGGGAGGGAGGGAGGGAGGGAGGAGGGCTGGTCAGGTGGAGGCAGGGAGGGAGGAGGGTCTCTCAGGTTGGTAATGTAGTGCTGCTTGGCTGCAGCTCTCCTGGGCCTGGCTTTGCGCCAGTCCTGATCCCCAGTCTGCCCGTGGCCTCTATCTGTTATCAGCTGGTCAGTGATCGACCTGGCCTGCAGGAGAAGCGATCTGATAGGCCGCAGGACTGAGGAAGTGTTTTATCAGGATGACTGGATTGACAAGTGCAACATTTAGTGTGTTGAGAAGCATTTGTCCACTTGTGGTGACAGATTTAGGGCTGGGAATTACGATTTCAAAACGATGCACATTCAGTCATGTATGGAGATTTTTGCTGTGTAATGTTTCTGGGAATTGATTAGACATTTGATCAAAGAACATAAATGTCCATGTGGCATATTAACATTAAATTATGTAAAACAATGACTGTGATGAAATCAATAGTATATAAAGAAGTAGCAATCGTCGTGCATTGTATAGGCCTCAAGTCAGATATGTAGGAGTTATATTCTACTGCCTGGAGAGTCTAAGGAGGAGGAATAATCAGGACCTTGTGTGAATGATGGTACATTAGTAGACAGGGACAGAGAAAGGGAGAGGAAGGGTTGGGTTGTGACAGTGTCATCACTGCAGCGCTAGGGGGAGAGTCATCCATTGGTTTCACATGTTTAAGTCAGCTAGTTTAATCATCAGCACATGGGAGAAATTACATCTCTGCCTCTTAATTATTCCTTAAATTGTATTGTAGCATTGTGTGTAATCTTGCATTGTATTCTGTTATATTGTAATTTACTGTATTGTATTTATTGTCTTGTATTTTATTGTCTTGTATTATATTGCATGGTTTTGTATTGTAATGTTTATATTGTATTGCTTGGTATTGTGTTGCAGTGTGTTGTATTGCATTGTATCATATAATTTGATTTCAATCGTACCAGTAACAGCCAGGCACTAGATATGTTAACTTGCACTCAGGTAAACGCGTCTACTCTAGATATAATATCTAGAACAATTATGACGGTCAAAGAGTCAAAATTATTTTGGTCACGTATGTGACCATGATCGTTTTGTGAGGACAAGGGGTCACTCATCCCCACTTTCCCCGAGATTCAATCTCTGCCAGGCACTTTTAGGCTGTTGAAATGGGTGATAATCCAAAAGGTGTTTAAATACAGTATATGGCAGTGGTCAAACCAAGGATATCGTTTGGCAATTTGACAATTGACTTGAATGCTGATTTGGAACACGATCGACAAAGAAACGGGAGATGAATCGGTTTTTGAAAGGAAAAAATGGACCGATGACGGATTGTGGGGAGCTGTCCGGCTGTCCAAACGCAACCGCTGTATCAGACAGACTGACAGCATTCCCTACCGTTCAAATCCGGGGAAATGTCAATGAGGAGTCAAGGAAATTCTCGTCAAAACGCAACAAAACTTCTAAAGATTCGGAGACGCCGCTCCTCGCGCTGTGTGGCATCGCTGAGATATGCGTAGGTAAAACAACCGAGACTCAAGGACGCCCCGGAGAGGGTTTGGAAATGAATTCAGCACCGGGCCGGGCGGTCAGCAACCTTAACACCAGTGATGTAACCGCTTCATGCGCCAAAGGCAAGGAAGAAAGAAAGGGGAAAAATCTAATCAGGGGCTGGAAAAGAGAGAGGGATGTTGTCAGGACGAGGAAAGAGAAACAGAACGATGGGCAAACGAGCCCCGTCTTCAAATCTATACCCGACCGTTCGTGCCCCGTCGGTAGCAGGGAGAATCCGTGCCATTGTGCAGACGGCGGGATGGGAGACATCTGCGGGTTGGATTGTAGAATAAAGAGCAGCGCTATTGTTGTAAGGAGGAATGACAACACTGGAACACCGGCAAAGAAACCGAGGACTGAAAAGGTAAGCTTTTGTTCCAAGTAGGCGATTTGAAAAGACAATAAACATCATCACCAATTATCCTAATATGGAATAATCTATTCATGTTGGAGGAAACATGATTGCCTGTTGTGATTCGTCTGCAGGATGCTAGAGATTGAATTGAATGCAATGGCCTTATAAAACGTCTTAACATTCCCAGCACTCTAAGCTGTATAAGAATGCAGCAACAGAGAGCCTGCTAGGCCAAAGATTACCCCATTAATATTTGTTTGATAACATGACACAATGAATCAAATGATACAATTGTCTCCTACCCTCAGCACGTACAGTGTAAAATACAGACATAGAGGTTTGGCACACTGCATGGCCAGTCAGCCCCGTACGAAGGAAAGGAGAATCACACCGTCCTTCAATGAGAGAATGAAAGATGACAGAGTTCCCAGGCCTGTGGGGCACAGATCCTCGCCACATCAGACCCATCAAATCAAATGTTTTGATGTCCCCTAATTTTGTTACCCACGGTAATACAATCATGCCACTCCAAAGCCATTGGCTGTGTGCAATATGTCAGAGATGATGTACAGACACGTGTCTGTATTAGCTGTCCATAAGTCACATTTTGTGGGATTATCACACAATACTCACACGTGTAATTCTACAGTGCCATGTGATCATCACCTTTGATATCTTTCTCTTCCTTCTCATGAAACTCATAAGGACATTTTTGCCTTCCTTAGATTCCTTAGATTGCCATAGGTGCATGATGTGGTGTTTATTGCCTAAAACAAGGCACAAACCCCCCACCCATAACATCTACTGTTCACATGGCTCAGGAGATCAGAGGCAATCTAAATTGAACGCAGATCTACAGAGCAATACACCATCTGTGCGTGCTTACACTGCGGTTAATTGTGTGGTTTTTCCAGTACGGCCCTACTTGTCACAAGGAGAAATACAGTATTCAACGCAACACTGAGTGTAAAATATGCCATCAGGAATCCCTGCCTCTCATTCAGCTGGAGCACCAACAGGGGAAGTGGACTGTGTGAACGGCGGCCATTTTTTCTCTCCGCTTCTGGCTATCAGCCCTCCACCATCAAGCTGCATATCATAGTCACACACACACACGCACGCACGTACACTCACACACACACGCGCACGTACACACACACACACACACGCACACGCACATACACTCACACACTACAGTGCCCCTCCAAAGAAGAACCCACTCTGACAATGGAAGCCAGAGTGTCTGTTCCTGAGTGCGATATAAACACACGCTAGTAACACAGCCTTAATGTAGCCCCTCACAGAGGTGTGTGTGTGTCTGTGTTTTATTGACTGGCTGGGTATGAGGAAGGGAGGGAGGACTGGAGGGAGGGGAGGAGAGGAGAGGGGAGGAGAGGAGGAGAAGGGAGGGGAGGGGAGGGGAGGAGAGGGAGGGTGGGAGGAGGAGAGGAGAGGAGAGGGAGGAGAGGAAGGGGAGGAGGGGAAGTGGAGGAGGGAAGGAGAGGGAGGAGGGAGGAGGGGACAGCAAGGCTGTGTGTTCACAGGAGCACACATCAGGCTTTGTTGTTGTCTCACAGCCCGTCCCCACCAGACCCACACAGTCCCCGTTTAGGATTCTTCTCTTCAAGCAGCAGAAGAACTCCTTCGCGTTAAAGAGGCGCATACATTTACATTGTAAATAACAGAACACAAACTGGGTATTCTCGGGGGACTCACATGCCTTGTACTGCATGGGCGCGAGCCTAGCAATAGAAATGACTCAAAATCTCAATGAGAACAGCAGTATAAAATTACATCTCCAAGCACTGAGCAGCATACTATTACTGATTATCGCAGATAGGCTGCCATCATAAACTGAACTTGAATGAAAGACGTAATTTAAGAGTTGAGACGTTGTAGGGGAAATTCAGTCTGAAGCAGATAAGTCAGAGGTGATATTCTTCCTTTTCCCCTCGTCTTCCCCCAACATCTCCCCCTTCCCCTTCTCACAGGTGGATCCAATGTTCACAGTGCCTGCCCCCCCTCCTCCCGGCCCCGTCGCCTCCCCAGGCTCTTTGTCTTCCGCCCCCTTCCCTCCTCCAGTCGTAGCCCCGGGTCCCAGGCAGCTTTTGGTGAGGACCCGGTCCATCGGCACGAGCACCCAGGACTGCAGCGGGTCGGACAGCGACATGGGGGGGGTGGGTCCCTGCCAGCCTGGCACCAGCGTCAACCTGGAGGGCATAGTGTGGCACGAGACTGAGGAAGGTGAGGGGTCCGACCAATCAGCTTGCTGCCTCTCACTCGAGCACCAACACGCAAATGTTTACTGGATCGGCATTCCGTTGTAACACTGTTTACGGCTCCTAAAGAATGCTAGCCTAACATAACATAGGAGTACAGCGTTGGAGAGCAGATGCACATCATATTGTTAGACATATCCCTTCAGATTAACAGCAAATTTATTACAATTAAAATAAAAATGTGTCTTTGGATTTTGTTTTTACAAGATGCTCAATCCACCTCTAGTGTGAAATTGATTTATGACTTTACAAGCTGCCAGTGTTCTCAAGCCCAGTTTTAATTACAGCTCCTTTGCAGAAACCACTTGCACAGGGGAATTAATTTTATGTTGGCTCCTAGTTTTAAATTGGCTTGTGTTTGTGTCCAAAAAGATCCCTTTAGTTTTCGAAAGAGGATCGTCTCTCTGTGTCCAAAGGTGGGTTTAGAGAAGAAGGTTTAAGCTGCACTGTAGGAGAGCTCCGGCGAGAATACCAGTAGTAATTGATTGTTATTTCCATGAAGGACAAATGTATGAAAAGCCCTTGGTGAATCTTTTGGCTCCATTTAGACACGTCAGTGTCTGTGAAATGGAACTATGGTACTATCTTCTTTTGAGGAAATGACTTTAACTGGAGTGCAAGGTTCTTCTTTGAGACAGTTAAAAGGACACCTTGCGTTTGCTCAAATCAGCACTTTCATTTAAAGAACTTTTATCCTTGACCTTTCAAAGGAGGATGAAAAAGCTATCACTTTGTTGCTCACTGTTGCAGGTAGATGTTATTTGGATTGTACAGTGAGTAGTTTGAGATAACCCCTGCTCCAGTAGCGAGGCAGGGCTAGTGAGAAATGCAGAGAGAGAACACATTAACATTCATGTTGATTTGAGACACTGTCGTCTTGGCTTCATGGAGCGCTAACTGTGATAAATGCTTATCAACATGTGATTGCGATGAACGCACATCACCATGTGATTGCCGCACTGGTTAAAGATGGAAACATGGCTGGGTTGATTGTGACTCTCCAGAGAGGGTGACAGAGCTGCACATTCAAAAATAACCATGCTTTTTGAAAGCTTTTCCCCCCAAAGCTTTTTAATATAATAATCCTTCGTTTTTTGCCTTGTTATTAAGAAACATAAACCTTACTTGGAGAGCCACAGCTTCGGCTAGCAGTGTTATTCTAATATTACGCAGATGATGATGTCACTTTGAACATTTAACATTTGACATTTTCATTTAGCAGGTGCTTTTATCCACAGAGACAAGCAATCAGCGTGTGACCTCACATCCTTGTGACCTCTTGTCGTCTTGCTCTGTGACCTCACGTCCTCTTGCTCTGTCACCGACAGGTGTCCTGGTGGTCAATGTGACGTGGAGGAAGAGGACCTATGTGGGCACGCTGCTGGACTGTACCAAGCATGACTGGGCCCCTCCCAGGTAACCATGACGAAACACAGACATGTCACCAACACTGGAGACACAAAGAAGTTAACGAGCCAGTGACGATCACAGTTTGCATATTTTGTTTGGTCTCAGGCATTGTCAAAGGCTCACATGAACACAATGTTATTAAGTACAGGTTTTTTTGCTGTAACTGTGCTGTTATTGATATGTGGTTGATTGTTATTGATATGAGCCACTCTGTACATGTACAGCTGTGTGACTTGTGTGTTCCGTCCCCTGTGTTCCAGGTTCTGCGAGTCTCCGTCAAGCGATCCAGAGACACCAGGGGGGCGTGGCCGAGGTAAACGGATGCGATTGGCTATCCCCGAGCGGCCCTGTGTTGACCCTGCCCTGCCTAAGGTCAGGGGCTTGCCACACAAGAACCGGGGCGGGGGTGTGTCAGGGGGCGGGGCCATCGGCGGGGTCATCCACAGCAAGGGGCGAAGAGGCAGCCTGAACCTCATCAACAACTGCCGGACTCCGCCCTTTTTCTCGGTGGAGGAAGCGAAGATAAGCCCCGCCCCCTTGGCTGTGGGGAAGAGGAAGAACAAGCCTCCAGCTGACCTGGACCTCAGTCTGGTTACCGACGACAACAAAACAGGAAATGGGAAGCGAATCCGTGCCAAGTCCCGCTCCGCTCCGTCTACTCCGCAGGGTAAGTCCGACCCCTCCTTCCTGGACCCAGCATGCACCTCTCCCATCCTGATCGACTGCCCTCACCCCAACTGCACCAAGAGGTACAAGCACATAAACGGCCTGCGCTACCACCAGACCCACGCCCACCTGGAAGTGGAGAGGAAGCCTGAGGGGGAGGCGGAAAGCGAGGAGAAAGACAGACTGTCGGACTGCGAAGAGACTCTCAGTAACATGACCTTTGACCTGTCAGAGACCAACAGTAACAGCAGCAGCAGCAGTTCCTCTAAGAAGCCAGGCCCTCTGTATAAAGTCACCACGGTGGGGCCTCCTAAAAACAGACGACTGGTACTCAGCAGCGATCACAGCTCCGCGCTCACTTCCAAAACTAGGAGGACTTCTCTGGTCAGGGAGGGGCTGATCGACGACCTGAGCAACCTGCCCATCATCTCCAACATGACCGTGGTCCTGGAGAACTGCCTGGTGGCGGAGCGGAGCTCCTCGGTGGAGATGCCCAAGCTGGAGGCCGAGGGTCTGATAGAGAAGAAAGGACTGGGCTGTGACAAGGGGAAGAAGCCCAACGGAAAAGTGGAGAAGTGTTCGTCCAAGTCGAGAACCAACCGCCCCATCGCCCCCGCCCCGGCTCCCCCGAAGCTCATCGCCATCCCCAACACCGCTTACACGCCACCCAACGCCGCAGAGACCACGCCCCCGCAGCAGGTCCCGCCCCTGGCCGCCGTCGGCGCTACAAACGCCAAGCCCCTCCCGCTGAAGCCGATCAAGCCGAAACTGGGCGTGGCTGTGGAGCCGGTGCTGGTGAAGGCCGCTACCCTGGTCCCCTGCAGAGATTCTAGGAAGAAGGAGAAGCGCAGACTGAAGGACAAACACAGCAGGGACCTCGCCAGAACACCCAACGGGGACAACAGCCTCCCAGTCAAGATGGAGGACGTCGGGAACAAGGGGGCGGGGAAGGAGCCTTCCGGAAGCCTGCTGAAGGAGCACCTGAGCAAACAGGAAGTGGTAAACGGGCTGACGGGGTCCCAGGAGAGCCGCATGGCAAGCATCAGGGCGGAGGCGGACAAGGTGTACACCTTCACGGACAACGCGCCCAGCCCGTCCATTGGCTGCTCGTCCAGGCTGGAGTCCGGGAGCCTGGTGGGCGGGGACGGCTCCGCCTCCAAGACCAACAGCCCCGCCTACTCTGACATCTCCGACGCCGGGGACGACGGGGGGTCGGACTGTCGCTCCAAAGCCGGCTCCTCGTCCTCGTCCTCCTCTTCCTCCTCCGAGTCAAACACCAACAACGTCAACAGCAGCACCAGCAAGACTCCGCCCACCGGCTCCGCTCCTCCCGGGCCGGGCAAGGATCCGCAGTCTCCTTATTACCATGGCTACGACCCCTACTACCTTCAAGGTTACCTGCAGACGGGCCAACCGGCCAGCTCTGCCTTCCACAAGAGCTCCGGCCCCCACGACGGGAAGAACAGGAAGGAGGAGGTGAAGGAAGGCAGCGAGGAGAGAGACGGCCAAGAGTTCCCGGACGTCAAGAAGACAGAGGGAGGGAGCTCCGGCTCGCAGTCCCAGCTCCAGCTAGCTATGAGCCAGACCCAGACAGCCTTGGCCCAGTCCCTGTACTACGGCCAGTACGCCAGGGGCCTGTACATGGACCAGAAGCTCTTGCTGGCCTCCAGGGGCTGCGATCAGCAAGGCGGCAAACAGAGGGGCGGCCAGGCCAGCAGGGAGGCCGAGGAGGGGAAACACATGTCTGTCTCCACTAGTATGTTGGCCAAGGGGTCAGAGTCGGTCAAGGCCTGCTGCTCCAAGCCTGGCATGTCCTATGTGGAGATGGGCGAGCGAACACACTCCCAGTGTGGCAGGCCAGTGGAGCACCAGAACCAGGCCAGAGACTCTAATGAGATGAAATCGGCATCGGCCATGAGTCAAAACAATCAGACAGAGCTGGACTCAAATGTGTCATTTTCCAATGTAAGTTTTTCACTCTGTCTCTAGCGTGGTGTTGGTGTATCAGGCTGCTGTTGGGAAGCATGTGTCGGCAGAATGTGGGAGGCGGTGAGTGTGGGAGGGGTTTTAATGCTGAAATGTTGTTATATTTGACACACGAGCATGTGCATATTGATTTTAAAGTTGCGAGGGAGATGAAATGAAGGTCTGTCATTTTTACATAATTGTGCTGTTTTTGGAATTATCAAAAACCTACTGAAAATAGGGAGAGAGCATTTTAAATACATGGTTTATTCTGTGTAACGGGGTTGAAATGAATGTTCATGAGATTTCAGTCAGTGTCATGCACTGTGGCTTCACTTGTGGTAAAGCTAATTGGTCCGTCGAGGATCAATTAAAGACCCAAAGTGAAACCAACCACTTCCTCTTCCTCATGGGTCTCCTGTAGCTATCTGATGGGCCAGCCTGGTCCCGACCCAGCCAGACCCAACAGGACCAGGACATCCAGCAAATCCCTCAGGATCTGGACCCTGCAGCAGCTGACCTATCAAAAGACTGGGATTCGCCCTCTCAGCTGCCCGTCAGTAAGATGGGAGGGGACCTTAGAAAGGCCAAGACCCATGACCCGCCCACCTCAGACTCAGAGGACTGTGATAGGCTTGACGAGCAGGAACAGGAGCCAATGGGTGTGCTGTGTGAGGACTCCCAGAGTGCCCGAGTGGCAGTGTCCCCGCCCACAGTGCCCCAACAGCCCTATGGGCAGTACCAGTCCTCCTACCAGTACCTCCACCTGCCAGACAGCAGCCCCTCCTCCTACAGGGGGGTGTCGCCCACACTGGTGCACAACTACCCAGGTAAGAGTCAACGGGATGAGGAGGACTGAGTGGGAAAGATTCCCTGGGTGTGTTCCTAGCCAGGGTGTGATGACCTGTGTCGTGTCCTTGCCAGGATTCCACTACCCCCTGTATGGTAAGACAGCAGGCACGCCGGGCAGGGAGACCACAGGCAGGGAGGAGTCGGAGGTGACACAGAGCAGCCGCGGTGTGGGCAGCAAGCAGGCAGGGGAGGCTGTAGCTCTGGAGATGCTGCAGCACCAGAGTCTGCAGTACCACGGAAAGTCCCCCGCGGTGAGTGGTCGTCAGGAAGGCAGAACCTGGAAGAAGAACTCAAAGGTAGAATGTGGAAGTAGAACCTGAAGGTAGAACTTGGAAGTCAAACCTTGGCTGGAAGTAGAAAAGTTGTAAAAGCTGAACATGATAGATGACATTTTTGGAAATTATATTTTTTCAGTAGCAGTAGTGTTACAAGAAAACCAAAATACTTATATTTGTAGTCAGTTACGGAGGAGAAGAATGTATATAATGTACAGTATGTGAGATGAGGTCTGAAACTGCTGCAATCAACACTATACACGACTATAAAAAAAACTGGCAGACAAACATTTAAGTGAGAATCCTGTGTTTCCGCCCCAGCCTGGAGAGAGAGGTTCACCTGAGGGAGAGAGAGACACGGAGCGGGAGAGAAACCATGTCCCGTATGCCCGACACCTACACACACACCACCACACACACCTCGGCATGAGTTACCCTCTCATGTCTGGACAGTACGACCTCTACCAAGGTAAACATCCTTACATTTCTCCATGCTCTTTCCCTGTCATCCATACCAGGTACATCTCCAGATTTATACACCAGTGCTTGTGTGAAGGCCTAAGTGATTTAAATGGAGATAAAAGTACTCGTTCATTTAATGACTGGTTGCATGGAGTGCAGCGCGCAGACTGAGGGCACAAATGATAAGCTATTTCTGAAAACTCACTAATTGATAGAAGTGGTTCATTCGGCCCAGAGTGTTAATTATCCATCACAGCTAGACCAATCAGTCTGTTGCTACACAAGCATCTCCTAGCGTTCATCCAATGGCTATGGTCGATCAGTAGATCTTCCGTTGTCTCTCCTCTGAAGGATTGAGTTCCAGATCTCTGGTCCCAAGCCACACGGTGGGAGGACATCCATCTTCCTCCGGTAGGCCACTGTGTGTTCCTCTTCACATAACCATAATCCTAACATAGGAGAGGTTAGTGATTGAAAGTATACTCACCAGTGACGTAGTGGTTTATGGAAAAGTGGTTACGTTTATTGGGGTGGTTTTTAGACAACTGGAAGGTAAGATGGAGGTATGCTGTGTGTATTTGGAAAAGATTCAGTGGGTTGACTAAACTATTCATCCAAATCTTATGTGTTTTTCCCCTTCTGCAGAGAACGAGGGGAAGAAGTGAACCATGTGACATGCTCACATGAAGACTAGAAGATTTTACAGACATCGATTCCATGGTGTTTATCATTGCCTCTGTGGGAGGCAGAAAGCCAGTTTCATTTCTTATTAATAAAAAGGCTTTTATACGAGTCCCTGGCAATGGTTGTGTAACGTTGGTGGAGATACATCCGTACGACTGTCAGTCAAAGATGGAGGCCGTTTGGATGCCTGTCTGAGAACTCCAGTCGGTAAAACCTTTGAGTCATCGAACCTGCCAGGATTGGCCATCTTTATAATGCACATGTATCGTAGTGAGTAATCTTATTATTGAATGTACTGACAATTGCAATATCCCAATGCTTTTTTTTGTCCCATTGGGAAACTGCAGTAGAAAACGAACGTACCAGAGTCTATCAAAGTGATCCTTCTTGTAGTACTTGACTGTAACCACATGTTGATTGTATCGTCTTTCTGTGGGAGTTAATCTTCACATTTTGCCAGTGCCATATAGAGTTGTTGTGTATATATTCTGTATAGCTGCCTAGCAGAGTGCGACATGCTTATCTGTACATTTGTTTGTTTATTCCCATGCATCGTATGGTGATTTTATACCACTGCATCTCTTGCATAGTTTAAGTGGTTGTTATATTACTTGAATATGTTGTGCTACAAACTCTGTTTACAAGTATTGACATCTTGAGAGAAACTCTCGTCTGAGGCTGCCTGATCTGATCAGTTCACTCCCCTACTAGTATAAATACCTTGAAATCAGTTACACATGAAAACTGCTGTTGCTTTTTTATACTGTATATGCCTTAATTCATATGTCTGGCAATCAAAATTAAAGGATGTTTATATATATTGGGTTTTGGATTGATTTGTTTACACTGCTGTTCACCTTTCCTGCCACTAGAGGGCAGGAAAGTCTCTACCGACACTTCCGATTTTGAACATAGTACCGGCGGCAACAAATGACAACAAAGCGGGTATGCAGCCAACGGATTAACCAGTTCTGTGTACACAAATCAGTTGTTATATCGAGCAACAAGTTGTTAAATCGTCTGGAGCACAGCTAAATGTTTAAGTCAACAAATAAAGGCAACTAGCTTGCTAGTATAGTGCGCCAGTTTTAATGCGTCTTAGCTAAAGCCTTGATTAATCGCACAAATGTCAGAATGTCTTCGAAATCTGACCAACTTCTTATCGTGGTGTCCATACTTGAAGGTAAGCAAATCTTTAACCTCTCAACACCTACACCGAAAATGTATTGGTAGTTTAAAATAACTAGTTAGCCCAGGGTGCTTGTTATTTTGAAACGTAGATTTAATAATTAGCTAGCTTTAGCAACTAAAGTTTAGAAAGCTAGTTAGCCCAGTCGTGGCTAGCTAGCTATGCTCGCAACCTGAGACAACCAGCATAGCAGCATTACAGAGAAGTGGTGTACTGTGAACTGTATAGTTTCATTGATATATGCAGCTGTTCTATATATCATTCAGTGATATCATGTGGAATTTGTGACTGTTAACGTTTCCCCCCAACCCGCAGGACGTCAATTTCCCAAGAGCCAGCGCCATCATCTTATAGTTCAGGCTAAGTTTGATGGAGAGCAGTTGGCTACTGACCCGGTGGACCACCGAGAGCAGCCACAGTTCTGTACCGAGCTAGCCTGGGAGTTAGATCGGCGGACTCTGCACCAACACAGGTCACTATTTCAACCAACTCCTCCAAGCAATGCTGGTGTTCAAAACCTTAGTCACAGTTGCAACAAGCAGTTGTCATTTTCAATGAGTTCGTGGTGGTTGACTGTCATTCCATGATGTGGTTGGTTTGCTTCTCCAAACCTTCAGTTCTGTCCATGAATTAACCTGCTGTAGCAGGGACTTTTTCCGATCCCAATATCAGGGTGTTTATTGGTTCATTTAGTCAAATGTTTGAATATTAATTCGATTGTAGGCTTGGCTACTTGGTAACAAATTGTGATTTTAAAGTAACAAAGTAAATTACTTAGCTTAATTTGTACATAAGTACAAATACAATCATAGACAAATATACTCATAAAAGTAAGTACACAAAAAAACTGCAGTAACGTGAGTAGTTGTAATTTGTTACTTCCACCCCTGCACGCACATAAGTGTCCAACAATATCATATCTACCATCCTGTTGTCCTCATTCCGAGGGCAGCCAGGAGCTGTGATCAGCCACACCAAGGCGATGGCTCGATAAATGCAGTGTTGACAAATTACATAATGGAAACTGCCTAGAGAGCCCACACAGATCTGAAGTGGAGCATGTGGACCGCGACTCTGATTCGCTGTGACAGCTCTGGGTGTTTGAGTATTGAGTTTATTTGGTGTCTTATCTGTGCTCCTCTGTCTTGATCCCTGTCAGACTGCAGCGGACCCCCATCAAACTCCAGTGCTATGCCATTAACACCAGCACGTCTGCACGGGAGTGTGTCGGATACATCGTCCTGGACTTGAGATCTGTGCAGGAAATCAAACAAGTGGGATCCTTTTTTTAGATTTCTAAAACACAGCCTCTGTCTCTCAGTCTCCTTTTCGACCTGACCCAAACAGAATGTACCCTATACTCAAACCTGACCCTGTTCTCCCCAGGATCCTAAGTGGTACCCGTTGCTAAGCAGCAAGTACACTAAGCTCCGCCCGGCTCTCCTGCTCAGCGTGACCCTGGAGAATGACACCAAGCCGCTGGACCTCACACCTGAACGCTTCAAGGCCAAAAAGGCCCCACCCAGGCAAGGTGAGGGCACAAACTAAACTGTGCTAAAGTAAAGGGATGCTTTCTGACATTTCCTCAAGGGGATGAATAAGGCATCTATCCACCCCTCCATCCCACATGTCGAAGGTAACACACACACACACACAGTTCCCCTGGCAGCTGTCTCTCTGTGGTGTGGTCAGGTTCCCCGGTGCTGGCGTCCCTGCTCCCTGAGAGGCTGGAGGCAGTGCTGGTGCAGCAGGAGGGCTACCACCAGATCGGCCCACCTGAACTCTGCTGCGACATGTTCCTCCTCTCAGTCACCGTGGCCTTCGCCACCAAGCTGGAGCAGGTAGGGAGACACGTATCCGTGGCAACCGGGTGCATTATGGGCTGCGCTGGGGGCAGATGTGGCCACGGGTCGGGGGGTTTACTTGCTGTAGAACAGTTGTGTCAATGGTGTGTGATGTCACGAATACTAAAACCCCCTCTGTCAGCTTGCGTCAATAAGTTATGGTTGATATCCATCATTATGTCTAGCAATGATCTTAAGTAATAACACAATAATCCATCTGTGTTAATGCTGTGTTTTGTCTGTTATTTACTTTGTGTCAGTTGATCCCCAGTACCTTGAAGCTGGCTGGAGAAGGCTCTGAGTTCTTTTTCTACTACACTCTGCTGGGGAACGACATCACCAGCGAGCCCTTCCAGAACCTTCTGAGCCCCAGCTTCGAGCCGGAGAGGGCGTCCATCAGGGTCCGCAGCAGCGAGCCTGTGCTCAAGGCCTTCCTCGGCCTGCAGCCCAGCTTGCAGGTGCAACACCTGACCCTCTCTCTCACCTGACCCTCTCTCTCACCTGACCCTCTCTCTCACCTGACCCTCTCTCTCACCTGACCCTCTCTGTCACCCGACCCTCTCTCTCACCCGACCCTCTCTCTCACCCGACCCTCTCTCTCACCTGACCCTCTCTCTCACCTGACCCTCTCTCTCACCTGACCCTCTCTTTCACCTGACCCTCTCTCTCACCTGACCCTCTCTCTCACCTGACCCTCTCTCTCACCCGACCCTCTCTCTCACCTGACCCTCTCTCTCACCTGACCCTCTCTCATCTGACCCTCTCTCTCACCTGACCCTCTCTCTCACCTGACCCTCTCTCTCACCTGACCCTCTCTCTCACCTGACCCTCTCTCTCACCTGACCCTCTCTCTCACCTGACCCTCTCTCTCACCTGACCCTCTCTCTCACCTGACCCTCTCCCTCACCTGACCCTCTCTCTCACCTGACCCTCTCTCTCACCTGACCCTCTCTCTCATCTGACCCTCTCTCTCACCTGACCCTCTCTCACCTGACCCTCTCTCTCACCTGACCCTCTCTCTCATCTGACCCTCTCTCTCACCTGACCCTCTCTCTCACCTGACCCTCTCTCTCATCTGACCCTCTCTCTCATCTGACCCTCTCTCTCACCTGACCCTCTCTCTCATCTGACCCTCTCTCTCACCTGACCCTCTCTCTCACCTGACCCTCTCTCTCACCTGACCCTCTCTCTCACCTGACCCTCTCTCTCACCTGACCCTCTCTCTCACCTGACCCTCTCTCTCACCTGCACGTTCTACACACACTCACTGCCTTTCATTCCACCACTGTCTGTCACTCTCTCTCTCTCTCTGTGTGTCTCTGTGTCTCTCTCGCTCTCTCTCTCCTTCTGTGTCTCTCTTTCTCTACCTACGCACCTTCTCTCCCCCTTCCCCTCCCTACCTTAACCCCCCCCCCTTCCTACCTGCCTCCCCCTCCAGATCCACCTGTGCTGTGGGAACCACTCCCTGGGCAGCACGGAGGTGTCCCTGGCAGGCCTGGCCCAGACGGGGGTGGACCTCCAGAGCCAGGTGGCCACCGTGGAGGGAGCCTTCGTCCTCCAGCCGCCCAACAGAGCCAAGCCCAGACGGCCCTCCTCCGTTCCCCTGGACCTGCTGCCCACTGTGGGGGTGTCGGTCACTCTCAGGAGGGAGGCGCTGGGCACCCAGGTACAGGCTGGAAACACACACCAATGGGCACCACAGACCACACTTCTTTATTTATCTATGTCTCTCTCTCTCTCTTGTTCGAAGGTGGAAGGGAAGGCAGAGGGAGGAGATGGGCCCCAGGTTCAGATACCAGCTCAGGGTGGAACTGAGCCCCAAGGCCTCCCCTCCTCTCTCCCTCCGGTCGACCAGGGGCTCCCCAGTCCCTCCCCTGGCAGACAGTCCCCCTTTCTGGCCCCCCCGGCCCGGGCCGAGTCCCCCCAGCCCCCCCAGCCTCAGGACCAGCACCACACACACACGGAGAGCGAGGCTGACAGCCTCAGAGAGGAGGCCTCGCCTCATGGTAGGTTCTGCTTCCAAAGATAGAACATCTGTGATGTAGCCAGGTATGCCGTGGATACATGAATAAACAATACATTTCTGTATTTCTTTATATTAGTTTTGTTGCATTGATGAACCCCCCCTGTGTTTACCCCAGCCCCTGCAGCCCCACCCCAGGAGGAGGAGCTGGAGGAGGAGGTGAGGTTGGAGGAGGAGGTGGGTGGTCTGGAGGCCGGGCCCTCCTCCGTCAGTGTATCGGCTCCTAAGATCTCCATCCCCTCCTCTGCCCACCACTACTGCTTCTCCATGGACCTGCGCAGCATCAAGAATCTCACCCTGGCCTTTCCTGTCAGCTGCACCCTCAGGTACCTGCCTCACTCTGCCTAATTCAGCCTTCCTCAGCCTCCCTCTGCCTCCCTCAGCCTCCCTCTGCCTCTCTGAGTTATTTGAGGCGATGTGCAAGCGTAGTACTAACAGTATTTTGTTGGTCAGAGTCAAGCAACGGTCTGCATATACTGGCCACATCACAAAGTAACCACATCCCAGCTGCCAGGCACTGGGAACAAAAACACCAGTACTATGCAATACTAACATCTCAATCACTGAACTACAGTGCAACAACAACATCTCAGTGACAGGGGGGAGCGGTCACAGAACAGTTCAGCATAAAGCACATCCTGATTCTTGTTCTACTGCCAGGTATGCGTACCAGTTCTTTGGCAGCGCGGCGCCCATCATGACCAACCCCCCAGTGGAGGTGAGGAGGAACATGGAGGTGTTCCTGCCTCAGTCCTACTGCGCCTTCGACTTCGCCGCCCTGCCTCACCAGCTACAGGACACCTTCCTCAGGTCAGTCCCGGACGCGGTCCGGACCCAGGAGGACGACAGGTCTTCCTCCAGTGCTGCTGGTTAGGGAATGAGGAGAGGAAGCTTGTTACACGCGTGAGATAACAGTAGGTCAGTGAGTATGCACTGCCGCCTGGAAACGAGTCTTCGCTGTGTCCCTTGTGCTCCAGGGTGCCCCTGGTGGTGGAGGTGTGGCACCGCGACCCCAGCAGCAGAGACCTCCTCCTGGGTACGGCCAGCATCCAGCTGTCCCTCCTCCTGACCTCCGAGAAGACCCGCTTCCTGGGGCCCTCCGGCCGGCAGCACTGGAGGCAGACGCACTCAGACAGGATCCCCGTCTACAAGGCCCAGGGGTGAGGGGGGGTCACAGGTCAAAGGGCCTCATGTCGAGGAGACTTGGTGGGCTGTTTCTGTGGGCTGCAGAGCATCGGCTCCACCAGGAGGCGCTCTCACACAGAGTTTGGAGGGGTCGTGTTTTAAATATGTTTTTCATGAGTGTGTCTGCTTTGCATTTCACAAGGCCAGTCTTGACGAATGTGTGTGTGTGTGTGTGTGTGTGTGAGAACAGGCCCAGTGAGAAGGTTGCTGAGCTGTGCTACGTCACCACCCTGGAGGACATGGGGCTGGTGAGGGCTCAGGAGATCCTGCTGTCTGACTCCTCTCAGGTAACACACACACACACACCATGTCTCTCTGACCCCACACACAGACCTGCTGGAGAGACTCCCGAGAGAGACTCCAGAGAGACCCTCTTCAGACGGGTGGACAGACTACAGATTGTTTAGATGGATCCATGACAGATGATGGAAGATGGA
Organism: Hypomesus nipponensis; assembly: GCF_054491055.1. NCBI lineage: Eukaryota > Metazoa > Chordata > Actinopteri > Osmeriformes > Osmeridae > Hypomesus > Hypomesus nipponensis. The sequence continues at coordinate 8,539,905 of NC_140384.1, read as the reverse complement.
CTCACCACCAGGCGTTGTGTTTTGTGACAGAATGGACAGCCAGCCCCACAGAGGGCGCTGTCTGCTCCCAGACAGCCAGCCCCTGGAGGAGGCCCTGCCCCGGGACCAGCCCCCGCCCCGGGGGGCCTCCCGTCCAGGGAGACCCCCGAGTACCAGGCAGCTCTGGAGCTGGAGATGTGGAAGGAGATGCAGGAGGACCTGTTTGATGACCAGGTCAGAACCATGCACTGTGGGGGGAGGGGGGGTGTTTCCCTCTGGGGGGTCCACATGTGTGTGTGTTCTGACTGTGTTCTGCTAGTGTGTGTGTGTTCTGACTGTGTTCTGCGAGTGTGTGTGTGTGTTCTGACTGTGTTCTGCTAGTGTGTGTGTGTTCTGACTGTGTTCTGCTAGTGTGTGTGTGTTCTGACTGTGTTCTGCGAGTGTGTGTGTTCTGACTGTGTTCTGCTAGTGTGTGTGTGTGTTCTGACTGTGTTCTGCTAGTGTGTGTGTGTTCTGACTGTGTTCTGCGAGTGTGTGTGTGTGTTCTGACTGTGTTCTGCTAGTGTGTGTGTGTGTTCTGACTGTGTTCTGTGTGTGTTCTGACTGTGTTCTGTGTGTGTTCTGACTGTGTTCTGTGTGTGTGTGTGTGGCCCCCAGCTGAAGAAGAAGGAGCTGAGTCACATGCAGGCGTTGGCTGAGGAGTGGAGGAAGAGAGACCGGGAGAGAGAGGCTCTGGTCAAGAAGAAGGTACAGCCCTGAAGAATCTTCTAGTTACTACTGATGTCACTCAGCCATGTTCGTGTAGTCAATATCAAATATACATTTGTATGAAATGAAGGTTAAAAAAACCCAGTGTTGGCTCAGCCGGTGTTGTAACCTTGCGTGTGTGTGTTCGTGTGTGTGTGTGTGTGTGTAGGAGCAGGAGTACAACCTCCTGGAGGGACAGCTTCAGAAGACCCTGGCCGACCTGGAGAAGAGAGAGAGGCAGCTGGCCCACGCCGAGACAGAGGTGGGCCGATCAAGCAGAGTTCACAGGGTCAAAGTTCACACGCCCGCGCCGTCGCAGACGCTCTGACTGTCTGTGGCTCCTCCCCCCCCAGACGCAGCGGCTGCAGACGGAGCTGCGGGCGGAGCACGAGCGCACCCTGAGGGAGGTGCAGGAGGGTGGCCGCAGGCTGCAGCAGGACTGCCACCACCAGGTGGAGCTGGAGAGGTCGAAGGTCAAACAGCTGGAGGAGGAGCGAGCCAGACATCAACAGCAGGTCGGTGGGGAGGGGGGGCTGTATGTGTGGAGGGGTGTGTGTGTGTTTGGAGGGGTGTGTGTGTGAAGGGGTGTGTGTGTGTGTGTGTGTGTGTGTGTGGAGGGGCGTGTGGTTGTGTCTGGTTGTGTGTCAGTCACTGGCTGCTCTTTCCAGGGTCTAGCTGGTGTCCTGGTGTGACCAGTGAGTGTGGGGTGCATGGGCCACATCCCCCAGAGAGAGGGAGGGAGAGAGGGAGAGAGGGAGATTGTTATTGCATTACCTACAGCTTCTGAGACGTCTTGATATTTAACTTTCAGACTATGTTTAAAACTATTAGAAATACGTCTTTCCAGTCCTGGGTTGTTGTGGAGTGAGTGGGATTAGAACCCAGCATCCATGTGTGCCCAGCTGTGACCATGAGACCTGCTGCCCTGCTGGGTCCTCTCTGCCCTCTGCTACCCTGCAGCACACACACATATACACACACACATACACACAGACAGACTACATGCATATATAATACGGTAATGCTTTAAAGTGAGAGTGTGTGGTGTCGTGCTGTGATTGGCTCACTTCCTCCCGGTGGTGAAGCAGTGAGAGTTTGATGGCATCCAGACCTGAGGACTTGATCCTCCACTTGACTGGGTTTCATTTTGCCTTCACTTCCACATTAGCTGGACCCCGTCTTCTAACACGTTTCTCTTGTTATTCCTCTCTTTCTCATCCTCTCTCTTTCTCTCCCAGTTCTTCTTCCTCATTCCCTCCTCCCTTGACACACACACACACACACAGGCACACACACACTGACCCCCACACCCCCCTCTCTGGTTTCACAGAGAAAGAAAGTTGAAGATAGGTTGTGTGTTATCTCCTCTCTCTCCATCCTGCTCTCAGACAGCCCACTTAGTGAAATACTTCTGTCTGCAGTCTCGCTCTCCCAGAGAACAGCTGGCTCCTCTGCCGGCCATAACAAATCAAGCAGAGGAGGTTTCTGACACGCGGAGAGAAGCCAGGGATGAGGAGCAGCCGGGGATTTGCTCAGGCTGGGGCTAGAGCTGGGGCTAGAGCTGGGGCTAGAGCAGGGGCTGGGGCTGGGGCTGGGGCTGGGGCTGGGGCTGAGGCTGGGGCTGAGGCTGAGGCTGAGGCTGGGGCTGAGGCTGGGGTTGGGGTTGGGCTGAAACTGGGGCTGGGCTGAGGCTGGGACAGTGTGACCAGACTAGGCTGGGATGTGACTAGTTCTCATCTCCCCTTGTCAGGAATGTGTAAACACACATCTGTCTGCCGTCCACACACTAGAACTCTTCATCAGGTCTGGGGCTGGGCTGCACACATCCTATCTCTCTCTCTCTCTCTCTCTCTCTCTCTCTCTCCTCTCTCTCTCTCTCTCTCTCTCTTTCTCCCTCTCTCTCTCTCCCTCTCTCTCTCTCCCTCTCTCTCTGTCTCTCTCTCTGTCTCTGTCTCTGTCTCTCTCTCTCCCTGGCTCAGTGTAGGTATTGGGTGTGAGGGGATGGTGGAGTCTTTGAAGTGTGTTTAGTAGTGAGAGCTGCCAGGCGTCTGAAGCCCAGCCCAGCTCACTGTTGACACTCTGCTCTCTTGTTTTCCAGCATTACTGTGAGTTACAGACTTACAGAAGTGTAACCCATTATCTTTATGGATGACCCCATGCTATTTATAGTCCTTATTTGAAATGTTCTCATTCTCACTCTCTCCGTCTCTCTGCCTCTCTTTTCGCCTCTCTCTCTCCTCTGTCTCTCTGTCTTGTTCGTCTACCCCTCGTTCTCCCCTTTCTCTCCCCCCTCCTCTCCCCCCTCCGGCCTCCCTGCCTAGCTCATGGATGCGGAGGGGCGCTACAGGCAGCTGGAGAAAGACTTCCAGCTCTCCAGAGAGCAGCAGAACATCCGTCCTGAGATCCGGCTGCAGTCAGAGATTAACCTTCTGTCCCTGGAGAAGGTCACTTCACCAAAGCGCACATGACAAAGTCCCAGAGCTCTGGGATCAGCTTGCAGGCTCTGTCCTGGGGACCGAGCGACAGTTCGTGTTTCCGAAAGCTTGCTGCTTGATTTATTTTGTTCACTTATGTCCTCCCTAATTTAAGGTGGAGCTGGAGAGGAAGCTGGAATCCACCACCAAGTCCAAGCTCCATTACAAGCAGCAGTGGGGGCGCGCCTTAAAAGAGCTGGCCAGGTTTAAACAGGTACTGCTGCCTCCTGTGCCACACTGGGAGAAGGTCTGAGCAGCGTCTGTGCTGAGATGGGGAGCTCATGTCACACCAGAGTCTTAAATCACAGTTGAGAATTTCTCCCTCCTAGACATGTATATCTAGGCGGTGACCCCTGTAGATGTTATGGCTTCAGTCAGCCAATAGCAACCCTCTAGCAGCCTGTAGCAACCCGTTGTGACGTCACATGTCACGTACCCGTGACGTGTGTGTGTGACATCACCGAGCGGGCGTTCTCCCCAGGACATCATATTCCGAGGTCGACCAAAACAATGAAGTCTGCTGGAGCTGCAGAGAGCCGGGCACCTCTGTCTGGTCTGGAGCCCCTGCTCTGCTGGGTCAGAGACCCCTCAGAGAGACTAATGCTAGGGTAAACAGAGCAGACAGACCAGGCTTATCAGGCCTCAGTAAGAACTGTTAGAGACACAAGCCAGCTGTAAACGGGGCGGCCTCCTTCCCCTTTCCCTCTCTAAGTGCCAGATCTATGTTAAGAAAACAGCCGTTGATTTATGCTGCACTAAGGGGCTTCATAACATAATGTGGGCCAGGACTATAAATCTTGTTTGTATTGTGTGCAGAAACAGCGCAGGCCTCGACCATTTGCATGTCTGTGCATTGTTGGTGTGGTTTATCAGGCCATGGGTGGGACCAGCCTACATGCTCGCACGCTCTCTCTGTCTCTCTCTTTCTCTCCCTCTTTCTTTCTCTCTCTTTCTCTCTCCCTCTCTTTCTCTCTCTCTCCCTCTCTCTCTCTCTCTCTCTCTCTCTCCCATTCTCTCTCTCTCTCTCTCTCTCTCTCTCTCTCTCTCTCTCTGTGTAGTTGGTATGTGTTTAGTTTGCTCTACTAGTTCACCTCTCAGATCAACACCATGGCATTGTGTATAACCAGAGTGGGATCATAAAAATTCCTTTTGTCAGAGGCCCAGCCTTCTGGCCTGGTCAGCCTGCGGAGGAGCCAGACAAGTTCCTGTCTAGAGGTTCTAGTCTGGTCCTCCTGTTCTCCTCTTATCTCCATGTTATCACTGCCCCCCCGTCCCCCCCGTCCCCCCTCTGGCCTGGCTGCTCTGGGTCTGGTTGGTCTGGGTCTGGTTGGTCTGGGTCTGGCTGGTCTGGGTCTGGCTGGTCTGGGTGGTCTGGGTCTGGCTGGTCTGGGTGGTCTGGGTCTGGCTGGTCTGGGTCTGGCTGGTCTGGGTGGTCTGGGTCTGGGTGGTCTGGGTCTGGCTGGTCTGGGTCTGGCTGGTCTGGTTGGTCTGGGTCTGGGTCTGGCTGGTCTGGTTGGTCTGGCTGGTCTGGGTCTGGTTGGTCTGGGTCTGGCTGGTCTGGGTCTGGCTGGTCTGGCTGGTCTGGCTGGTCTGGTTGGTCTGGTTGGTCTGGTTGGTCTGGTTGGTCTGGCTGGTCTGGTTGGTCTGGCTGGTCTGGTTGGTCTGGTTGGTCTGGTTGGTCTGGCTGGTCTGGTTGGTCTGGCTGGTCTGGTTGGTCTGGGTCTCCTTGTCAGAGCCCGCAGCTCTGAGGGTTGTCAACCGGGCAGCAGCTCGTTCCTCTGGACGGTGTTTTGGTCTGCATGTCTGTTTCTCCATGAGGGACAGGGAGATGAACTTGGGTGTGTTGGTTTGTGTTCCTGAAGAGGGCAAACACCCCTCCCTCTCCTCCTGTGTGTGTGTGTGTGTGTGTGTGTGTGTGTGTGTGTGTCAGAGGGAGCAGGAGAACGCGATGACACGGCTGAAGAGGCAGCAGCAGGAGCTGGAGAGCATGAGGCTGCGCTACCTGGCAGCAGAGGAGAAGGAAGCTGTCAAAACAGACAAACAGGAACTGGACGACATCCGGAATCAACTAAACAGGTCAGACACACACGCACACACGCACACAAAAACACTAACCCATTTCTAGGTTTCTATTTCCTTTACCAGTTACCATTCTTTTTTGTGTGTGTGCGTGTGTGTGTCTGTGTCTCTCTAGACTTAAGTTCCAGGAGGAGCGGAGGCCGGGGTGGGGGGAGCCGGTCCCCGCCCCCGGGGGCGTGTCCCTGAGCGAGGGGGCAGAGGAGCACCTGAGCCGCCTGCTGGAGGAGAGAGACACGCTGCTGCGCACCGGCGTGTACACGCACGACGACCGCATCATCAGCGAACTCAACCGGCAGATCCAGGACGCCATGGCGATGCAGCCCGCTCACTGACTCCCCGGGCGGCCGAGATGGAGAGAGAGAGGGCGCTCGCTGGTTATCAGGCCTGGTAGGAAGCTGGTAACCTATGTGATCGTCATGGTGACCCATTTAGTGGGCCTGGGAAAGGCATGTCTAACCAGACAACTTCCATGGACTTGTAGGACTTTTGTCATTGGATCTCCACTAACCAATAACCAGAGGCCGTGTCGACAAATGTTTTACCATATGGAGAGAACTGTCTAGGACCAATAGAGTCTTTCATTGGATTAGACCTGTGTTACGTCTGTGGATAGGGATGTTGGGTTTGAGCTCAGCTGGCAGTACTTGATATGTGTGAGTTTATTTTTATATGAGGCCCTCAATAATTAGTTTTTGAAAGAAAAGTACACAAAATACTGAAACTATTATTTACTTCTTGCCACCCACAATTACTGGTGTGGTAAACGACAGACTTAAGTCATATTACAGCACCCTGAGCCAAGGTTTGTTGTTTCAGTACTTGTAGAGGTTCCTGTGAACACAAGAGGGCGCCAGAGCATGGGAAAAGGCACTCATCTTTCCTCGTCATGCAGATCCAGCATTAGTGAGCTGCACTATTTATTTCTGACTGATGTGCATTTCTGCAAATGTGTATATTGATTTATTTGTGTTAAATAAATTATTTGGAGGTACTGTTGTGGTTTACTGTCAGTTGGTAAATAACACCCAAAGAGTATTTAAATAGTTTAATCCATATTTTTAAAACAACACAGATAATGAATCTATCTAGGTACAACTGACAGATTAGTGCAGGGCTGTAATCTAATATATATCCCCCCCAATATTCAAATCCGGTCAAAATGAATAAAATAAATACATTAAATAATTACATCAATGTGTCATTCATTAATTAAAATAGGAATCAAGTACATAAACTAAACAGTGCCCCCAGTCAATTGCATTTTCATGTCACAACGTATCACAGTACTTCTTGAACACCTGATTCAAATGAATTAGGTGAATGAATTACATGAATTAATACATTCTCATTATCAAGCTTTGTGGAAGCCTGATAACCATTCATTTGACCACACCAACCAAGTTAACAAGGGTGTGATGTGGAGCACCCCTGCAGTTGGTTTGGTCCATATTAATTAAACACCTGGACTCTATAAAGTGAGTTAATTTGGTCAGACACACAGCTGCCTTGCGTCTGGAGCAGCACCCAGGCAAACACGTACTTCAGAGCCTCGTTCCTCTTCCAGCTCTCCCCTTTCTCAGAGACGGAGACGGCCGACTCCGAGACGGCCGACAACGCACAGGTCACAGACAGAAAGAAGTCACTGGCACAAGGGAAATACAAGCATTCACAGATGAATGCTTCTTCGTCTCGTATTTAGACCTATCTAGCCTTTACCTACAAGCGCACCATTAGTGTGTCACTTGCTTTGGATAAAGGTGTCTGCTAATTGAATTCAATGGACATGTGTTCAAGTGATGAACTCACTTTGTCAGGTGTGGCTGCAGCAGGTCCAGGACCCCAGGCAGTTGGTCTGAGGCTTGGCCTGACCCCCCCCAGTAGCTGAGCAGGGTTCTCCCAGCCCCCGACACGGAGCAGAGGCTTTACCAGGGAGGAGGCCACTGTCACACTCACACAAAGGCAGTGCAGCGTCAGGCATCAGGTCTGCATAGCATCTCCTCACGTCTGTCCCTTGATTGCAGCAGCAGTCTAGGTACAGCCAGTGGGGGTCGGCATGTCTGACAACCTAACAAAATCCGGATCTCCTGGAGAACGGCCCTCCGCCTCAGGAACCCTAGCTATACAAGTTAGGAGGAGATACACACTCAGCACCTTCTCACAACAACATTGGACCAGGATTGTTTCCGCTCAGAACAGCAGAATGAATCCTATGGTCAATTTAAGATATATTCAACCTAGGGCGAAGCAGAAGAGCTTTTCTCTCCATTAAGTGGAGTCTGTGCACTCCACTGTGAACTACAGTACCCAACATGCCTCAAAAAAGTTCAGACCAGCACCAGCCCCCCCCCCCCCTCCCTCCATGACCCCGGGACCCAACCCCCAGTCGCCGCAGGCCAACTTCTCCACGGCGCAGAAGGTGCAAAACTAGACACACATGGCCCACGTGCAGCAGGTGAGCCGGGACACGCCTCCCAGACACACACCCTTCATTACGTGACCAAAAGGAGAAGTGTCTGTTTTAGTTTGTGGAATCTCACATTTACTGTAAATTGATTGATTACCCTGTAACTGACTATATCAGCGATGTTGCCCTGTTTGTTTTATGAGCTAGCTGCCGGGATGTTATGCTATCTGCATTAGCTAGCTAGCTCCACAGCTGACAAGCACTGCCAGGGTACTGTCTCATATGTAGCTACTGTGATTATCAACACCCATATTGTCAGTTTTAGCGAAAAGTACCGCTACGCTCTACTACGACTCTGTCAACTCTTCGTGCGATGGCTTTATTAGTGAGGTTAGCGTCCCATCGCCTAGGCTACTGTAAAATGTAATCTTTCACTGACTAAAATACAGCAAAGAAAAGAGAATAATGCTAGCCAGCGTATCGGAATTTTGCTTAAAAGTAAAATGTTGTGTAAAAGTTGTATTTTGATCGATATTACGAGTACGTAAACCCAAATCTGTCTTTGCAATGACGTTATACGAACTACAATTGTAACTTTAGAGAACTACAACTCTGCATGTATCTGTCCGACACGCCCCCGAGCGTACTCTGTGGCAATTCGCGTCGCTGTAGAGTAGTAGTGGACACGCTGTTGTCTTTTATCCTTAATCATTTCCTATTAGAAACACGCAAATCCTTGTTCCAACTGTCTTGTTGTTACACAAAGTAAATAAAAAACTAAGAGTAAACATGTATCAATACAAATTAAAATAATAAGATATACAAGTTTATATAAATATATTTAAATTATTACAGATTGTTGATTTGCCTTTTGTTTAAGATATTTTTTTGGGGGGAAAATATACTGTCCGAACAAGAATAAATGCACAACCGTTTCTTCACATTCAAGACAAAAAACAATGTATTTCTTAAATCTCTTCTTAATCGATAATATTTATGGATACGTTTAAATGAAATGGAAAGGTATGTTGTTCAATATTTTCTACCCCGACAGAAATGATCATCAACATGACTTCTGGAAAAGGCACCCCTTCCAGATGTGGTGATTTTTACTACAAAACGGACCTTCAACCTCAGATCTTGATCATTTACAAACACGCAAAGTCTTTCCGTCCAACTGTCTTGTTTGTTTCCTTCCAAAAACAAATCTTTAAATCCAATGGCAGAAAAACGAGAAAAGAAGGGTGGGAGACAGGTAAGAGAAATACTCTACTACTAAGCAAGAAACAAAGGGTGGAAGGGTCAGATGGATTTCAGAGTATAACCACAAAGCTGTATCTAAGGTGTAGCTTCTTTATTGAAAACTGAAAACGCAACCCTGCTACTACTGGACTCCTGCATGTCAGACCTTAGTCATTTTACAGTTGGTGGAGTTTGTGTGTTGGAAGGTGTAACTATGAACTAGAGCGAAGCTTCACCCGACTCATCCTTCGACACTGCAAAGCTTCATCTGACTGATCAAAGCGTTGTATGTTAGGTACAGGACAGCTTGGGGAGTTCAGTATGCCTCAGTGAAGCTGAACAAGAGAGACGCCGCTCACGTTAGAGCTCCTCCTCCCCAACAGCCAAAACACTGAGACACTCAGCGGTCTCAAAAAAGGGTGTCCCTCCCTCTGTGGCCTGATGACATCACACAGGGACTTTGTGATTTAGAACGAAGCTTCATCTGACTGCTCAACAAAAGCTGGGCCACACCCGTCCTTCCCTGTGGCCCCTCCTTTCTCCTGTGGCCCTTTCTCCTGTGCCCCCTCCCCTTTCCCCTGTTGCCCCTCCCCCTAGCCCAGTAGCTCCTCCCTCCTCCCCTTAAATTCAGCAAAATTTCGGCTGCCTCGCCGGCCGGCTACAAGGCCAACAAAAATCAAATCTACGGAATTTTTTGTAAAAAGGCCTTATTGTTGGCTTCCAGGACTGGATAACCTCTTTGATTATTGTTGGGAACGACCGGGGGGGGAGATTGCCCCCCCCCCTGCCTCGTGTAGCCGGGGCGGCTCCAGACAACCGTGGGTGACAACTCAACCCGACCATTGGGAGAGGATTCGAACCAGCGATGTGTGAACTGAAGTACCCTGTGACTTGTCTTTGTTCACGCCCTTTAACCGCCACACCACGGAAGTCCTTCGCAGAGAAGTACTTTCTCCGGGCGTTCTTGACATGCATTTCAATGCCAATCTATGCTTTAAAATTTGACAGTGGCAGCAGCCGCTCAGATTCAAACCATGAACCTCATGTTTGCAAGGCTGCGTCCCTCTCCTATGAGCCATTGGGACTGGTAGAATAACCACACTGTTCTCGGGTAATTGCCTCTGCGAATCTGTTCACGATTTTAAAAACTGACAGGAGCCACGAATCAAACCTTCAACCTCTTTATTCCAAGGCAGCCTCTCTCCTCACTGAGCCATTGGGACCGTTATGATATTGTTACCATTCTTGGGTACTTCACTGGAATGAAGAAATGCACGTTGAGTAACTATATTAAAAATCACACGTGGGTGGGGATCAAACTGGTTACGCTACAACTCAGAGCCAACAACTCTCCATTATTCGCAACAACTTAGCCCAGCACACCAGGCTGTCCTGTTGCTGAAGGGTGTTTTCTCCGGGCGTTTTTCAAGTGCCTCTTCCAACCTGTGCTTTAAAATGTTGCACTGGGAATCAAACCTTCAACCTTTCAGTTTCAAGGCAACCTCTCTCCTCACTGAGCCATCTGGGATATAACAAACCTTTTCTCTGGGCGTCTTTCAAGTGCCTCTTCCCATCTGTGCTTTAAAATTCGGCACTGGGAACGAAATCTTCAACCTTTCGGTTTCAATGCAGCCTGGATTCAAACCATCAACCTAATGTTTGTGAGGCTGCGTCCCTCTCCTCTGAGCCATTGGGACTGGTAGGATAACCACACTGTTCTCGGGTAATTGCCTCTGCGAATCTGTTGTAGATTTTAAAAACTGACTATAGCCTTGAATCAAACCTTCAACCTCTTGTTTACAAGACAACATCCCTCAACTAGCAGCCATTGGGACTGATAGGATATGGTCACCGCTCTAGGGTACTTGCCTCTGCGAATCAGAAATAAGCTGTCACTGGGGGGTACCACAAAAAAAAACGGAGGGGGGGGAGGCCCCTCCACCCCCCTCAGGTCTGCGGCCTCCCCCCTTATTTCAGATTCGCCCCCCACACCTCTGGGCCTGCGGCAGCCCCCACCGCCCTTATTTCTGTGACGCCCCCTACTGAGTCAGAGGGAGGACAATCGTTCTCTCATTGTAATCACAACGGAGGGTTCTGAGCGTCAACAAATGCAAAACTGAACTTATTGCTCATTTAACATTGTGATGAAGAAAAAACAAAACACAATTATTAGATTTAATCATAACTGTATGAGAGTATAAGAATTCCACAAGGGTTGTCTGATAGAGTAAGTGTTTTCTTGTCTCTGTGATGAACTCTGTCTGTTGACCTGGAGGTGGCCAGGACTGATAGCCTACACATGTAATCACGTGTAGTACATGCTCTTACACGCCTTGCACACGCGTGAAAGTGTGTGCTCCCGGGCGGTCTGATGGTAAAGTGGAAAGTGGTGGGTGGATGGGCTGTGTGTGTGTGTGTGAGAAAGAGAGCCTCAGTGAGTGTGTGTTGACGTCTCGAGCTCTCGAGGCTGACGGTGTGCAGGCGCGTCCAGCTTATCCATCTGCAGGCGGGAGGAGAGGAGGAAGAGACCGAAGAGAAGGAGAGGAAAGAAAGGGACAACCGAGAAGACGAGAGGAGAAAGAAATGAGTGGGAAAAGAGGGAAGGAGGAGTGGAGGATTCTCGATTTCCTCGTTCAGCCTGTGAAGTTGGAGAAAGGTCCTAGCGTATGTGTGTGTGTGTCTGGAGGGGGTTGGGTGCGCCTCTTGTCTGTAAAACCTGCTCTGGCTGATAATGACATACGGCTTGTTTAAACACTCTATCCCTCTCAGCCTATCACCCCCCATTCTGACAGCTGTTCCGTGGACAGGTTGTCAGCCACAGCTTACACAGCTGATAGAGAGACCTGCTATCAGCCTGGTTACTGAGCCCCTCTCTCCAGAACTCTCGTCTGGGCTTTCCTCTGATTGGGTCTAGCCTGACTGGACCATGTGACACTGGGCCCTTTTCCGGAGGCTTCCACAGGCAGGAAAGACAGTCTGTCAAGTCAAGGCCAAAGGTGAAATTAGACCATAAATTAATCTAACCGACTGAATTACCTGAGTTGAGTAGGTTAAGATGGATTTAAAGGAGCTTAGATTCCTTAATGTTGAGCGACCTCAACATTAACCCTGCAACCTATAGCCTTGCTCTGCAACTGCATCCGGCATGGAGTAAGAATAGCATGGAACACGCATAACATGTATATGTAAAAAAAAAAAATATATATATATATATATATATATAATCCTGGTAGCTTCACACACTATGTTGACTTAAAAAGTCATTTAGATTCTTGTGTTGTTGGTTTGTAGGTTGTTATCTTGTGTTAAGATGTGGGAAAGTTCCTGTACCCTCTGTCTTCTGGCTGCTATGTGATCCCATGTGACCAATCATGTGAACCCAATACACACACACACACACACAAACACACACAACTACAAATTCTACACAAACATACATGTAGACTTACACTGACGAGAATATCAAGTGCTAAGACACATTTGTCAAGTTAGCGTAATAAACTTTGTATTTGAACAAGGTCAAGAGAGAACTCCAATTTCTCACAGACTTTTTCCCTGCGTTGTATGTTTCCAATTAGTTCTTTTCTTTTCTGGAGAAGTTAGAAAAACTCAAGCTTGATCACTAATTGCTTTTGAAAGTGTGACCCCGAGTCTGCTTAATATTTTCCCGAACAGGAAATTCCATGAAAAGCAAACCGTTACAGTCTAAAGTCCCTGGGCCGCTTTCACATGTACAACTTCACAAAATAATACTTCTTGTGGGATCATTTGTTTAGCCTCTGGGTAGACCTGCGTTTCACAGGTCCCAGTTCCCATGGCATAGTGAGTTGATTGATGTTTGAATTTTAACTGTATTTGCTTTACAAATTCATCAAATTCCCTTGAGAATAATTTGTTTAAATCACTTCTAAAGCTGACTACATTGTTTCTATTCTCTGACCACTAGCTGCTAAGCATGTGAAGAAAGGTGGTTCAATATTTTCTTAATGGAGTTCAAGGTATTGTGGTAATTGTTCTAACCTTCAGATGTGCTTGAAGTGGGAGGGCTAATACAATTATTAGTTCTAAATGGACACAGCTGTTTGTGTTTCCATGTGACTCACTACCAGTAAAATATAGCAGTCTACTCTTGACAAAAGTGATTATCAATGGATGGGAAGAAATGTGGAAGATTGTAGCTTAGGCCTACAGAAAGAAGCCAGGCCTCTTTCAGACATAAAGGCATGACAATTCCATTTATCTCAATTAATGTTGCAATCATCTTCGACTTTTGAAAGCAAACAGATAGAATAAACCCAGTGCCACACTGACAAACATGAGGCTATTTCTCAACGTCAAGTGGAAATTGGCAGAAAATTAGTTCTTGACAAACTGGAATTACAGGCCAGCAGAAAAGGATTGAGATTTCTCCCTGTCCCACATAGGCCAAGCTAGAGGGGTCAATTCACCAGTAGTAGGCCGATAGTATCAAGGGTAGATTTTGTATTCCCTTAAAAGACCTGAACGTAAATATTGATACATGTCCACCAAACGAAACAAGCATAGGCCTACAGTTACAGCCAAAATAAACATTTTATATCATTTGGAAATGTTCTGTGTGAGTGGTATGGGCACCATGGGAGACTGAGGGCAGCTCCAGACTAAATCAGTCATGTGAAAGACTCCCTTGAAGTGAGACGGTGGTTTTAGACCCCCGCCCGGCCAGCACCCAAACAGGGAGAGAAAGTGAGAATGTGTGTATGTGAGTGTGGTAATGATGGCGGGGGGGGGGGGGGTTGAGGGGTAGATATGCCGATAGGTTTATTGAAGAGGCTGCTTCGTGCTGTTGTTTGGACCGGGGGCGCCGGAGCCGCCGGACAGAAGCTACGGCTGAGAGCTGATGGGACTATATAATAAATCAGCGAAGGGGCGTGTGCACAGAGTTCACGTTCCCCGGGTCAGATCCATAACCCCTTGACAGCTGCCTGCGCGGCAAGACCAGCGGTGCCGGGGGACCTGACCTCACAGACACACAGCGGAGAGGCCGGCGGTGGGCAGGGAGCGCGCCCCGCGATCCCCCCTGGACACACCGATACATCACCGCCTGCGAAGATGAATTTGGGCATCTCCAGGACAAAGCCGGGTTAGAGTCTGGTCAGTCCCTGCGTCTGAAACGCACATAAGCTATAGGCGGGTCTATCTCTGACACAGCCAGTGCCATTTTCTAAAACTAGTAACTGAAAAATACGTTATCTGATCATTGACAGTTTACTCTGAGACACCTGGTTTTTAACGCGTCATTTTCAATCCCAGGGGCGGGTCAATAGGCTATATATGGAGCAAAAAATAAACGATACATACATGTTTTCGTGTAAATGTGTTTTGTTTCTTGACATTGTAAATGTATACCAAATATACGTTTTCGAGCATTAACAGAAATAAACAGCAGCACTTTTATCAGGACGATTATTGATAATCATCAAAACTTCTGCTTTATTTCCTATGGAACAATGTTCTGGTTTAGACCCATATTTATTTAAAAAAGGCAAAATGCTGAAACCATGCAAACAGGAGTCCAAATGTTGACAGGTTAGAGTCTAAATACACTTTTCCAGAAGTTTCTGTCTATCATGTACCGAAGAGCTGATGATTATCATACACATGGTGCTGCTCTTTGTCCGAGTGAAATGGCTTTGCTTATTTCACCTCACATCTTAAGGTCCATATTATAAAAAATCCATTGTATTATATGTACAACATAGGATCATACATTCTGAATGAACAGCATTTTGATAGACATATAGATTTGGTAGATTTGGTTCTGTAGGTTTGCATCCAACGTGTTTGATACTGTAGTTTTACAGTGATCAGTTTTAAAGCTTTGACTTTAGGCACCAACCAAATGTGGATGTGTCTGTGCTTCCTCTCACCAGTTAAAAGTGTATCGTTGCAACGCTATATACATCTACATCTGTATGAGAGTGAATGGAAACCTGTGAAATGAAAACAGCAAAACAACCACGAGAACAATGGAGAAAATACAAATATTTTAAAGCGTCATGGAGTGATGTCACAATGAAACAGAACCATTGAGTTATACATTTGCCTGTGGCGAAATACATATTATGTCTATGGCAAAATAGACCTCTTACAGCTGATATGTTGAGCTCAAAGACAAAAAACAATAAGATTTTCTTGAATCTCAAATCAATTTTGTCCTGAAAAATGTCTTAAAAGCCATAAAAAATGGCTGGATGGAAAAATATCCATGAGCACAGTTCTCCAAACTAAACTGGAAAATTAAATAATTATAATCAAAGTGCCCGAGCATGAGAGCCATAGAAGGAGATAAATATAATTTAGATTTTTTTTTCTTTTTTTTTTCTTTTTTTTTTTTTTACAATTCCATACTGGTGGATAGTTTCTTCTTTAGCTGTGTCGAAGACATAACAGCCCTCTCCTAAACCCTTAAACCGCTCATCTGGTGCAATGTAGTACAAAGTTGTTCATCCACAACAGAGGTCTGTATGTCTGTCCCTCTCCTCCCTCCCTCCTCTCTTCTCTCCTCTCCTTCCTCTCTCCTCTCTCCTCTTCTCCTCCCTCCTCTCCTACCTCTCTCCTCCCTCCTTCCTCTCTCCTCTCCTCCTTCCTCCTCTTCTTCCTCTCTCCTCCCTCCTCTCTCCTCTCCTTCCTCTCTCCTCCCTCCCTCCTCTCCTCCCTCCTCCTTTCTCCTCTCCCAGACAGTCCTCTTCCCTTTGGTATCAGGTTACAAACAACGAGAAACAGAGACGTCAGACTACAGACAAGAGGAACATTTTTGGTATTTCAGGGTTCGTTTTTGGTCGTCTTTCTTCTGCAGCGCTCTCAGGGCCACGACTTCCCCAGTCATAAATAAATAACCCCATCCCCCCTCAGCATCCAGCCCCCCCCCTCCCCCCCTCCCCCCCCATCTCCCCTCAGCATCCAGCCCCCCCCCTCCCCCCCCCCCCCCCCACACCCCACCCCCCTCCTGTCCCATTCCCATCCTGGTCCTGTTCTTTGCCAGGATCAATGTCTCTGAACATCTTACTTATTTTATTACTGCTTTTGGTTTTCTGTTGCTGATTGGGGGGGGGGGTTCTCAGAGGAAATCTTTGGTTTTGCTTAAGTGTCCGTGACATTTAATCATGATTTTCCTTGCAGTTTAATTCCGGACAGTCAATCAGCTAATCCACCTCGATTGATTCGCTGCTCTCGTTGATGGGCTTGCACTCGTTGGGCATCCGCTGATGTCTGCTCAGCTGGGTCGCCTGGGTGAAGCTTCTGTCACAGCGCTCGCACCTGGACGCACACACACACACACAAGACACAAGGCTTAGATCGTGACTGAACACACACACACACACACACACACACAGAGACACAGCTCTTAGATCGCACCTGATCACACAACAGCACACAGGGCTTAGAGAGCGAGGGCAGGGCAGCTTGCTGCTCGTCACCTCATCTCTGCTTGGCCTAATGACCAGTGACACTCCAAAGTGGCGTGACTCCTGGAGGGGCAGGGGGCTGTAATTGGAGTCTGTTCCCCAGGCTGTGAGGGTGATGCTGGGGGAAGGCCTGAGCGTCTCCCTGCTTCTGGACCTGTCAATACTCCACCCCCCCCAGCCCAGCCCCGGCTTGATAAGGCGAGCATCTCTGTCACTTCCAATAGACAGAGAACAAAAAGAGATTTTCAGTGGGCCAGCCATCAAAAAAAGGGCTCCTCTCTCTCCGAATGTTGTGCTTAGCGGCCCAGAAAGCATTGCTGACACCCTGCCAGGTAGAGAGGAGGGGCTGCTAATTCACTTGACTGCTGGGGTTATAGGTGGGGGGGCGTTTTGCCCCCCCCCCCCCCCCCTGTGTTGTCGGTGACCTATCCATGTCAGTACATGATTACATGTCTCTGTCTGTACCCTGGTCACTTTATCCAACTCTGCACAGCCGGGAGTTTAATGTCTCTTAATGGGGCAGGTTAAACTGAGGGGAGACACAAGTTGGAGGAGCCGACGTGAAACAAACACACAAGTCAAACTACCCACTGGACAGAAAAGATGCAGACCACAACACTATTCTCCTTTAGCGATGTTTTGCAAGACAGAGAGAGAGAGAAAAAGAGATTTCAGCATTCCGTCTTTGACAAACGGAAAATGCCAGCTCTAATCTGTCAAGCATATCAGCTCAATGGGAATAACTCGGAGGCTATTGATTGGATAGTGATTTCGGCGGTGTATTCATTAATGTGTGAGTGTGTCTCTTTCTCCGAGGAGGCTCTGAAGTACTGATGACACGCCTGAACACCAAGCATGCTGGGATATCTCTGATCGCTGATTAGATGGATGATTTGTTACTGGATTACTGTGGCTCCTTCCAGACATCTTTTATCACCTCTACCCTCTCTCTTTCCCTCCCTCCTCCCCTCCTCCTTTCTCTCCCCCTCTCTGCTGACCCTACAAGTGTGGGATGGGGTAGGCGGGGGCGGGGGAGGCGTCTATTGTCCATGTTGATGGGGTGACAGCCCGGGCCACAGCAGGGGTCAATCTCATCCTTGTGTCTCTCCTTGAAGTCAAGTCTCAGATCTAATGAAGTATCAGGGCCGTTGCCCCAGGACCTCCCTGCAGGCTGGCAGCGCTGGTAAAAGACATGATGACATGCTGCACGCATTTAAATTGATGTTGTGACGATCGTTAACTCGGCAGCATGGTCGCTGACTGACACACGGGCCGGCCCGGACGCAGCGCGGCCTACTGTGAACACAGACAGCAGTAGCTGTGGTCTATCACGGCCTAGGGTGAACACAGACAGCAGTAGCTGTGGTCTATCACAGCCTAGTGTGAACACAGACAGCACTAGCTGTGGTCTATCACAGCCTAGTGTGAACACAGACAGCACTAGCTGTGGTCTATCACAGCCTAGTGTGAACACAGACAGCAGTAGCTGTGGTCTATCACAGCCTAGTGTGAACACAGACAGCACTAGCTGTGGTCTATCACAGCCTAGTGTGAACACAGACAGCACTAGCTGTGGTCTATCACAGCCTAGTGTGAACACAGACAGCACTAGCTGTGGTCTATCACAGCCTAGTGTGAACACAGACAGCACTAGCTGTGGTCTATCACAGCCTAGTGTGAACACAGACAGCAGTAGCTGTGGTCTATCACGGCCTAGTGTGAACACAGACAGCAGTAGCTGTGGTCTATCACGGCCTAGTGTGAACACAGACAGCAGTAGCTGTGGTCTACCTCAGCCTAGTGTGAACACAGACAGCAGTAGCTGTGGTCTATCACGGCTGGGACTGCTTCTCAGGTGTGTGCTGCGAGTGCGGACTTGTCGAGGTTGACTCAACGTAAAACAATTGACGTTGGAAAAAAACCTCAAAAGTATTTTTAAACCGAAACATTAAGACAGTTTCCCCTGAGGCGGAGGTGCTGGTGTGTCTAGCTACAGGCTGGCTGCAGCCTCTCTCTGTGATGGAGGGGAGAGGAAGTGGAGGTACTCACTGTTACTTACTTGAAAGGCTTCTCCCCGGTGTGTGTGCGGATGTGGTTGTTGAGCGTGGTGGCGCCGGCAAACGCCCGCCCGCAGTAGCCGCACTTGAACGGCCGGTCGCTGGAGTGTGTGACCACGTGGTTACGGAGCTCCGAGGGCTGGGAGAAGGACTGGGAACAGTGGCCGCACTGGTACGGTCTGCAGAGACGCGCACACACACATGCACACAAACACACACACATGCACACAAACACACACACATGCACACAAACACACACACACGTGCACACACACACACACAAAGGGTAGAAGGAGTTAGAGGTCTGTAAACACACACACACACACACACACACACAGGTCAGAGGGAAACGGACACTACACTCCCGTTGCTATGGCAGCATGACCCTCATCAACAATGTGTGCCTAGTTCATGACTTGGCCATCTATCACTGTGTGCGCGTGTGTGTTTGTGTGTGTGTGTGTGTGAAGGTAAGATAAGATCCACAGAGACAATCAGTGTGTATTTATATATAATGCAGGTGTGTGCATATATGTTTGTGATAGAGATTGTGAGAAAGTGTCTACTGTATGTGTGTTTGTGTCGCTATGTGTGTGTGTGTAAGAGTGTGTGTTAGGGTCTGGAGACTGTCCTGATGGGCTTCAGTCCCAGCAGTCTGTCCTGATGGGCTCCAGGCCCAGCAGACTGTCCTGATGGGCTTCAGTCCCAGCAGTCTGTCCTGATGGGCTCCAGGCCCAGCAGACTGTCCTGATGGGCTTCAGTCCCAGCAGTCTGTCCTGATGGGCTCCAGGCCCAGCAGACTGTCCTGATGGGCTCTAGGCCCAGCAGACTGTCCTGATGGGCTCCAGGCCCAGCAGTCTGTCCTGATGGGCTTCAGTCCCAGCAGTCTGTCCTGATGGGCTCCAGGCCCAGCAGACTGTCCTGATGGGCTTCAGTCCCAGCAGTCTGTCCTGATGGGCTCTAGGCCCAGCAGACTGTCCTGATGGGCTCCAGGCCCAGCAGTCTGTCCCGATGGGCTCCAGGCCCAGCAGTCTGTCCTGATGGGCTCCAGGCCCAGCAGACTGTCCTGATGGGCTTCAGTCCCAGCAGTCTGTCCTGATGGGCTCCAGGCCCAGCAGACTGTCCTGATGGGCTCCAGGCCCAGCAGTCTGTCCTGATGGGCTCTAGGCCCAGCAGACTGTCCTGATGGGCTCCAGGCCCAGCAGTCTGTCCTGATGGGCTTCAGTCCCAGCAGTCTGTCCTGATGGGCTCCAGGCCCAGCAGACTGTCCTGATGGGCTTCAGTCCCAGCAGTCTGTCCTGATGGGCTCTAGGCCCAGCAGACTGTCCTGATGGGCTCTAGGCCCAGCAGTCTGTCCTGATGGGCTCCAGGCCCAGCAGTCTGTCCTGATGGGCTCCAGGCCCAGCAGTCTGTCCCGATGGGCTCCAGGCCCAGCAGTCTGTCCTGATGGGCTCCAGGCCCAGCAGACTGTCCTGATGGGCTTCAGTCCCAGCAGTCTGTCCTGATGGGCTCCAGGCCCAGCAGACTGTCCTGATGGGCTCCAGGCCCAGCAGTCTGTCCTGATGGGCTCCAGGCCCAGCAGTCTGTCCCGATGGGCTCCAGGCCCAGCAGTCTGTCCTGATGGGCTCCAGGCCCAGCAGACTGTCCTGATGGGCTCCAGGCCCAGCAGGGCCACAGTCAGATGGTTCCCTGTTAAGCAGCCGATCTGAAGACAGAGCATTCTGGCTGAGCAGGGAAGCACTGCTTCAGAATGATCACACTAATGACTGTTCAACTGTTCCATCAATCACACACGGCCTTCAGAGAGAGGGGGGCTCCAGGGAACGCACGCACATGCACGCACGCACGCACTCACACACACACACCATGCACTCACACACACACACACACACACAAATTACTCCAAATTACACAAATTACTCCACTTAATAAAAGACAATAACAATCCCATCAGTGAGGGATGTTTCTGCTCTGAGAGAAACTTAGAGAAACACACAGGAGGAGAGGAGGAGCAAACTCTCCTGTTCACACACACACACACACACACACACACACACACACACACACACACACACACACACACACACACACACACAGATAAGGGAGAGAGATTGGTCCATGAATCCCACCCTACAGGGGCTCAGCTGTGTGGCAACGGTAAAATAAACTCAACACAAAACAATAACGAAGCCAAACAGAAGAAGAACAACGTAAAAATAAGGAAGTAAAAACAGTAGAAAGTGTAATAAAATCGAAAAATTCTCACTCCCAGTTTTCCAACCGGAGCATCGGTGTTGTGGGGGCAGGGCCCATCTATCACCCAGGTCTATAAGGCCGGCCGGGTGACTAAGACCACTACTTACTTGGAGGTTTTTCTGTGCGGAGCTGCATTGATTGGGAGCTGCGGGAGGTGATAAATGTGTGGATATTATTTATTAGGCCGTCGCAGGCTGATTAATGCCTGGTTATTGTTTATTAGCTACAGAGCTTTAGAGAGAAAGAGAGAGTCCTGTAGATAAACACCTCCATCACACACACACACACACACACACACACTGTGTAGTACACACACACATAAACACAAACTAACGGTGGTGCTCTAGGACAATGAGCCTCCATACATTACACCTCTCTCTCTCACACACGGAATACTGATATGTCATCTTCATTTATGTCGTATTGTATAATTAACCCATTCATGCTCTTAAGTTTCAATAAACATCAAACTATTTATTCACTGCAGTCAAAGCTGCTGATAGCTATTACTGAATTGCTAGTAGACATGCTAATGTTCATACTGCATGAAACAAACAGGCAGAGGAGAGGACTCTCTGTGTCTGGAAGGAGAAGGCTTCTGGGACGTTCCACAGATAAATCACTGGTTTGACCACGTCAATACAGAGCCAATGATCCGCAGAATCCCTCCCAGCGACATATTTACACCGCGCTCTCAGAAGCATCCTCCCCAGCACATCGACCACACTATTAAAATCTAGTGTTGAGATAATGCCCCACTCACGGGCCAATCGCGGTCATCATAAAAGGGCGGGACAGCGGCTGAAAGCCAATGGGTGCGTGTGGATCTCAGTCGGTGATCTCCACACTCGGCCCGTGGAGCGCTGGGATGTTGATGAAACAGCTCGACGGAGCTGGAACACCCAACTCCCACAGGTCCAACGCCTTGCATCAAACACGTGCGACTAAAGACACCCAACCTACGAGGCGTCCGGGGTGTTTAGGAGCGGACATGGGCCTGAGTGTGGACACAGCTCCAGAGGTCATACAGGACGCACTAAGGCCTGATGGCATTAACAGTATTATTCAAGTATGGAAGTGTTCATTACTGGGGTAGAAGACAGTCTGTGCTACCCACGACCACTGCGGCCCCTCCTGCCACCCTCATACAGGTCATCCCTGTCGCCCTGGAAACATAGAAACACAACTTGAGCCCCCCCGGTTTCCCCGCCCCACATTCAGCTTGTCTCATAACAAACATGGCTCCCCTTTTCTGGGTAAACGTAAGACAGGGATATCCAGTGTCTGTATTTGCTGTTCTGCGAAATTATGTAATGTTACACAGCGAAGATATTTCTGATGTCTAGCGAAAGTGCAAAGTCATACAACGAGTAGTTTAAAACCAGCTTGTCTGTAGCTGTGCGAAACTCATCTGGATCAAGTCAGAAAACGTATATAGTTAACGTACACAGAATGAAAAGAAAAAAGCATTCCGGGCATCCTGGCGTGATCGACTGTCCTATCACAAGGAGGTTTCTTCAAAGCTGACAGACATGTTTGAAGAGACCGGGGGAGGTGGGGAAAAAGGAAGAAAAACGTCCCTCCTTTGTGGAGGAGAACCTCGGCACATACAGTCAGCAAATACAGACCATCCCAAAGGATTTTCAGCGCTGAGTTACAACCGTAATTCATCTTTGCCCCAAATGTACATATAAACTAAACATCAATAAATATGTATAAGGCCCAGTGCAGTGAAGCAGGGGCAGTGAGGGGCTTTATAAACAGATGCATCGGGTCATTTACCAGGCAGGATGCCTGACCATCCACACTTCCACACACCCCGATTCCCTTGTTCAGCTAAATTTGATCTGCACCCCAGGGTCATAAAGTTGAGTATTGACAAGCACTCACATTGACTCCAACTCCAGGGTATCCAGGCCACATTTTTCTTCAGTATGAATATTAGTTTATTGAATAAGTGGCATCTGTTTTCCTGTGTGTCACCGTTGGCCTAGGTATTTCTCCCTGACATCTCAAGCTGATTTATAGGCCTGTATGCTCTGAGGAAAAATAGAGCTAAGCAAAAAATTTCCAATACATCCCCCCCACGCCGTATTTAATTAAGTTGGGAGATGTTGCACACTGGGTTTGAACCCTGGGAACAGAAAGACCCAAGACACAGAGAGAGAGAGGAAGAAATAGATACAATAATGACAGAGAGAGGGGGAGAGGGAGAGAGGCAGACCAGGAGACCCAGAAAGAGGGAGGAGAGAGAGAGAGAGAGAGAGAGAGAGAGAGAGAGAGAGAGAGAGAGGGAGGGAGGAAGAGAGAGAGAGAAAGAGAGGGAGAGAGAGAGAGAGAGACAGAGAGAGAGAAAGAGAGACAGAGAGACAGAGAGAGAGAGAGAGAGAGAGAGAGAAAGAGAGGGAGAGAGAGAGAGAGAGACAGAGAGAGAGAAAGAGAGAAAGAGAGAAAGAGAGGGAGAGAGAGAGAGAGAGAGAGAGAGAGAGAGAGAGAGAGAGAGAGAGAGAGAGAGAGAGAAAGAGAGAGAGAGAGAGAGAGAGAGAGAGAGACAGAGAGAGACAGAGAGAGAGAGAGAGAGAGAGAGAGAGAGAGAGAGAGAGAGAGAGAGAGAGAGAGAGAGAGAGAGAAAGAGAGGGAGGGAGTCATGTAGCAGGAGTGGCAACCTCCCACACAGCATGAGTGGCGTTATTTCAGTTATTCAGGTGTTGAGCACAATAAAGTAAGAGTAGAGCACAGCGTAGCACAGTCCAACAGAGGGACAACGCTTGCCAGGGACGTCCACTCGGTCCTCTTACCTGTCGGGGTTCTGCGTGCAGACGTGCATCTGCAGCAGGATCCTCTGGGTGAACGTCTTGAAGCACTGGCCGCACTTCCACAGGTGCCAGTCGCTGAACTCTGTGCTGAGCTGGGAGGTGGACGTGGGGCTTGCGAGGACACGCTGGTTCTTGGAGCCCAGCTGGCCGAACCCGCCGGGGTCGGCATGGCCGGCCTTGTCCATCATGGAGAAGCCCCTGGAGGCGCAGGGGGAGTGGGGGAACACCATGGAGCGCAGGAGGGAGGAGGGAGGGGGCTTGCCCGTCTTGCTGAAGGGCTGCAGGTTCTCCTGCCTGGACATGGCCTCCACCACACTAGCAGGCACGTTTACTGGAGGGGAGGAGGAAGAATCTCAAGATGTCTGCCGTGGTCAAAAACATGGATCTTTTCTAACCGTATACAGCAGTGAGCAAAAGTTTTTTTTTTTTTTTATCCTCAAACTAACAAAACAAAACGAATGCAATGAAAAGACTAAACAAACATTTTCTCAACATTGCACTTTTACACTGCCACACACAGAATACAGAAATATATATTAATACATATAATATTGTTCATGGGTTCATTGTTCATCGTGGGTGCTTAATACCTTTGCACAATTCTGTATTTAATTTGTACTTTTATCCAAATATGGTGGCTGCGATCTCTTTCATCACCACAGATAGTCAGACACTGCAGACAGGAGAACTAAATTATGACGCTGGAACATTTCGGAAATTGACGCGAGTTTGAACTTGTTGGGCTGAATGTTTGACAAATATGACCAGCTACATGTTTTAGTTCATGTCAGGATGGATGTTTACTTAATAAAGAAAACCATGCTCACGAAAAGTCGTTGCCAATGTACAGTACTTAACCCAGACATTTGCTGTGATGTCGACTGAACTGTACACATCATAATTGCAGCCCATCCTTCATCATTTCACCTCTGCCAGAGCCAACAGGCTGGATTGATCTACCACAAATATGATGTGGAGATAATGATGCCATTTATAAGTTCCCCCAGGGTAGATATTGACATATGCATTATAACTCTCTTGCAAATGCTCCATTCGTTGAGCAACAAACATTATGTAAACAAACATTTGTCAATATTGTTTTGGCCCAATGGAAGATACATCATTCAAATGTAGGAATTATGTATGTTTATTTCAATGAAACAGTGCAGTGAAAGCTTTCTTCATAGTTGAGATGAAGAATGCATGAGTGTTGTTAAATAGGTCTCAAGTCTTTATTGAAACATACTGTCACAGACAAAACTCCCTCTCTCTCTCCCTCTCTCTCTCCATCTCCCCAATCACCTTCTATTTCATCCTCCATCTCCCCCTCTCCCTCTCCCTCTCCCTCTCCCTCTCCCTCTCCCTCTCCCTCTCCCTCTCCCTCTCTCTCTTTCTCTCTCTCTTTCTCCCTCCCTCCCTCCCTCCCTCCCTCCCTCCCTCCCTCCCTCCCTCCCTCCCTCCCTCCCTCCCTCCCTCCCTCCCTCTCTCTCTCTCCCTCTCTGCCTCTCTCCCTCTCTCCCTCTCTCTCTCCCTCTCTCCCCCCCCCCTCTCTCTCTCTCTCTCTCCATCCATCTCTCCCTCCCCTCTCCATCTCAGTCAGAGACCAGCAGACCTGCAGACCCTCTCTGAGTTTTGAGCAGAAACATCTTCATGCGGCAGCCTCTCCTTGTTGTTATAAGAAACACATGATGCTCCCCGACGTTCTCAATAACGGCCCCAGAACAGCCCGGGCCGCGATAACTCATCCACGACCAACCACATCCCACATTCCTGCTATTGCAACATGCTGTGTACAAAAACACAGATTTAGCAGGCGGTAACGTGATACATGTGAGACTAAGGCTGGCTCTTTCTCTTCGCATGAAGACAACAGGGATGTAGAGTAATCAAAAGGAAATTCTGTATTCCTGGGCAGAGTTTGGACAGAGAGTGCTGCGGATCATCAGGAGGAGCGAGTCGGATTCAAAGGAACTTGTGTAAATGGATGACAACAACGTTCGAGAGATCAACCAATCAAAGCCTCCCGGCAAGCATCATCAACCAATTATAAAAGCCAGACTCTGTGTACTTAACCAATTGCAGCTAAGCTTCCATTCTCCACCCTTCTTGCCAAGCCCCAGACTTACATTTACATTTAGTCATTTAGCAGACGCTCTTATCCAGAGCGACTTACAGTAAGTACAGGGACATTCCCCCCAAAGCAGGTCGGTTGAAGTGCCTTGCCCAAGGACACAACGTAATTTGCCACGGCCGAAAATCTAACCAGCAACCTTCTGATTAACAGCCCGATTCCCTAACCGCTCAGCCATCTGACATGGGCAAAGAACTCAGAAAAGATGATGGGTTTAGGCAAAATGGAGGAAGTGCATCTTCTACCAACGTGTGCAGGCATTCAGCCACCTATGTGGACGCTGTGAGCTGGTTCCACAAGTAGAGAACAGGCCTGGTCTGCAGGGCAGAGAGCACACAGTTCTCCCGTGTTTCACTAACAAACAGATTCCCTGTTTAAACCATGCAAGACCTCAGAGCGCTGATGGAGACTCTGACCAACCAGGCTATCACGCTCGCCCTCTTCCCTCTCACCACTCTCCTCTCTACCAGGCTATCACGCTCGCCCTCTTCCCTCTCACCGCTCTCCTCTCTACCAGGCTATCACGCTCGCCCTCTTCCCTCTCACCGCTCTCCTCTCTACCAGGCTATCACGCTCGCCCTCTTCCCTCTCACCGCTCTCCTCTCTACCAGGCTATCACGCTCGCCCTCTTCCCTCTCACCGCTCTCCTCTCTACCAGGCTATCACGCTCGCCCTCTTCCCTCTCACCCCTCTCCTCTCTACCAGGCTATCACGCTCGCCCTCTTCCCTCTCGTCGATCTCCTCTCTGCCACGTTGTCTACGGTTACAATACTGTATCTATCAAAGTTCTACTGTACTCTACTCTGAAAAACAGTTTATATGAAAAAAGGCACTTGTCTAAACAGGGAGTCAAACTGGACTAGAGTAATAAAATGTAGAACATGTAAACACCAAGCTGTCAGGGCCTGTGGCTGGGCCAAGACCTCCCTGGCCTGGGACGACATCACAACACTCCTCAAGACCCAGCCAGGACAGAGGCAGGATAGAGTCAGGACAGAGGCACTGTAGAGGCAGTATAGAGTCAGGACCCAGCCAGGACAGAGGCAGGATAGAGTCAGGACAGAGGCACTGTAGAGGCAGTATAGAGTCAGGACCCAGCCAGGACAGAGGCAGGATAGAGTCAGGACAGAGGCACTGTAGAGGCAGTATAGAGTCAGGACCCAGCCAGGACAGAGGCAGTGTAGAGTCAGGACAGAGACACTGTAGAGGCAGTATAGAGTCAGGACCCAGCCAGGACAAAGGCATGACAGAGGCAGGACAGAGCCAGTATAGAGGCAGTATAGAGTCAGGACCCAGCCAGGACAGAGTCAGTATAGAGTCAGGACCCAGCCAGGACAGAGGCAGTATAGAGTCAGGACTCAGCCAGGACAAATGCTCAAAGTCTCTGAAAGGCTGTTCTCAAAGGCTGGGATGGGAAGACAGGTAGACAAACACCAGGAGGACGAAAGGCCGGATAGACCATAAGAGAGGAAGGCAGGAACACGAGTACAAGCTGGAGAGACCATGAGAGAAGAGGGCAGGAACACAAGTACAAGCTGGAGAGAACATGAGAGGAGGGCAGGAACACAAGTACAAGCTGGAGAGATCGTGAGAGAGGAGGGCAGGAACACGAGTACAAGCTGGAGAGACCATGAGAGAGGAGGGCAGGAACACGAGTGCAAGCTGGAGAGACCATGAGAGAGGAGGGCAGGAACACGAGTACAAGACGGAGGTGTTGAAAACCTCAAGCTGCTTGGTACCTTCTAGGGACCAGAAGCTAAAGACCAACATCACGTCATCAGTTTGATGTTTCTATGTTTAACGTCCCGCAAAGTGAAAAAGAGAATTTCTCTCCCGCTTTTAACTGGCCATGGTTGTCGGTACCAGACATATAAATCACACCAGGATGACGTAAAGAGACGAATATTTACACCAATTATTACTGTGTCTGAGGTGCCACACTGTCGTAGAAATATTTACCCTCAAATCCAAATGACTGCATTTTCCATGGAGGACACAGGTCAGACAGTTCTGTTATATTGGCTTGTGTCCGGCTCCGCCACACAGTAAACCTTACGCTGCCTCTTAGTTGTGTGACGTTTTATGGAAGCCATCCTTGAGCAGACTTGGTCACGAGAGAGAGATTCCAAACCTCTGCAACGCTGGTAAATCACTCCAGTGTTGTATTATGACAGCAGTCATGTTTGGCTGGCTGGATGTCTATCTGCTTACTCCTTCGGACAGTTGAAATTAAATCGCACCAGCCGCCTGCCAACTCAAGGGCCCAAGACAGTAGCGTTGCTTGCCGGGAGGCAGTAAGTACATTGAATAAATGTGTGTGTGGGCTGTATGCATAACAAGCGTTTCCGATGCAGTGTAAGTGAGACAGATGTAACAATGAAACAAATGACATGAACAAAAGAAAAGGAAGATGGCTTTGCTAGTGCGTTTATAGAACGAGAGGTCCGTGTTGACCAGACGAAGAGGAGAGGAAAAAAAAGGAGTTTCTTACGGTTCTCGTCCTGGGCGATGCACTGGAGCGGTATGCCAAAGAAGGAGGTGTAGCTGTCGTTGTACCAGACCAGCAGCTCCGTTCCCCGGGGGATGTCCATGCAGGCACGGTAGAATATACAGGACCTGCACAGCACACACAGCACAATCACCACACGCTTAATGCCAGCGCGCAGGCATCGCTAAATCCAGGCAGCCGTCTTTAATCAGATCGCGGAACTCATCGTCAAAATAGACATTCTCGTGCTCACCACCACAAAAAGAACACAAAACGTTTGACAGACCAAGTAGGAATGTCATGGTTGTCAATGCCATTAGTAATTTAACCTACCAGTTACTGTATATTCATGTTGTCAAGACTTAAAAGTGGACAAAGTGGTCGCTAGTAAACAAAACTTGAGTAACGCACACAGCATGTCATAGAACAGGCCCACCCGTATCCTAAAAATACCTGACAGGATTCATGGAGGTAAGACTCTGAGGCAGTGAGGCACTACTGAGTCAGTGAGGCACTAGTGAGTCAGTGCAGGTCAAGCCCAGGTGAGGGCGACCCTCCCGATGTCTGTTCTGTCTCCCTAACCGCAGCGCCCTCAAGCTGGCATTCCAGACATCTGTCACATTATCGCCGCAGCATCAGCATTACAGAGAAAGAAACAGTTTATAAACGGACAAGAAAAAAAAACGTTTCTCCCGCTTCGGGTCTCAGCAAAGCTGCTGAAGCCTGTGAACTTTATTAATTCTTTCCACTGGGACGTAAAAATAAAGCATAGACAAGACTTATAAATCAAACACATCTCATAAGCTGAGAAAAGGCACCAAAGAGTACCATGTATTTATAAAAACACGGGTATACCATGTATTTTATACCCTTGCTACGTTCCTTCACTCGGCTGAGCCTCACCTAACATAAACATGGGGTCACACAAATAATGACTGGCTCTGTATGAGCGGCCAGGCTGCTGAGGGACGGCTGTTTGCTGAGCGATGGGTGGTCTCACACACTTAGAGCCGACCCTGGAACACTGTAAATGTACACCCTTCCTCGCAAGCCTACTGCTCACACTAACACACAGGAGCTCATGTACACACACACACACACACACACACCAGAGCATGCATGCATCCACACACACAGGAACATGTGCACACACACAGTCGCGCACGCACGCACGCACACACACATAAACACAAACTCTC
The DNA here is from genome assembly GCF_054491055.1 of Hypomesus nipponensis. NCBI lineage: Eukaryota > Metazoa > Chordata > Actinopteri > Osmeriformes > Osmeridae > Hypomesus > Hypomesus nipponensis. The sequence goes on along the minus strand of NC_140384.1, from coordinate 8,510,585 downwards.
AGCTCAGCCGAAGCACATCAAAGGGATTTCTGAGCGTTGTGGATAATATTTCCCTTGCTGACATGTATGTGGTGTTGTGGTTGGATGACTCATAAAAGACAGAGGCAGGACGTCCTAGCAAGGGGGGGGGTCTGTGAAGGGGGAGGGAGGGGGCTGTGAAGGGGGGGGGGTCTGTGAGGGGGAGAGGGAGTTGGGGGGGCCAGCCGAGCGTATGCCAGAGGACGTTATTGTCAGAGCAGAACCCAAACAGGCCGTGCGGAGCCGATCAATCATGGGCTGCTTTGAAGAGAATTCCAGTTAGATACAGCAAATCATAACAGGAGGAATGCAAACCAGCTGACATCTGACTGGATGACATCCCCTGTGCTGCTTCTGCAGGGGAACACTGGAGAGCGCGTGTGCGTGTGTGTGTGTGTGTGTGCACGAACACGTGCATGTGTGTTTATATCCTGGACTGTAGCCAACAGGAGAGGATCAGGAGAAAGATGATCTCTAAGTACACTACTCAAGATTACACACATTGCCAAAGTTACAAAAGGCTTTCAAAGGGATACGGCTCAATTGGGTTCAGTATTCTTGGAGTGAGCTATATCTTTAGGTTCTCCAGTGTTCCGGTTCTAGCGTGTAGCGTTCTGTGGTAAACCTCCGTGGCCTCACCTGTACTGGACGACCATCATGTTCTGCTCTCCACAGTGCCGGGCGCAGCGGATGTACCTCATCCAGCTGGACTTGCTGGGCTCGTTGCCGTCGATAAAGTGCTGTAGCGTTCCCTCCTGGTCGTAGATCTGGAACGTAGCGAGGAGAGAAGCGATTATGGACACGTTAGACCAAGAGGACGTGTTCCTGGTTCCAAGGCAACATTTAGGCCATGAACTACTTTCATGTACATGACCTCGGATGCATGATTAATACTGTTGTTGGGGTATCAACGTCATAATAACACTGAATCACCTTGACAAAGTATTGCCACGGTAACTGTGATCACAGTCTATGATCAAGGCGTAAAACTGTGAAAGGAGGAGGCAATTTGAGCAAAAAGAAAACACGTTTTTTTTTTTTTTTTACAAAACCTATTTTAGCCTCGAAAAGACCTTCTCGACAGCAGACCACAAACGTGTTTGTCAGGCTTTGGCCCTCCCCTCCAGCCCCCTGTCTGTCCCATGCCGTCCCTGCCCAGCCCAGCGGAGCGTGGGGGGGATCCAAGCCTGACCACCGTCTCCCTGGATGAGATTCTCAACCCTGTTAACCTCCAGCCAAGCTCACACATCTAGTTTGTCTGCTGTGATCTCCTCTCTGCGCCCCGGTGACCCCTCCCCCGCCCTCTCCTCTTCCCCACGCTCTCTCTCTTCCCCTCCACACTCTCTCCATCTCCATCCATCCCCCCGTCCTCACTCCATTCTCCCTCCCTCTCAGTCTCCTCCTCCCTCATCTCCAGCCCCCTCCTCCCAGGGAGCTGGTTCCAGGATGACAGCATGACAGAGTACTCAGGACAGTGCTTACACTAGACCTGGGTGTTAGACAGAGCGGGACATGTCTTTCTTGTGGTTTATCTGCACTAACACATCCCCCTTCATCCCCCTTCAGGGCAGACAGAGAGCAGAGGTCTGGACACTGCTGCTGCTAGGTGCTGTCTGGCGTGGGAAAGAGTTGCAACGCAAAGACACAAATAATCGAACACGTGTACACATTCCAGTGCTAATATTCTGTTAGGATTTTTTGTGAGTAAAAAAAAAAGAAGAAAAAGAAACAAGATAGCACATTCTGAGAATGTTATAGGTGTTATGGAGCATCTAAAATCCAGCCTTCAGCCTCTAACTTCGAGCTTCCAGCCTCTAACCTCCAGCCCACAGCCTCTTACCTCCAGCTCCCAGACTCTAACGTCCAGCTCCAAGCCTCTAACCTCCAGCTCCCAGCCTCTAACCCCCAGCTCCCAGCCTCTAACCTCCAGCCCCCAGCCTCTAACTTCCAGCTCCCAGCCTCTAACCTCCAGCCCACAGCCTCTAACTTCCAGCTCCCAGCCTCTAACCTCCAGCTCCCAGCCTCTAACCTCCAGCTCCCAGCCTCTAACCTCCAGTCCACAGCCTCTAACCTCCAGCTCCCAGCCTCTAACCTCCAGCCCACAGCCTCTAACCTCCAGCCCACAGCCTCTAACTCCCGGCCTCCATTCCAACTTAATGGCATCTGAGAGCGCAAGAGGCTGTTCTACAAACAATTTGGAGAAATAAAGTTCTCTCCTTTCAGCCCGTCTCTCTCATACAGAAATACTGCTGTTTCTGATCTGGTCTTCTTCGGAATCTCCCTCCCAGCTGGAGGACAGCTCGCCGTGTTTACAGAAAACCATATTTATGTTGATGTTTCTGAAGCTTCCTCGGGGTCCAGATCTCCAGATCTTGTTCTGAGAGCCTCCGGTTCTCCGAAAGGGTTCTGGGAGGGCCGGGTTCTCCAAGGGTTCTAAGTGTGATGGATGGTTCTGGCATGTGTCCTGCTGTCTGGGCACCTGGGTCTGGGGTCATGTTCCTCTGAGCCGTGCTATCGGGGGGGGGGGAAACCCATGGAGAACGTCAGGGTTGTTGTGGGAGTCGTTGCTGCTCTGTAAACAGATGAGTGTATCACTGCTGCTTTTAAGTGGCGCTCGACCTCAGCTGCTTCTGGACTTTCCTAATGCGCTTTTCATGACACAGGATCATGTGTCTGTTCATGACACAGGATCATACTGAGATGTTGACCAGATATACAAGAACCCTGGTGATTGGTATGATAGTGTGCTTGGTATAATTTTGTCCTAATTTCATGCTCTCTTTATACAGCCCATAACACAATAATTGAATTCATAGTGCATAGTGTATACAGTAAAGGCATAGCACTGAACAGTCCAGGCCATAGAGTATAGTACAGGATCTAACATTCCAGTACAGCACCACACAGCTGAGTACAGCTCAGTGTCGTGCAGCTCAGTACACATGGAAATCCCCAGCTTCCTCCTCAACATGTAATATACAAGGAGCCGGACAGAAAACCCTGCCAGATTGATAGCCATCGTGCAGACAGTAGACACACACACGCGCGCACACACAGTGTATGTGTA
>NC_140384.1:8485000-8502500 GCF_054491055.1 Hypomesus nipponensis | reverse complement strand
ACACACACAGTGTGTCTCTGCGCAGAGGGGGGCTGCACTCCCCTGCTGGGTTTGGATTCGCTCTCTCCATTCCTGACGTTCTTTCCATTTTCTCTCTCGGTTTTCTTCCCCGTTTTCTCCCTGGGACCTTTGTGGCTAATATTAACTCGAATCCAGAGGTTTGAGACAGAAATGCTCGATGATATTCTGTGTGACTGAATGCTCTGCTGCTCCTTGCCTCCGCATCACACTAACAGACCGGAGCCCCCCCCCGGTCCACAACCAGACTCTGACCTCCCAAGTCTGACATGTTTTTAATAGCGTTTAAAGCCTATTTTCGCCCTGGTAGGATAGCCAGACGTTCTAGAACCCTGGACATCAGTGAGGCACTCTAGAACTCCACACATTCCAGCGGCGGAGTGGACTGTCTGACCGCCAGACCACAGGACACATCCACAGGGAGAGCTGGGGGGGGACACTGTGGGAATACTGCCGGATCGGATCGTCGCAGGCCAGACATTGTGTGTGTGTGTGTGTGCATGTGTGCGGGTGTGTGTGTGCGGGTGCGCGCGTGTTTGTAAGAAAAATTAGGTCACTCTATCCCAGGCTCTCTCACTAGTGTTGTGTAAAACCAGTGTGTCGACTACATAGTAGAGTCAAGCTACGGTTGCCATACAACCGGAGAGACTACACAAATAAAGCATGACAAAAATACCGTTGGTATTACTGCTCGTAGCCCTCAGTCTTAGACCCTCCAAAGCAATAGTTCACATGCCATCTGTTAAAACAACAACCTAAGCTGGACTGCAATACACTCTGTGTAACAATCTCAACAGCACGTTTTTACTCTCACACTAACCGACCAGCCATTGTATTCCACTATGAGTTGTACAATAGGCTATGGGTTGTATATTAGCGACGGAGAACCACGTTGCTACTGAATACGTCTCTTTCCTGAACTGCTGTGCAAGATTACCATAACCAGAAACTATAATTGACCTTTGTAGGAGCTATTCCTTTGGATCGACGTCTTAACCTCTGTTGCACTCTACACAACTAAAACACTAAAAAACAGCTCTAAAATGTCAGGTACCTTTATTGATCACCTTGTTAGAAATGCTGCTGGGACATACAGTACTAACATATTACTATTGGACACTCAAGAGAATGCAACTAAACCCTGTTTTCTGATTGGCTAGACAACATATCATTCCCTGTTTTCAGCTGTATTAATGATGATTGGAGTTCAAACTCACAGTTCACCCAGACAACAACCCTTTCAAAAATTACACTCCAGACATCAAATATGTGGGTGTCTAGATGAGTTGGTAAATATGGTAAGATTGTAATTTGAGTAAACTACCTTTTCACCATGACCAAAGACGTGTGAATTAGAGTAGTCGACAGTCTCCCCCTCCCTCCCTCCCTCCCTCCCTCCCTCCCTCCCTCCCTCTCTCTCTCTCTCTCTCTCTCTCTCTCTCTCTCTCTCTCTCTCTCTCTCTCTCTCTCTCTCTCTCTCTCTCTCTCTCTCTCTCTCTCTCTCTCTCTCTCTCTCTCTCTCTCTCTCTCTCTCTCTCTCTCTCTCTCTCTCTCTCTCTCTCTCTCTCTCTCTCTCTCTCTCTCTCTCTCTCTCTCTCTCTCTCTCTCTCTCTCTCTCTCTCTCTCTCTCTCTCTCTCTCTCTCTCTCTCTCTCTCTCTCTCTCTCTCGTTCCACCTCTTCAACTCATTTAAGCTACACTTTATCAGGCTGAATTCCTGCCGGGCACTTCTGGTGTTTACAATCTGCCTCTCTTAGATGATCCACGTAGTACATCATCAGTAGCACTAGTGATGAAAGAGACACACAGACACGGTCTATGACATCACTTCATAGACAGTCATTTACTAGATTACTGACTTAAGTAAACAGCGTTCAGTACACTTAAGAGTCACCCGTTTTCTTAATATGGTCAGTATGATAAATAAACCTTTGGAAGAGGGAAAAGGATTTACTCATTTATTATTGAGCTGCACTGAAACATCAAACGTGATTAGCCTCTCGTTCTCGGTCTTTGGTAAAACAATAACATTCTGACCCGGGTCAATAATGTCTGACTCTGGATCAACCTCTAGTTGTAAAGGCCAGGACCTCTGGCCTGGACACACTGGTTGTATGTGCACCGTTGTCTGTGTTCTTAACCATGACCCTCTCCTCTCAAACCTCCCCCACCTCCCCCACCACCCAGCCCCCCTCACGCCCATCACCCCTGGCTGCCACGGTTGCCAAAGAAGGTAGCTCTGATTGGCCAGTGGGGGGGAGAGTGACCTTTCAGAGGGAGAGCCCAGGGGAGAGATCTATCAGTCCCCCTGACCATATGGACAGCCCCTCTGCCGATTAACATAGTGCTAATGCTAATACAGCTGTTTATATAAATATATATACACAGGACATTGACTTTTCCCCTGAACTGTATATAAGAGGAATCACCCCTAATCAATGTGAGTCTCGCTCCAACTTTGAACGGGACGTACAGGAAGATGCACTTTGGAAACACACAAGGGTCAACTTCAGTTTACGTCACAACACCGCCAATCTCAAGCGGCAGCAGCACAACCGATACCTTCACAACATAGAACCTACAGAAATGCAGACCTATCCATTTAAAACTGAGCATGGCGTTCCCAAACAATAACGCCTGAATAAACTCAAGTTCAATAACCCACCAGAGTTTATAAATAAAAGCTTTGAGGTAGAAAAAAAAAAAAACGGAATAAAACCCACTCCTTCACATAAACCATTATCATCCTCATTTCCTTTTTATCCACCCCATAAACCGCTTGTCGCCCGGCCAACTCACCTCCCATAAGTGTCTGGTGTTCCTGACCGCTCCGGCCTGCAGCTTCTCCAGCAGGAGGGGCACTCCCTGGAAGGGTCCCAGCCAGGTTCCCTGGGGGATCCTCTGGGCGGCACAGATGCCGTATCCCAGGCCGGGCACGGTGCTGGTGCAGAGACACACCTCCCTGGGCAGGTCCCTCAGCCAGTCGGGGACCTCCGGAGGGGGCGCGGCCGGGGCGGAGCTACTGGTGCCCACCAGGCGGCGTAGGGAGTGCAGAGGGCCGTGCATGGGACACTCCCCGTTGCGGTTGTCCGCACACATGTCACACCCTGGAAGTACACACACGTGTCACACCCTGGAAGTACACACACACACGTCACACCCTGGAAGTACACGCACGTGTCACACCCTGGAAGTACACACACGTCACACCCTGGAAGTACACACACGTGTCACACCCTGGAAGTACACACACATGTCACACCCTGGAAGTACACACACACGTCACACCCTGGAAGTACACGCACGTGTCACACCCTGGAAGTACACACACGTCACACCCTGGAAGTACACACACATGTCACACCCTGGAAGTACACGCACGTGTCACACCCTGGAAGTACACACACATGTCACACCCTGGAAGTACACACACGTGTCACACCCTGGAAGTACACACACATGTCACACCCTGGAAGTACACACACATGTCACACCCTGGGAGTACACACACATATCTCACTGTGGGAGTACACATGTTACCACACTGCGATCAAATATGTGTTACCATGCTGGGATCACACACGTTACCAGGATGGGATCACATACATACATGTTACCCCTGCTGGGATGACATGTACCTCTTACTGTGCAGGAAATGGCCATGGACACACGCACTAACATTACACCCAGTGGACATGAAGACTTTGCATGAAGACGCCACGGATAAGCTACATTCACAGAGACAGATACACATAAGAACTGACCCAGGAAATATGTACAGGCTTAAAATGTTGGAAACATACACTCACACACACACTCGTTACGGTCTTTTAACACACACACACATACATGCACTCATGTTGCGGGCCCTAGACACACATACACACGCGGATATCAAACGATGGCTGGCTTTTTCACTTCTGCAGTGTAATAGCAAACTGGTACTGCATAATCTTCTTGCACATACCAACTATCAGGTAAACATGTTGTATGATTTGCTGAGGCTTGGAATAATAACACTGAAGTGAAACTTTTTGACAGGTGAGAGGAGTGAACACTTATTATGAAGTGGGAGAGAACTTCTCCCATTTTACAGAGCTCATCCATTCCAAATGTTTAGACAGCTTTTCATGTCGGCTGTCTAGTTTCGGGATTTGTTATAGACGCGTGTGTGTTAAAACGAATTCAGAATCTGCAATAATATTTATTTGGTAATTACTCAGACGCAATCACCATAAATATAATAAAGTTTGAAACAAGAAAATGGAAAAGCTGTTTTTTTTTATTATGATCGTTATTTCCAATAGTTTATTTCTTGCTTGGTTGTTTAGCTGTCTAAAGGCTTTAACTTTGGGACAACATTGAGAAACATCCCACATTCCTCGATTGCACTGCTGTAATATTGAACTGTTCATTTCAATAATTATTTGGAGACTATTCATCGAAACAGTAGTCTAACAAATACAAAGTACAAAAGTGGGAACAGTTGTGTTCTGGTTAGCAAAGGTCTACACTTTTGTTTATGACCACGTTCTAGATCATCATTTTATATTTCTGTTTTACAGGTGACACACTGCACGCTTATACTACCGTGTACGAGCGCAATGCCCCTCTTTAGTCAATGTTTTATTTTTCAGTCCAATTTCAACGCCATGGCCGGATGTACACTCTTCAGGCTGCATAATATAGACAAAATTAAAAACTTTTGATGGCATTAAAAATCATAATATTGATGATCGAGTTTATGCCAAAATAATATCATCTTTGAAAAACAAAAACAAAATAGTGAAACACCTTTCTGCTAAAGCTCGGGTTTTCACAACTTTTCTATCTTGATTCTCGGGATTAAACGCTTGGTGCAATTAGAGAAATTGAAGCGTATACGGAATTGTATGTTTCACGGAACGTAATACACACTTCGGCTATTTTATAAATGACCGACATAGGTTTGAAATATGGGGGAGAGAGCACCGAATGTAGATAAAGCAGTCTCGCGCTGTCCCCGGGAGAGTTCTATATTGCATGTAGGGATGATGAATAGCGGCCGATGCACGAGATCGATCTCTGATCCACACTCTCTGCTCTCTCTTCCACAAAACTATACAGCAATTAATTGTGGCTTGTCCCCCCATCCCTCATCTGGTGGTGCCACATATCGATGGAGATTACTGCTGATGGGCCGTTTTATCACCTTAAATAAACAGTCACCACCTCCTCAAACTTCGCTTTAATATATAGAGCCTTCTCTCGTTTGAACGCGAGATGACGACTGGGTGAAATGAATTGCTGTAAAAGAAAAACGATTTAAAGAGAAAAGAGGCATCCAAAATTAGCTTCAGAATTAAGATAATCGTAGTCTATAATTAGGCCTATAATAATGACCTTTGGTCATTATAGACTGTGTCCAAATGTTATAGGACTATTTGAGGAACGTGGCTATGTCATTAGTGAAAGGTTACATATATTACAAATGCACAGACCTGTTGATGGAATGTAACAATACAAACGTTTGGATGATATTGTTCAAATAAGTAAGAACTAATTTAGATTTATAATTTAGCCTGCACAACGGTTGAGGTACTTTGCACTAATTTGTCAATAATTGCACAGATTTTAATGAGTGAACGTTGGCCTATAGGCTACATAGGAGACCCACAAACAGCACGTGCATCTGGAAGCGGATGGAAATCATAATAAGATATAATTGAGGAAGAAAATAAAGGCCCAATTATCTTAATTAATTGAAATTGTATATTAGTTAGCCGATTAATTTTAAATTAGTAAGCATTGAATTACTGATAGGCCTAGATCATATTAGATTTATTAGTAATTTGAACGCGCGCACCTGCTAACGGTCAGAGTTCTGCTTTTGAGACTTCAATCAAACTTTCCAGATGTTGGTGTACACGAGGGTCCATTAATAACAATCAGTGTCCTGATTCTATAAAGTAGCCTATTTAAAGTGACGGGACGGAAAAAAACAATACAACGCACTTCCATAACCAATGTCAATATTGTTTGAGCAGCTGAAACATTTTCTTTGCCATCTGTGACAACCATAAAAATACTATTCTCTTTTTTTAAGTAAGTATTATTCGCCTAATAATGATACAATAAAACGTAAATCCCCCTTTAATTAATATTTTGGAGGGCACAACTGGGCAGTCATACATACGATTGTTCTGGTCGCCGGTGTGATTGTTTAACGGTATTATTTCCATTCGTTGTTGTCCGTAAAGGTAGTAGTCCAGCTCCTCAGAGGTCAGTTTAAACCGAGACCCTTTGTCGCTCTTAAAACTCGAGGACACACAGACGTCTTTAGCTTGGAGGCTGATGCTGTCTGACGAGATAATGTCGCTGCAAAGAGTTTGTCCAAAAAGTGCAATTGGTGGCACGGGCAGTTGCGTTAACCCTGCCAGCGAAGAAACTGAGGAGGTGGAGGAAGAGGTGGAGGACGGGGTCAGAGCCGAGGAAGAGGTGGTTGAGGAGATGAGGTTCTGCCTTTGGCGAAAGCTCTCCACCGGGATGGTGATACGGTCAGGCGGCTGCAACTGCGTGAGCGCGGCATTCTTTAGATGTGTTTGAGGGAAAAGCTGCTGCCAGTGCTGGATGTACGTTGGGTCCACCTTGAGGAACGCAGAGCCGCTGGGGTCACTGGGCTTTAGCATCGCAAACCGGAGCTGCGCAGAAAAAAACATTGACAGCTTATCACTGGCTGAGTAGATAGTTTACTTTCAATTAAATTAGATTAAATAAGTTCATAATTGATCATATGACAAAAACGTAAAGAAAATAAGCTTTAGCTGTTCAATTCTCACGATTCCCGAATTTAGTTAGCCATTACGCTGATAATGGTAAGATACATTGTTCCGTTACAAAATGCAATCTAACGCAAAAGGAGATACTAAAAGTATATACGTTAAAAAGGAAACAAGACCATCTCTGCGTTTCACGTGTGTAAACCTTTCATCACAGACTATAGCCTTCCCCAGCACGGAAGACCACTACTTTCCAGAGTTCACCAACGATGTCCTTACCGACCACAGAGCAAACACAGCGATACAGAAAAACAACACTTACTATGTTCACGCGTAAAGGTGTATTAGGTCCTTGACGGTGATTCCAATGCGTATTTCCCGGACTCTTACACCATAGTATTGACTTCAGATACGTCGCGCTGTTCGTTTCTGGGTTTACGTCTGAAGTACAATATCATCTCCTCCCTCTCGTGCCCCCCTCTCCTCTGAGCGCTCGCAGGATCAGAGAAAGGGCACGTGGGTTTTACGACAGCATAAAACACACAGGGGACGAAGAAGTTCACACTGGCCCAAAACTGTAGCACCGCATCTGTCTTTGCCAAAACTATTCTTGGATTTTTAGGCTTGAAAGAATTGAAAGTGGGACAGTCTTTTAAGCCAAATAGCAATGCCAGCTTCCATTTGCATTGTAACTTCTGGTCATTTGTTGTTCTAGGGGGAAAAAACGTTTCTTTCCCACACAATGATTGAATACCTATCTTATTAAAGTACATTTCTAGTTCACCTCTCAAAAGAAAAGCTGATAACAAATTAAAGGATCAATACGTAACAGTTCCGCATGCCATTGGGTGGGTTTTTCAATTGTTTCAAGGTGGCCACTTCTAGACCACCGGACTCTCGTGTCTCACGACATTTCTAGTTTAATTCAACACTCTCTAGATAATGCATATTGCCTCATGGTATTGTTACTTCAACTTGTTATCCAGCAATAGTGTTTCCCACCGTCTCCTTTGCGCTTGAGAAAGTTATGAGTGTTTGTACAGTGTCTGTGCGGGGCATTTTACACGCGTTCTTCTAGAGGGGTGGTAAAATGTTTTGACTGGCGTCATTTTGACAAGGCCATTTGTCATCTCGAGACCTCTGCAGATTGATAACGAACAAAAACACAAACATAATCGTCTGAAAATGAACCCTTGTCTACAAAAGCGCAATTTCACTGTAAAAGAATGTGAACAATAATACTGCACCGCGAGTGTGCTGATATGTTAAACTGAAGTTTCTTGAGGGAATTGCAGCCTGTGTCCACAAAATAAACATTAAAAACTTGTTTCGAAGCTCGTTATTTTTGCACATCGAAGACTTCCAACTCACGCTCTATTACGGGTTTTCAAACTTAACTCGTGGGAATTACGTATTTTAATGACCCTGAAATTAGGCTATGGTTTTAGGGTATAGGGAAAAGCCCATCAAAATATATCCCAGGGATGATTACCCATGCCTCCATTGTTAATTATTTAATTTGACTTATTAACAAAAACATTAGCGATGGTAGGCCTAATTGTCATAACAATTATTCTAAACATCAATATTGACTAGCCACTGTTCTTGTGTCATTATTCTTGTTTTTCTTTTCCAGTAAAAAAGGCAATATTCTATTTCCATCAACCTTGCTGTCTTTTGGATTTATAATTAATCCACAACTCCGTTTCTCTAAGAGGGCGTAAAACACAACACAACACAAGGAGAGCAATGCTGTTTACGTCCATTGATTAATGACTGCTTAACTAAAGGACATTGAAGTAGCAGCTCTGATCAATAAATTAACTACCGAAATTCATCATTTTCTTCTACAAAAGCTCATTATTTAGGGTGGATTTAAAATATATATCAACACAACTTAATTTATACATGTACGTTCATGTAACCTTGATTTGTTTGTACTTATAGACCTCTTGGTGTTGCTTTCATTTACATAGTGTATTCTGTTTGACATTCAATTAAAACGTTTACATTTCTTGTTAATTAATTCGCCTGATGGTTGCAAGACAAATGGACGGCCGTCTTTGACAGGAGTCCGATAAAGAATTCAACAACCTCTCCTCGTGCCCCTAGTGTGTCCTGATTATGGCTTTGAGGTCACGGGTTGCTGACTATATAATTCATTAATATAGACGGTTATTCACGTGGGAATTACAGAGATTCAAACTCTCCTTTCTTCTTCCAACTCGCCTCTTGCTTACACTAAGTGCTAAATTTGAGAAATAAACACCTTATTCATATTTAGGACAGTTTAATTATCTGGTGTTTATCCTATATTGATTCAATCGACAAAAGGCAATTGTTATCTAACCACTGAAAACAACAAACGACAAGAGTTTGGCATTTTTGCATTTTTACCCCAAAATTATGTGACCATATTAATTACGAAATGGTCAAGATTGATAGAAATCTAGGAACCTAAAATAATCCAAAACAATACACATAAACTAATCCATGTCATTTGATAAAGGCCTATGGTATTTGTGGGCTGCTCACAAGATGTTACTCACATTAATTCATGTGTTTCCTATAAGGCTTTAGTAGAACCCTGTGTGTTCTTCAACGCCGAATTGCATATGCAATCCAACCGGGGGAAAATTCAGATAAAAGTGATTTACATGCAATAGGAAGTCGAAGTAGGCATCTTAAAGAGAAACCACGTAGGTCTCCTGAACCCTTCCGATTTGGAAGCTAAATGGGTTGTATTTCTAGTAGGAAGACAGCGGCCTCCTCTTACCTCGCTCGGGCAGTGTGACAACCGGGGCTGCCAGAGGGCGCCGTAGTCCCTCACGAGCCAGGGAGGAAGAGACCAGACACTTGAATATGCTTGTGTTTAGTAGTTCACCTTCTGTGACTGATAGAGTGGATTGTTAGGATTGTATGACCCAACAAGTTTACAAATAACTACAAAAGACAGCGGGACTCGAGATGTAAGCTATAGCGTTTCCCTTTTTGTCGGATAGACCCTAGTCTTACTGCGGCCTAAAGTTGTGAGAGGAAGTGAGGAAGAGGTTTGGTGTGTATAGGCTACAGCAGCACGCCTATACCTAAAAAGCTATATTCCCTTTGACAATGAATTAGTAATCAAACTATTTGGGCAGTTGAGATAATCCTTTGTCAACAAAGATGAGGCACACAGGAGCATCATGAACGTTCCCAAATCTTGAGGCAATTATTGTTTCTTTGTTACAAGACACAATAATACAATCTTTGACTAACAGAGGCCACAATTGATTTAACTGAACACAAAGTTTGTAATGCTTGTTGATGCAATCTTCCCCCAATTTCAATCTTTCCATATGACTGTCAATAGGCCTAATCTAAGTGTTTCGGTTTGGGATACTGCAGCACCACAAACCTTAACTTCCTTGAGAAAGAAAAAGGACACGTCTTTAATTCTTGTAGCGGAGCGTCTTAAAAGTGTAGAACTATGGTCCACTTTGGGACCATGCGAACACCTGTCTCTCACGGCTTGCCTCTTGCCTGTCTTAAGACGGTCATTCTGTAGTGTATAGACACAACCCTGTCCTGACTGCGCATCCCCGCACCATGGTACTATAGCGGAGGCTGGGCATACTGAAGCACTGCCCAATGGGAGGAGGGGTTACTGCAGGAAATTCAGTGCAGACGCTCTCCGCTATTCACACCGATTTGACACACCGAGATTTTTCGACGGCGCCTCGGCAGCTGCAAGATGGAGCTAAAGACGTTTATGTCTGCCATCGTTTTCGTGGCGCTAACGTTTCCCGAGAACGTCGCATGTTCGAAAGGACGGGTCGGACCGAAAGTAACAGAGAAGGTCGGTAGCCTATTAACATCCAGTCATCACCATCCGCGATAAACCGGCGCTCGGACGCTTATGCATGCACGAGCGAACCCACCGAGAGGGTTCCTTCGAAAACATCTGTGTGCAGGATACATAATAACAATGCTACGTGGTCAAACTGCATAGAAAACCGCATTGCGCCGTAATGTTCTGCTGTATAAAAAAGACCGAGTAATCTCACACACAAATAGCATCATCAACTCGAACTAAACCATGTGATCTCATCTGTTGATGGCACTGAATATGTCTACTGATTTGTCACATTTATGGATGTCATATATATTTTTAATAATCATCTTGTAATAATGTTGTACAATCCTGTAATAAGGGGTAATGAAATAATGCAATCTATCCAGGTTAAAATGGATAAATACACACTTGATTTCTTTCTTGTCACTTCTAACCTCTGGAATGCCATGATAGTGACCAGCCTTCCAATAGGCTAATGCACTTACATAACACATAACACACTGACTCAGGACAGATCAAGGCCCTCAAGCACAACATGAAACAAGGCCTTACTATACAGTTCACAGTGACCCACACAGATTGTGGAGTTAAGGATGATTTCATCCATGCTTATGTGCGTGTGTGTGTTTGTGTGTGTGTTCCTTTTCCAGGTGTTCTTCGATATCACGGTTGCGGGCCACGAAGTGGGCAGGATTGTGATTGGTCTGTTTGGTGAGGTGGTTCCTCTGACCGTGAAGAACATTGTGACCCTGGCAACAGGAGAGGTAGGCCTGCCCAGAACCTGATTAAACTGGGATTCTGTAAGGCGAGCGATATCATTAACACACTGGCCCAGGTTTTAAACTAGTGGACTCTTTCAGCAGCAGTCTCTGTTGTTAGGATTCAACCTCACCTATTGTTGCTTTTTTTAACAGAAAGGCTATGGGTACAAAGGCAGCAAGTTCCACCGTGTGATTAAAGACTTCATGATCCAGGGAGGAGACTTCACAGCAGGGGATGGGACCGGAGGTAGGACCGCACCGGCCTCACACGCCCTCCCTTCCTCTCACCTCTCCTTCCCTCACCCCTCCCCTCCCTTCCTCTCACCTCTCCTTCCCTCACCCCTCCCCTCCCTTCCTCTCACCTCTCCTTCCCTCACCGCTCCCTTCCATTCCTCACCTCATCTCTCCTCTCTTCTCTCCACCCCTCCCCTCCTCACCTCCAGGCCGTAGCATCTATGGGAACACATTTGCAGACGAGAACTTCCGTTTGAAGCACCTGGGTGCGGGCTGGGTGTCCATGGCCAACGCGGGGCCGGACTCCAACGGATCCCAGTTCTTTATCACCGCTGCCAGGGCTCCGTGGTTGGACGGCAAGCATGTGGTCTTCGGCAAGGTGCTGGAAGGCATGGTAGGCTGAACCCTGTAGACACACACAATGTCACTTATTGACAAATATCTATGCTCACAAGAATTAATCTGCAAAACACACACACCCACACACACACACAGAAACAGTTATACACTACACACACCCGACACACAGTAAGAGTACTCTTTCACCTTGTGTTTCCAGTCTGTAGTTCACACCATCGAGCTTCAGGACACCAACGATAGGAACCTGCCCTACACCGAGTGTGTGATCGTCAACAGCGGGCGGATCGAGGTGAAGGAGCCGTTCATCGTGGAGGTGGAGGGATGGTAACACCAGGACCCCACACACCTAAAGCCTCGAGCACGACACAGACACACGTACACAAGATGGGGGACCCTGTTTCCATGTGCAAGGGAACTACACGGACCATCCCCCAGAGAATTACAACTTTGCACAAAGTATACAGGGTTCTTATTTGAAGTAGCTTGCGTACGTGTGTTTGTGCTGTGTGGCTTTCCTTGTGAGGATTTCGACGGTAGACTGGACATACAATCTCATGCTGTAGACTTGTCACAAAGCTAAACTATTATGCAGATTTTGTTTATGTTAATTTATTACCATAGTATATTCACTGCTCTCCAACGGGTGAATGCTAACTAAGTACAACCATGCACTTTTGGTACGACTGACAAGAGACATTTGAACTTCCTTCATGAATTGCCAAAATGATCGGACTACAGCTTGCCAAACTATCACTATGCCATTTGCACTACTGTTCAGACAGCACTTATATTTCCTAATTGAAACTCATTTAACACTGTTGCTGTGAGTTGACACATATGCAATACTGTTTTACATATCAAGCTGAATGGTTTGTGACCAGGACCAATTTATAGGTTGTCCAGTGTTTCTGAAATGGCAAAATGTAATAATAATCATTTTTTTAAATCAAATGTCTTATAATTTGTAAAAAAAAGAAAAACACAAAATCACACACGATTAATGGAAAATTTTGAACGTTTTGTCTTATCCTTCGGGGAATAGAGTAGCAGTAACTGGAGATAAAATGGACTTGTGATACCAGCAGTTGCAAACTGTTGGTGAACGAGTCCTTAATTTAACGATGTCTAACTGCAACCAGTTATCCTACAACCCTAATATGGCCCCATCCTAACCCCTAAACCTAACCCACTACTCTACAACCTCCACCTAACCCCATCCATAACCCCAAACCATCTTCCTATCCCATCCTAACCATAACTCAACCTTGCCCCATCCTAACCATAACCCTAACCTAGCCCCATCCTAACATCATTCAATGATATTCAAAATCAACATATCCTAACTATCTGTTACACTGACTGTAGAAACTGAACCAACATATCCTTTATATCAGCTTCCTTATTTGCAATGCAGTAGCAATGAAAGTGTCATCAAGTGTATTTTCTACAATAAAAAGACATTGCAATACTTTGTTTTTTTTCACATTTTTCTATTAAAAAAAAGTATATATATTTTATAGCCAACATAATGAACTGGCACGTGTAAGCAATGGTAAACCAAAGTTTGTGTTGACAGACACACACACCCACACACACACACACACACCCACACACACCCACACACACACACACACCCACACACACACCCACACACCCACACACCCACACACACACACACCCACACCCACACCCACACCCACACACACACACACACACACACCCACACCCACACCCACACCCACACCCACACCCACACCCACACCCACACCCACACCCACACCCACACCCACACACACACACACACACACACACACACACACACACACACACACACACACACACACACACACACACACACACACACACACACACACACACACACACACACACCCACACCCACACCCACCCACACACCCACACCCACACCCACACACACACACACACACACACACACACACACACACCCACACCCACACCCACACCCACACACACACACACACACACACACACACACACACACACACACACACACACACACACACACACACACACACCCACACACACACACACACACACACACACACACACACACACACACACACACACACACACACACACACACCCACACACACACACACACACACACACACACACACACACACACACACACCCACCCACACCCACACCCACACCCACACCCACACACACACACACACACACACACACACACACACACACCCACACCCACACACACACACACACACACACACACACACACCCACACACACACACACACCCACACCCACACACACACACACACCCACACACACACACACACACACACACACACACACACACACACACACACACACACCCACACCCACACCCACACCCACACCCACACCCACACACACCCACACCCACACACACACACACACATAAACACACACACACACACACACCATTTTCCCTCTACACTGTGGAGACTTCAGAAGGAAACCCCCCTGAACACAAAGGTCAGAGTAGGGGGAGAACTCTCACGAGGACCACAGACAACACGAAACACACGCCGCTCTGAGCGGGCCAGGCCAGAGCCGGCTATCTGGAAGAGGCTGAGGCTACGAGAGCCTGGGGGGAAAGAGAGGCTCAAGCTGGGAGAGGCTGGAGAGGGAAGATGGAAAAAAGAAAGAGGCTGGGACTGGGAGAGGATAAGGAGGCTGGGGCTGGATTAGAATAGAGGCTGGAGCTGGGAGAGGATCGAGGCTGGGAGAGGATCGAGGCTGGGGCTGACAGGCGTCATTAGGACCAGCTCCAGGCTTCTGGGGGAGAAGGGCCTCCCCACGGACCCTCTCAGAGCTTCATGGGACAGTGTGGAGGAAAGGTCAGGAGCCGGCGCTCACTAACATGGCAGAAAACACCTCAGACTTAGTTACACTGGAACTAGAACACACACACACACGCACACACCTGTGAGTCTCTAAACCAATAGTCATTTTACAACAAATTTCCAAGTCCAACTACTAACTAACCGGTTAATTAGATGAACTGGTTTCAGAGTACAGACTTATGGAACGTTTTGCCTCTATGCCCGAACCTGTATTTCAAGTCTTCCTAAGCATTCAACACAAGCAACACATTCAACCAGTACGCAACACTTAATCTCTGGGAAAGAGACGACCCCCCCTTGTAAACCCAGGCCAGGACTGCAGCAAGTCAGGATAAGGAGAACCTCAGAGAGAGTAAGAAGCCTGCTGACATCGCTGCTCGCACGCCCCTGTACGCTACGCAGAAACGTCCCTGAACAGAAGCCTTGACAGTGAAATCATTTGCAGATCAGGTCCTCCTCTCAGTGTCGGCCATATTGACTGGCCGGTAATGACAGTGTTTCACCCTGTTATACTCTGACAATTATCACCCTCTGCCGCCACTCCGCCCGGCAACAATTAGGCCCAGGAATTATCATATTGACACTTGTGACAGGCCGGAGACAGGCCAATCAGATGGCATGAATAGTGGGTCTGCCAGAGCTGGAGGTGGCTCTGTCTCTCTGCAGTATTAGTATTGGAGGCTGGAAACAGAGCCAAGATGGCCGCTTGTTATCTCACAGATGCAGGTCTTTAAGGGAAGGGGACTCCTGGCAAAATGTTTGTCATGATAATACACAGTCCCTGGGAATTTTCTGATAAATTCACTTTTGCTCTCTAACAATGGTGCGACCCTTGAGAGACATACAAAAAGATTGCTGCTATGTTTGTGCAATAACACTGTAAAAACTAGGTGATAGTATTGTGATCCTTCTTAAAGTACCAGCCTTGTGACGAGATCTCAAGGCACACCTATTCAGCTCTATCTGGACTCATTCTAGAACTCAAGTTGAGATATTGTTATTGTTGCACCATGCCTGGAGGCCGTTAATCCTTGGTTTTCAGCAGTACTTTCTAAACGCAGAAGGAATTTGTATGTCGCTTTGGATAGAATAGTCTGTTAAAAAACGACTTGTGTGTAGCATAGCTTGGTCAGTAAATGAGTTGAATTACTGAACTCTACTTAATTTCTATGTAATCACATTCTATTTGTTCAAAGTTGTAGATATTGCAGAAATAGCTAAACGAACCAAGGACCTTTGTCTCTGCTTCTCTGGGCACAGGTCACAGAGTATTTTCAACCAGCTTTTAGTTGATGCAAATGAGTAATTCAGTAGAACTCTCCCTTAAACAAATATTGATCTAGAAACACATAATTTCAGAGCAGTTAAGACGGGTTTAACTATATGCATTTCTGATTAAAACCAATTTTTCTCCCCCACTTTTAAAACCCAGAATCTATTAGTTTCCAGTTCTGCTTCAGAATGGGGCCTAACACACAGAGAAATCATTACAGCTCCAGCCGGCTAAATTGGGAGGAGTCCACCAGGTGGACGCAGCATTGATCGGCCTCTCAAGCCCTCTCAGCGTCTAACCCACGATGCATCACCAATTGTCTGGATTTTTCCTCTTTCCGCAGCTAGAGAGAACGCTCACAAATTTACAAAGGGGACTTGTTCTGTCCTGACCCCAGCGCGGGACCATCACTCGAAGGAAAACATGGAGGAAATACCAGCGGGGAGGCGTCTGCGGCAGGGGAGAGGTATAAACAGCCTAATGATTTCCCCCGGGCCTTCGCCCAGGAGCGGTGTCACAGAAAGCAGCATAAATGGTGACACATCCTCACTTAGGATCCCCTGGAAATCGAACGCTGACACTCCTCTTCAACTGCTCATCAGCCAATTACCGCGGCAACAGTGGAGCGCGCTCACGTCTGTGGAGAGGGCAAAAGAAAGAAAGAAAGAAAAAAAAAAGGGAGAGAGACAATAACCTTCTGAGATTATGATGGTGTTCCCCCTCCAAGCAGCTCCCAACTGCTCAGACAGGCGTCAGGCCACCGGCAGGCATGAGCCCGCAGGAGGTCTGGAGAAACCAACGGAAGATTCTTCACAGCAGTGCTAGATCACACAGCCTTACAACAGGGGGGCTGCTTCACCCCAGCTGACAGCCTCAACAAATACCTCACCTTCCACACACACACACACACACACACACACACACACACTGTTCCCCCATGTTGTTTTACCTCCGTCTGTCTTTCTCTGTGCTGACCAGGGAAACATGAATAGACTCAAATATGTATCGTGATCCTTTCAGTTGACTAAATACTGTGGAAAGGGCTGTGAAAAAGGTGGGATGATAGTTTAGTGTGTGAGATGGATGACAGCGGTTAGCGGGGCGATGATACAGCTGTTTAATCATTTAGATGTAAGGTTGGGGCTGCAGCCATTGTGTAAAATTTATGCATCGTGCCACATTTATCACGAGGCAGGGATAGGACACTCGGAAGCAGAAAAGAAAAGCTGCTTAATAAATCAGAAGATACCATGGTGAGCACACCTCCCACCTGAAGGGCTGAAGAAAGGAAAGAAGGAAAGACAAGGAGAGGGTCGCAGACAAGAGGAGTGGAAAAGAGGAGAGCGGACGAGACAAAGAAAAAAGTAGTAAATCT
>NC_140384.1:8390000-8480000 GCF_054491055.1 Hypomesus nipponensis | reverse complement strand
CAAAATCAACAACAAATGCATAATGAGGCAGGGTAAGCAAGGTGTGGAGAGAAACAGTCTTGGAAAATGAGCTAGTTTAATTGCTCGAAGTAACAAAAGGCTCTAATCAGGCTGTGTGTGTGTGTGTGTGTGTGTAAGTTCACACTTCACAGCTGGTCTCCCTGCAGGGTCCTCCTCTGGCCTGAACAAAGAGTTCTCTGCTTGGCTGACCCTGAATATCAATACCCTGGTCGGACAGGACTGGTCACATAGAGACACCGCTACCCTGGGACTATCAATAGGACCCTGGCCAGGAAGCATTTCACTGATGCAGTTGCTTGTTCTTTCTCTTCCTCAACTTTCCTCACTCTGGTCTTTATCTGTGTTCTGTTCCGGCAGCAGCAGTACAGTAGAGAGATCGGAGATTAATCTGTTTCAAGTCAGCCGGAACAGAAAGATCCACTTTCCTACCGTTCAGTTGGAAGTTTACAGGGGCCACAGACAGCGGTTTCCCAGCCGCCCCCACTGATGAATAACTGCTCACTGTCCTACATTCCTGAACCCGCTTCCCAAATCCTGCAGAGGACAGAGAGAGAGAGAGAGGGGGAGGGAGGGAGAGGGAGAGAGAGAGAGGGAGAGAGAGGGAGAGAGAGAGAGGGAGAGATAGGGAGAGAGAGAGAGAGTGAGAGAGAGAGAGGGAGAGAGAGAGGGAGAGAGAGAGAGAGAGGGAGAGAGAGGGAGAGAGAGAGGGGAGGCCTGATAGAAACAGTGATGGATTTCAGTTATTAGCCGATCAAAAAAGATGGATGGTGCTCTGCTTGTTCCAATCAGGATCATCATCTAGATCCAGTTAGTGATAGAACGGCTGCTAATCAACTTATTTAAGCCTGTGATAATATCAGGCAGAATAGTCTCCTGTAGCTGGCCCCTGCCTCCCGCTCGATAAAATCACTTGAGTCTCTCCTGGAGGAGGTAAGTAATGACTGTCCTCGTCATTAATATTATTTAACACCCTCCTCTACAGCGCTAATGAAGAAGAAAAACTGTGTGTTCCTCCACACTTTCTCTGGGGGGAATCTCACCATGGACTAATACCCACCACCCACACACACACACACTCTGAAGTTCAAAGTCACTATGGGACAGTTAGGACATTTACAGGATTCGCCGTCTTATGTCTGTGTGGAAGTCACAATGCAGCGTAGAATATGCTGTTGTCATGGAGCATTGGGGCTCTACCAACGGGGTCAGAGGTGTGCGTGTGCCTGTGTGTGTGGCTGACAGTGATGGGGTCCAGCCCTCTGCTGTCACTGGCTGAAAACGTATGTCACATGTCTGTCATCTTCCTGCTGCTCAGCCAATGACAAGCTCAGCTTCTCATACGACCTCTGATTCATGTGCCCCACCCTCCTCGCCCTCTGACCCAACCCAAACACCTCAGACCCAAACCCCCACCCCGTCGCAGTTTGAATTCAAATTCAGCCCAAAACCTCACTGTATAGGTCCTGCACACACACACACACACACATCCGTGCTGAGGTGAGTGGACAGGCGGGTGGGGCTGTGACGGTCATTAACAGTGGCTGGTGCTGAATGAAGACAAACGGGTAGACAGAGTCGGCGCCCGCCCCCGGACCCCCCCCCCCCCCGGGCCCCCCCCGCCTCGGCCTCTTGTAGGGCCGCGCTGCTTACAAGATAAATACTCACAGGGTGACCCTTCAGTCCATGATGAATAACCCTCCGTGCTCCCCACACAGTCCCAGACCCCCACCTCCAGGCCAGAGTCTGGGGGAAGGGGCTGGAGTGACCCCCTCCACCCCCAGTTCCAACCCCCCATCCCTGCCTGGCCCCCTTGGTCCCCCTGGTCTGCATCGTGGGTGTGTGGAGCTCATTAGTAAGGACTGGTGGCCGCGGCAACAATCGCAAACAACTCACGTCGACGCCCAAGGCTCTCTCCAACGGAACCAGGTGAGACCGACGGGGAACCGGGGCGAGATGATAGTGTGTTTGTCGCTGTTCCAGGTTCCGGGTTTCCTCCCCGACACGTGCTGACGTGCCTGTAGAACCGGAGAAGAAGAACGAGGGGGAACGGAGAGAGGGGATCTGGGTAGGAACTGGATCCCAGATAAGAAGCTCCTAACAGGGCCTGCAAGAGTTCAGTCCAGAGAAACAGGTGCAAGACCTTCTCCTCTCCTCCTGATTGGATGATCCTCCTCAGCATCACCAATTAAACCTTAGAAAGAGAACACGGAGAGGGGGGAGGGAGAGAGAAAGGTGAGAGGGTGAGGGGGAGAGAAGAGAGGAGAAGAGAGCAGAAGGAAAAAGAGAGGTGAGGGGAGGATACTGGAGGGAGCGGGGGTTGGGATTCAGGCTTCCGCACCTCCTGTCTGTTCAGGGAACAAGGTTGCCTTCCGGACCCCCGGCCAGCCTAATTATGAAACCCATCCTGAACACTCAGGAGCTGGAGGGGTCAGAGTTCAGGGGTTAGTTTCAGATGGGGGAGGGAGATGGGATGGTGGTGGGGGCAGGAAGTGGTAAGGTGGTACAGGACAGGAAGACACCATACCAGGAAGTATGTTTACCACGCATCACTGATGATATCTGTGGCTGGCACCACTGGTCACATACCTACCACACAAAGGATTTAGTGGAAGTGGCCTGGCTCCTTTAATCACATTTAGAAAAACTCCAGCATGGCTCAGCTTGAATATGACGAGCTTCCACACCAGTCTGCTGTCAGATGCTCTCCTCGGCAGAGTGTGTAGGACAGTCTTTATCTCGTCAAAACTATTTTCTACCTTCAGGATGATCACATTCTCCTCCACCGTTGCAGGCCTTCCACTCTGAAAACTATTTTTCTTCTCTTCCCTCAGTCTTTCCCCGAAGCTATAAATAAATCCCTGCTACCAGTTCTCATCACCTCTCTGCTCCTCTTCCTCTCTTCCTCCACCATTACAGCCCCGACAACTCCAGCCGTGCTCCCCCCCCCCCCCCCCCCCATCTCTCTTTCCCCCAGCCCTGCTCATCTCCCCCCAGTCCTGCTGCCCCTCCCCTCCCCTCCTCTCCTCCGTAACCTTTCTCTGAGAAACGAAGGAAATGTCAGCGTTGGACCCTCAGGTACAGGCTAGCGGGCTAGCAGGCTAACCGGACAGCGCCGCCGTATGAATCAATGTCAGTCTAAATGTGGAATCAGCATTTCCTCACAGTCCTACCTGGACATTTAAAAAGGGAGAGAGGATTCTTCCGGAGCTCCTGTATTGATTTTTCTTCCGAACAAAGAGACTTTCTCTAATACATGATATATCATAATCACGTAATTTGTAGCTCAGCGTCAACAGCTGTGCAGGAGTGGGTACGAGCCGTCCACCTGTGAGGAAGTGGGCCCCAAGACTGGGACGTAGACTCACTCTGTCTTGTCGGACTAAAATACAACTTGGTTAAAACAGTTTCCTAAAATGTTATTATTCATGGCAATCGAAAAATATAGCTCCACTCGTATGCTCCTCATCCTGAATAAATGTCTCGTGAGTGTTGCAGGGAAACAGGTCCTGGGTTCGTACACACTGTGACACAGAGAAAAACACACTGCAGAAAATGATGGATGGTCTACAAATGAAAACCCTTTTTGAAGAAGGAGAGGAGCAGGATAGATGTATGACGTTCATATTACTCAACCACTGTGTCGGTGTTCACGTAATACAGTGAAACCATCATCTCCCAGCTGGTACAGAAAGTTCAATTACTTTCCTTTGTCCGACTTCTGAATCAAGTAAATATGTCACAACTTCAGTATTGCTAACAGATCTTTTTACGAAGTTCGTGTAGATATGTACCACGGACGCAGGAAAAACACACTTCCTTTAATCGATGTTGTCATTTAGTATTCTTCAAACCAGCAGAGGAAGACCGTCATCAAACTAAAGGTTAACTCTCTGGCCTTTCAACTCAATCTCCTCCCTATTTAGCCCCCCCCTCCCCACTCCTCCTCCACCTCCTCCTATTCCCCCCCTCTCTGTCCCTTTGCTCTCTCTCACAGATTAGAACTGGTCTTGAAGCTGTTCACTTTAGACTCTGAGGCTTTCCCTTCCTCCCCCTTGGTCTCCTCCTCCTCCTCCTCTTCCCGTTCCCTTCTTCTTCTTCCCCCCCTCTTCCTCTCTGACGCCTCCGACTGACTGATCCTCCGTGAAGCTCCTCTCCTCTTCTCCCAGAAAGCTTTGCAGCAGATGTCATGCCGCATCAGAACCAGTTTGCCTTCCGCTCTCCGACAGTCCGAAACACTTTTCCTGATCCCCCTCATCTAGATGGATTGTCAATATATGGATCCAGCTGCTCTCTAATTCAGTGAAAAAATCTAGTTTTCCATTAGTCTCTGCCTCTCTGTGTTTCACTGCAGCTTGGCCAGGTGTAATTATTAAAGGCAGATTCAAGAAAGCAATTACTGAAGTTCTGTTTGTATCTTTGAAATCTTAATAAGAAGACAGAGGTGGAGAACATCTCACTGCTAGTGCTGGAGAGAACCTCATCCTGACTTCAAGGCTGTTGGCGATAGGTCTGCCGCCAAAGATCAACATTGAGGCGTTATGAAAGCAAAGAAATACATGAATCAATTTAACAAAACTAAAGCTTTAGAGCGTATTGGGGCATGGATGGAATGCGTGGATTGTAGTTTAAGTTTTAGAGTACTGTGCAAATAAAAACTGGCAATACTCCAGGGTTAATTGAAGCTCATTCAATTTAATCTCACTGGCCGAGGTAAAGGGCAATAATGTCTGTATCATGGATGTTTTTTCTTAAATTTCCTCACTGTCATTAGATAACTTCTCCATTTCATACAGGCATTTTTGATTGTTTTCCCTTGCAAAGCCTCATAGGGTCCTTTTCTAGGATGAAGAAGACCAACCATAAACAATCAATATCTCATTGGGGCATTCTGAATACAAAATTGTCATTTGTTTTCCCTTCAAATTATCATTGTGTAGGATTTTTGATCATTTCACACTATAATTTTACAAGCACCATGCCCTACATCGAGGTTACATTTTTGGAACACCTAAAATGTTAGAATTGCTTAAAATTTGATCAGAAGTTGGTTTTGGAATCAAGGTATTGAGAGATAAGTGACTTTATACAGCGGATGTGTCGGCCTCCTCATAACTCGGCCTTCAGAACACGAGCCCGTCACTCCCTCTTATTGCTGAGTTTTAGTAATTTCCAAAGCAGCCAAAGGAAAACTGTCAGGCTAGTTTCTGACACAAATTTGCATCACTCAATGACAAGTGACACCAGGGAAAGGCCACGGAAAACTGCTTATTGATCAGAGTGAAACTATTCAGAGCGGCAGATGAGGCGATCACCGCGGCAGGCCTTCAACAACCAGACATTAGACTGCCCCCGCCAACGACACTGCTTTAACGAACACAACTTCATTATATCGTGCCACAAGTATTTATATCGTTCCGAGCACCGGCCGAGTTCTTAGTACAGGAGCTGATGGGAGCGGGCTTGCCCTAAAGCGGTCCTATTAACTGCTCCGTGTGCCCAGTCATAATCTCTGCATACTAAACGGCTCGGATGTCAGGCAGCATTTACAGAGCTGCGGATTGGAACACGGCCAGTTAATGAAATGGGAAGAAGTCCCACCTCAGCCGTTTGACACTGCCAGCTGCCCCCGCTCACAATTAAATTAATTCCCTTTGCAATTCTGACCTTTTCCCCAAAGTGAAACTGTGAGAGCGAGCGGCGGAGCTTGTGCTCGGGACCAATCACACTCACAAACAGCTAAATGATCTTTTGTCCCTCTGTGGTCAGTTTCGTCCAGGCTGGTGGCCAAGCTGATAACATGACACCATCAAATTGTGCACTGAAGTAGGCTTCTGAACCTGGAGAAATAATACGTAACCACATCAATTTTCCCCTCGAAAATTGTGCAGGCAAAAAAAAACATATGTATTTTTTTAAATATTAGCTCACAAAATATTTCAACGCAGCAGAATTTGCTTACGTGGGCCTACACAATTACCTTGCAATTTTATTTATGGAATCAAGTTTAGTTCATATGCAATTTCCACCTATTGATAGGCTATAAAGTATTGTATGAATGTAGCTTAAACAGAGAAGTTAAAACAGCAACGATATGAATGTGTCTTCCTACAGCAGATCTTTTCCGTCTTCAGAGAGGAGAGGTCTGTGTGCTGGTGTCTGTTCTGCAGGGCTGGCACAGAGGTGAGCTGTCACAGTTCATAAAAGGCCCATCACCAATGATAATGTGTCCAGTAGGAGTCAGCACCACACATATCAGCCCAGCAAAATATTGGCAACTGTCAGATAGCCAATAGATTTATGTATGCAAATGTCCCAGATCAATATGTCTGCCATGGCCAGGGCTCACAGCGCCACATTTCTGGTGCCGAGGAATATTTTCTGTCAAATAAAATCAAGTGGCGAAAAAAAAAAAACTAATATGAAAGGAAAACAGTTGGAAGAGGGGAAGGGTAAAAGTGGAAGTATGGTGAAACTGTGTCTGTCAACGTGGCGGACATCCCCTCACCGCCATGAATAAACCAACAATGACAAATGTCAGAGAGAGAGAGAGGATGAGGGGGCCGCCTGCATTGCTAAATGACACAAACTGTGAAGCTGTGAATTCACTTTATGTCCTTCAAAACGTACCTAGCAACAAAATCAATGGCCCTCCTTATTGAAACCACCCACTACATCGCTGGTGGCACTCTGAACTCCTTAACAAGATAGAGGCAGAAACATGAGAGCAAACAAGAAAACACCAGCTAAGCACAAGAACAGAGACAAATAGGGAGAGAGGGAGAGAGAGACGAAGATAGGAGAGAAAGATGGGAGAGAGAGAGAGAGAGAGAGAGAGAGAGAAAGAGAGAGAGAGAAAGAGAGACAGAGGGACATAGGAGACAGAGAAAAAGACGGAAAGAGGGGATGAGAGAGAAAGAGAGAGGGGAGGGAGAGAAAGATGGGGGTGGGGGGGCCACCAGAGTCACCAAGGGCCCCTGGGACCCCCCGTCAGAGGGAAGGTTGTGGCATCTGCATAATCATTACCCTGCAGACAGGAAGTCATTCTCTCAACACGATCAATGTTGTTTTAAGGAATCTCAAAAACAAGGGAGTGCTTTAAAGAAGATCTAGTGGCCAGTGAATGGCTAGCTTGGCAATATTGCCGGTGGCAAATTAAGAGGACTTTTAAAAAAAGAAGAAAATAAGGAACACAATCAAGTTGTACATTGGCATCTGTATTTGTGGAACTCTTACAAACCAAGGACTCAATACCAGAACTCGACTGGGGTGATTCAAATACATTCCGTGTTTTGTAGTTTTTCACTTTTGCACAAAACCTATACACTATTAGTTTTCACCCTGGCCCAGTCATTATCCTAGATATGGAGTCTTTATCGTGGCCTGCAGTCGTATACAGACCAGGGTTCTAACCACATGAGCCTCATGAGCTAAACATGGCTGCCGTGTACTGTCTCCACAGTGCTCTCTGCGAACTCTCCTGACCCTCTCATTGGTAGGAACATCTTAGCAGGCAGCCGTTTGGATAACATCGCATCTTCTGCATTTAACCAGATCAGGGAGAGGTGTGCCGGTTATCACCCACAGACTCACACACCTCTGCGAATGCTTTAACCCCGACAATTGAGACTATACATTCACTTCTGAGGATTGGAGTTAAGGTTAGGCTACCCTCCCCCCCACACACACACACACACCTCTATCTTCCACACACGCACACACACACACCTCCATCCTCCACACACACCTCTATCCTCCACACACACACACACACACACCTCTATCTTCCACACACACACACACACACACCTCCA
Organism: Hypomesus nipponensis; assembly: GCF_054491055.1. Lineage (NCBI taxonomy): Eukaryota > Metazoa > Chordata > Actinopteri > Osmeriformes > Osmeridae > Hypomesus > Hypomesus nipponensis. The sequence continues at coordinate 8,472,168 of NC_140384.1, read as the reverse complement.
TCCTCCACACACACCTCTATCCTCCACACACACACACACACACACCTCCATCCTCCACACAAACACACACAAACCGCCACAAGAGTCATTTCTCTTACAGCCACAAAATGAGCATCCCAAGGATCATCTGAGTAGCAGCAGATAAGAGAAAGAAATGAATCTCATTGGCTGCTGAACTTCTTTCCCTCTTATCTGCTCCTACATGAACTCCAGACAGATTTCATAGAAATTTGCGAAATCAGGAAACCTTGATATCATGTAATCTATCACAAGGGCTAGCAATGGCACAGGCCATACATCCTTCCCTTCACATAAAAAAGCCAATTTTTATAGATGTAATTATCACCGTAATAATAGTCCTTTCAGGCTTGTTTAATGCCACAGTCAAGGTCAAAGAAATACAGGCATTACTGTACGAAACATTTTAGTTCTACAAATAAGATAAAGTATTATACATTCAGCACAGTTGTTGCATGTGATCGAATTAAAAGCACATAAACACGACTTTAAACTCAGAACTGAAATAGTTTTTGAAGCCTCCACTACGATCGGAAAGCAGATTCAGACTGACAGAACAACACTGACGTTTATGAGAAACCGTCTCATGGAACCCCTCCACAGTCTGGCACAATTATGGCAGGCAACATTCAGACACTCTGGAATGTTCTCCCTTCTGAAGACCCTTCTATCATCCTAACTTCCTCTGACTGCGCTGTGCAGGGGACAGATAAGAGTCTAACCTCAGGTCAGAAGACAAGCCTTTACAGTCCCCTCCTGGTGAAGAGTGGAAGAGAGGAAAAAGAGGATGGGAACCGAAGATTTGCGAAGCGAATTGTTTGGCTGTTGGTGGCGGGGCGGAGCCCCTCTCACCCTGGCAGGGATGTGCATGACAAACTGGTGCAATTTCAGCCATGTTGCTGAAGCAGTGTGATATTAGTCTCAGCTGGCACTGTCTCGTTCCCCAAGCCTTGGCGGGCCTCAGATTTGAATCGCCAAGGGTCCGGGGTCCCTCCTGTGACAGGGCACGAGTAATTACAGTACAACCTCAACAGTGTTCCCTATTATATTGGCCTCCTTATCAGTGGCTGGAGGGCTGTACTTGATCAAGTAAGGTCACTGTATGTTGACCACTACACACCAGAACACTGCTATTCGGAGATATGATAAATAAAGGCAATGGCACACAACATTCTTATCTGCTCCCTCCTCTTCCGCCTGTTTACAGTGTGTTTGTGTGTGTGTGTGTGTGTGTGTGTGTGTGTGTGTGTGTGTGTGTGTGTGTGTGTGTGTGTGTGTGTGTGAGAGAGAGAGAGACTACGGTATAGAGAGTGTGGAAGAAGCTAGAGAGAACAGGCAGAACGTAGAACAGGTTTTTGTGTAATTGATGAGCTGTTCCTAGATTATTCTAAACTGGAGGCAAATACTGCATGCTGGTGAAGTCAGCATCGTGTTTGACCAATAGGAGGCAGAATAGACTCATCTCTCTAATGTGTTTATCTGCTTCACTGGGCTACTTCTCACTACATAGTCTTTCTGACAGGTAATAATCTTTTTAGTTCATGCCCCAAAATATCCTGTAACTAGAGAATGTACAAATTCTACGGAAATTGTAGAGTATGCTTGAAGCTGCCCCAGCTGGGGTAGTTTGTTTAACTATATCACCTAAACCTATCGCTTACTATCAAACATCCAAATGTTTGGACAAAGACAATAGTTTTCATGGGAGAAGTATTTAACTAACTGGCCGATAGCTGGCTACCAGCTAGTGCAGATTGGGTGCTTTGGAGGATGAACAATATAGCGTAGGCTACTGCACATTCTCGTAGCAGGTAAAATAATGTACCATTTTGCTTACCTGGAGGAGGCCGGCTGCGTTCGGTCCTTCGCTCCTTCCTCCATACAATACAAGTGTTGATAATACAGGAAACAAAGCTAGCTACACATGATATATTATCACCTTGGCATGTGCCTGTTGTTCTTCAACTGTGGTCTTGCCGTTTTAGCTGTGTTTATTATCTCCTGAACTAACTAGCTAATGAACTGAACCAGACTGTAGAATTTGTTGCTAACGCGTGCTGTTACAAGTGACTGTGGCCTGTCTTGTGCAAATACTGAGGAAGAAGTGCAATTGTTTGTAAATAAATCAATAATAGGCTAATATATACGATAACAATACAATGCAACCCTCTATTTGTGTTAAGATCTTTAATTGTTAACAACAGCCGGACTCAAAACTATTTTATTTTGCCAATTCATGATACTGCAAGATGAATCTGCATTATTCTTCTGAGCCATCGTACGTACAAAAAAGTACGTACAGATACACGTGTATCTTTTCCCGTAATGTATCACGTCACCATAGGGACATGCGGGAAGATGAGCCAGTACGAACACCTGTGATTTACCAGCTAGTCTCCCTGGTCCCAGTACTGAGGGTTGTCAGGGCTGACACACACACACACACAAGCCCAGGATGCCTCTAATAGAACCAGATGCCTTTAAAGCCATGCCTAAATATGACAGCAAGTCAATGAGCTGACAGTCACCATGCAAACGACGGTGTCTTTGCGGTGTGTGCGGGACCTACATGCATAACGGAGGCCTCCGGGACGTAGAGAGACAAGCTGTGTTGAAGTTTAAACACATCTGAACAGGGAAGGACTTCTCAGGAGATTCCCCTTTTACAAGTTAAACTCAGGATGGACGTCAGACTGTGTGTGTGATTAAAAACAACTGCCAGTTCTATCAATGTTAGTTTGGAGCAGTTCACAGAGGAAGGCTTTAATTTCCTCTTCGTCACCCTTCTCCTTGGCAACAAGATACTCATATAGTGGTCCTGGACAACCATGTTCAAAAATATATTTTTAAGACTGGACCCTGTATTACCTTATCATTTATTTTAAAAATGATAAAATATACAGTTTTGTGTTCATACTAAGGAAGGAGTTCGACAAACTGAACGAAATAAAAAGGAACAAAAACGTCAGAATCGATAATGAGCAGATACATTCCTTTATTAGAATTAAAGTACTCAAAGGTTTGCAGCACATAAATGCAAATTCAAAAACAAAGATTAAACATAAAAAAAATCATTCGGACAAGGCTTTTAAAGGAAACCATAAAAATAATCAACTGAAATCACTCAACCATTGCACATTTTGTGGCAAAAATAAAATAGAATACAAAATCAAACTAGTTAAGACTAAGCAGTAGTGTCGGATCTGACAGCTCATAATATTAGGTGTGTTCGACTTCATGCAGCACTGGCGGCCTTGAAGCTGAGAATGCCATTGGCTGCTTCAAGTCAGCCGGGCTGCAGGAGGCTGCAGGCGACGCCGGCGCTGCACTAAGTCGAACGCACCAAATCACAGTCCTCTGGCTGGCATCAAGAGCTGGAAGGGGACAAGAGTCGCCTTCTGATGACATCACAGAGTCAAACAACAGGGTGAACTATTAGAAAAATCATGTGTTTTTTGTTTTTATTCGCAAGTCAAAACTAATTACTGTGTTTCCGTGCGTCGTCTGAAGGGGATGATTGGACGTAAACAGAAGAAAGAGTGTGATCATTAAACGGGGTCAAGGGTCAAAGTGGTCGTGTGGGGGATGTGACACGTCCTATCAGGCGATAGCTTTGGCCTCTGGCAGGAAGGCCTCCCAGTACTTGATCAGCTGAGGAAGACAGGAGAGAGGAAACCTCAAAGAGTTAGCATGATTGTTAGCCGTTAGCATAAGGAACATGTCAGTTACAGAACAGAACACAAAAGAATAGAATAGCATGTATCGTAATGGAATAAAGGCTTTGTTTGGTCTGGTGATCAAGTTACCACAATTCTCAAGCCGGTTTAAACACGATACTGTACAAGGGTTACGTTTCATGGTGAATACCTTGTTCTTCCTCTAGTCTAATGTGATCAAACTTTAAGATAAAACTACGGAAATGGTTGCCAGATAAAACCTTGTTGTTCCTGTTTCTCCTCTGGTAACTGATATAATCAAGGTGAACTGTAGTGTAGTACCTGTTGTTGTGTTTGTACAAGAGACTCCAGGTATTTGATGATGACACTCTTGAAGTCTTTCACTCTGTCTCTCTGTCAGGAGAGAAAAAAAAGTGAGATAAAACTAAAACAATTGTAGTTTTTTTTATAGATCCACATTATCTGTAGGAACCTGTCTTCTCACCTCAAACCTGCAGACTTCTTTCCTGATGGTTGTGGAGATCTGCTCGAAGTCTCTCTCTCCCTGCTGGACCTTGCCCTCCAACTACAAACAACAGCGACGTCTCCATAAGTTTGTCAACACATCACACTCTCACCAAAAAAACACAAGAAGCGCATTGCTCACTGAGAGAGAGAGAGAGAGAGAGAGAGAGAGAGCATCGTTATGATGGAGCATTAAAAGTTAGTTACTACCACTGGTCAATCGTTAAGTCATAAACAGCACTAGGATGATGCTAGGATAAAACTGTGTTATATTATATCTGTCGATGACAAACTGTTCCTGTAGCTTAAGGTTGTTGGAGGGATGTAACTTAATGACTTATCAGCGATGATAAAGATGGAGAAGAGGTGAAGGAGAATGGCGGTTTGAGTTGAAGTCACCTTGAATAAAACGGTACCATTTGTAACCATCCATTTGTATTTGTTGATGTCTCAAGACAAGAAGCAGGAAAGGCATTTTCCAAGCAATAACAAGATTTGGACACGGTGCCAATATGTGTTCCAAAAGCAACTTTAAGTAAATTGTGGAAAAACCAACTTTGGCTCCACTGTTACTCTACAGAATGCTTGCTCCTTGTTGACCAGGTTTCAGATGGCTGTCAGGCGTGTGACGTGATGTCACACACATGACCTGGGGGTCTGGGGGCAGCGGGGGGAGGATGGGGGAGGATAAACAAAGGGATGACGCGTGAATAAAGAGGGATGAGGGGAAGAGAAGAAAGCAGAGCTTGGGGTCCTACCTCCTCAATCTCCTGCAGAAGGAAGGCATGGCGGGGAATAATGCAGAAATTAAAAAGGCTGAAAAATCGCGCTCCAAACAACCCCAAACATCGACTCGCACACTGTAGCCAATCACACGCCAGGCTACGGCAGGAGGTCCTCTGAATGTAGCCAATCACACGCCAGGCTACAGCTGGAGGTACTCTCACCGTAGCCAATCACACACTACAGCAGGAGTAACACACACTTCAGCCAGCATTACTCAGTCTCAACTGTTAGTATGTAACATCCAGAAGTGATTAAGGGGGGTCAACTTAGGCCCAATATTCAGGGAATATCGACAGACAGCAGCATGCTGTGACATGACTGGATATAAACCCAGGATGACTGACCAGAGGAAGCTCAGAGAGAGAACCTGTTACCCATCAACACCAACAGGGGGCAGTGTGGCTCAATGATCAGACACCATGCATGCTGTTAGAGCTATAGTCGTAGACCTGTAGTATTTACTGCAAAACAAGGATATGCATCGAGGTTGGAATGCAAGGTCGGTGTAACTGGGTAGTAGATGTATGAGTGGCGGGCGCTGTGCTGTCGGGCAGACAGGATGAGCAGAGCTGTTCTCTGTGTTTCCTGTGAGACATCAGGGTTCAGACCGGACCGAAAACCTGACAAGCCTTAAAATAAATGAACCTTGCAACTCTACTCTGTCTGTCGTCTCCTGCCAGGTTCTGACAGTGCTGCTGTCTTGACCACACATTATTTCACCCTCTGGCTTTGAAGGGGTGTCTGAGGTGCATCACTACTTGTGCTACAGTTTGTGTACGTGTGTGTGTTTGTGTGTGGAAGCATGTGTGCTAGTGTGTGTTCAGTGTGTGTGTTAGTGTGTACGTGTATATGTGCGTGTGTGTATGTGAGTGTTAGGGTGTAGATGTATGTGTGCGTGTATACGTTTGTGTTAGGTGTGTGTGTGTGTTAGGGTGTAGGTGTGTGTGTGTGTGCCTCATCATCCTCCCACCTCCTTGATCTCATCCTTGGCCTGCTGCAGCTTGTCAGGCTTGTTGGCGAACTGCAGCTTGGCCTCGGCTTCACGCTTCTTCTGCAGAAGCAGCTGTGTGTCCTGCCATTTCTGCCACGTCTTTATACGGTGGTCGAACACACTCTGCACACACACACACACACACACACACACACACACACACACACACACACGAGGAAGGCATTTAGAAGAGTACACATCGACAAGAAACACGGGAGGATTGGAAAAACAAAGAAAAAGTCATCTTTCGTTCGTGCCCTTCATTGCTCTTCAGGTAGTGTAAAACAAGCTGGTGCACAGTTAGGCCATGTGCTGTACGTCTTTATTCCGTTCTACAGTTCCGTTTTGTTCAATTCGATTGCATTCGGTTCCGTTCCCTTCTCCCCGTTACCTTGACGGCGGTGATGAGGCGCACGTAGTCTCCCAGCAGCTCAGAGAACAGGTAGAAGTCGGCGCAGGCCTGGTCCAGGTGAAGCTGCTCCACCTTCTCCTCCACCTCCGCCAGCTGGGACAGCGCCCGCGACAACGCTGTGTGGTCCTCGCTGTTACCCAACATGGCCGCTGACTTGGCGAAGGAAGCCGTGTTCACAGACAACTCTGACAGGAGAGGAAGAGGAGTGGAGAGGAAGAGGAGAGAAGAAGAGAGGAGAGGAAAAGGAGAGGAGAAGGAGAGAAGAGGAGAAGAGGAAGAGGAGACGTCAGAGTGAGACCGTGTCTGAGGAAGGAGATCTAACAGGAGCAGAAGGAGGTATTGGGAGGTGTGCTGTCACCTTTTCTGTGGCAGACCAGAGACTCCACGCTACCATGCAGCTTCCTCAGCTGCAGGTCCAGGTTCTCAAACTGCTGCTGTTTCTCCTCAAACCACTAACACACACACAATTACATTAAAATACTGTGATAAGCAGTTTACTATTTACTGTCATGCCATCCCTAATGTACGATTTGTGACAACCTAATCATTGGAAAACATTTCAAATTGATACAAGTCAACATTACACAAACAACTGGATTTACCTAGCACTGTCCAAACATAACATCAGTCAATAACAAAACCAGTACAAAATAGAATATCCCTGCTATTCTCCACTGCCTCCTCTCTTCTCCCCTCCCTCCCTCCTTCCCTTCCCCCCTTCCCTCCCTCCTCCCCCCCCCCACCTACAACCTTAGGATTCAGCAGGAGAGCCCTCATTAATTCGTCTCATTATTCAAGTCCAGAAATCAGCCCTTACCGCATCCGATTCATTCATCTTGATTGTCATTTTGTTGACAGCGTCTGCGGCTTTGTTTACCATCCTCAATATTCCCGCCCCGCTCAGTGCCTGGGTGCTAACCGCACGCGGCAGCTGGGATAAAATGACAAATAAGGGCAAGCAAACCGGTTAACAGGCTGGGCTCCCAGCGTCCCCCAGGGGGCGAGGGGGGCCGGGGGGCCCTGGGGGCTGAGTGGGGTTTTCTCCACTCCCATACATTTCAATGCTGCAGGAATCTCATTTAATACGTTCTCTGGGAAAACTCTCAGAGGGACGACAAGGGGAGGTGGGCTAGAGGCAAAAATAGCTTTCAATTGCCACTGACCATTTATCCTTCTCTACTACAGTTGCATTTCATTAGCAGGGATGAAGACTGTTGTTTCGGGAACGTATAGATTTGTTCAGCCGTGACACCCAGAGGGCCATTTTCAGACCAACGACACGCTTGTTACCGAGGGAGCAGCCCAGGACCATGTCAGGGAAGTGGGACACCGAGATAGCGTGAGACCAATACTCCCTTTTCATCAATTCACATTCAATTGTATTTCGATAGTCTGGGTGCTAAAAAGCTTCAATGAAATATCGGCGTAAATGTTTGGAACGCACAGTTCTTTAAAAAAAATTGTATTAAACAAATGACGTGCGATAATATGATACGTCATTTGTGATAACTTGTGACAATGTGGTAAAATAATACAACATTTAATACACTTCTGTCAGCCACACCTCAATTTCCTACAAGTTAACATTTACAGATGGCGAGAAGAGTTGAGGGTGTTTGTGTAACGTGTAGACAATCACCTCAGAGCTCTCCAGGAACTGCACCACATCTGGGTCCTTCAGCAAGACTGGATGTTTCACCGTCCTCATGAGATACCTACAGGAAGGAGGACACATTAACCTGACTTTCCCCCCCGCCAACACACCATCAGACAACCAGGACTGTGAGAGGATTAAAAAGGATTCATCCACTGGGTTTAAACACGGGTCTTTATGTAATTCTGTGAAAAAAAAAAAAAAAAAAGACGAAACAAAACGGTCGCGACGGATGTGAAAGGCGTTTGTGTAAGTATGTGATGGGATAACGCGCTGTGTACAGTTGTAGCCATCAGGATCCAGTTCTCTGCTAGTGAGTTCTGTGAGCTGACATCCTGCTGGTCAACACTGACCTTCCCGTCACTCAACAGGCTAATAAAAGGGCAGAGAAATGTCAGCGCTTAACGTTCGGAGCGATTCCCCCTCATCAGGGCGGGCAAAAAAACAAGCTGCCAGGCAGATATTCAACCAGGCAGCAGGCTGAATACCAGTAGTGTCAATGCTGTCCGGAGAATAGCACACACACTCTGACGCGTCTGGGTGTGTATGTGTGTGTGTTGACAGCTCTGAGGCAGAGGGAACATTGCCTGTGATAATTATTTACCTAATATTTCTGGTTAACCTTTTGGCCGCAAAAGACTAGGTACAAGAATGCTCTTTAGACTGAAAGGGATTTTCATGTTAAAGTTCTTGTCTGACATGAGGGCTGTTGAAGTGCCTGTTGTAACAGCCCCCAGTTAGCGGCAGAACCTGTATGTGTCCTAATGATTATGACAAATTCAGCTAATACAGGAGCGGTTATTTCCTGTAGGCTTTGTGTCTGTCGTACTGATAAAGCATTAATGATTCAGTGCTAATGCAGAAATAATGTGTTGATAATGTTCTGGATAATGGAGTCATAATGCAGTGATAATGCGCTGATAATGCAGTGATAATGCGGTGATAGTTGATAAAGTCACCTCTCCAGGGCAGATCTTCTCTTCTCCACAAATTCTACAGATGACAGATCTTCCTTCCCCACTTTCACCTTGGTCATTCCTAAAACACACACACAAATACACACACACACACGCACAGCTTACCAACTCCATGTCTATATCTATATACCATCATCACCAGAGTCAGACAAAGTCACAGTAGACAGAAGCGTTCTGGTTCAAGTTCCCTACCCACAATGCTCTTCTCCGGAGCAAGGGGGACTATGTAGCCAATGTGAAGGTACTTGGACGCCAGTTTGCTGTGGAGACCCAGGAAGTCGCTGAATCTTCGCTTGACAGAGAACTCGTTTTGGTTGAAGATATTCATAGAGGTCTGCAGAGGAGAGGAGAGGAGGGAGGGGTACAAGGAGAGAAGACACAGTAATCTTCGAGGTAACTCGCAAAGATGATACAGAACATTTACATCTTACAAAATAATAAATTATATTTTTTCCTGGCTTTCCATAACTACATTCAATAGGTTCCATTCAACTTCGACTTTGACTATAAACAAATGTTTTTGTTACCTTTGTGGTGACCTTGTATGCCATGTACGCTGTCATGCCATCCCCTGTAGGAGAGATAGAACAAGCTACTGGTACAAGCCGTACAGTACACACACCCAAAGCTTCTCTACCTCCACATTTTCTCCTCAGGGCTGCACACCTGACAGTTAAAAACACTTCTAGGCTTAAGCACACCGACAACAAACGCATTGACGTACGTGGTTCAGATCACGTTTGCTTTAGTGTCATACTGAATGGCTCCGGGGCATATCTAACAAGGGAATTCACCACAAGCCCTCGTTGGTCGTCTGGGTCACAGGCCTATTGATCCAACTCTGTGGTGATGACCTGTTAGCAGTCCCCTGACCTCCGTGTACCTGACAGGTTCCTCTCAACAGAGCAGGGATGAGAGGGGGTGCAAAACAAGCAACCTTTTGGACTATATAGTATTGAATAGGATCAAAACAGAGGGTCCCAAAAGGGTGTGCCGCACAGTGAACTGCCCAGTAATGCAAATCAAGCACACTCTAAAAATTGTCCCACCAGGGTCTGACAGGGAACAGGAAACAGGAAACGTGAGGACAGCAGATATTTATTGTAAGCCGGTCTAGTGCACACTGCCAGCATAGCGACCTCAGCAACAGGAAGTATGGTCTACGTACAGTGTGGGACGGACAGGCCAACGTTGACTTACCAACTTTCTCTGGATCTGACACTGATATATGCATATCAAATGAATCTCCGCCCTCCTCCTCCTCAATCTACAGAACAACAAACAACAAGACATAACCATGACAACACAACACTACAACACTGATACCAGGACAAACGGCTTTAGCTCAGTGGTTAGAGCACTCAAGGTTAAAATCCCCTCTCTGTACTGAACATTGCTTTGGATAAAAGCATCTGAGAAATGAATACATCTTGATTACATTATGAGAACTTTACAGTATCTCAGAGGAGGGATTCAAAGTCGGGTTCATGACCCTTGACCCTGCGGGGGCGTTACCTCGTTCAGGTCGGCGTGGAACATGTCTACGTGGCCCAGATGGCCCCGGGGCGTGATCATGATGGTTGGCGTGACGGGGGTGATGGCAGGGGAGGGGCCGTCAGACAGGATAGGCTCCCTCTCTGGGCTGTCCAGGGACACCTCTTCTGTAGCTCCTGACACACACACACACACACACACGGAAAGATGACAGGGTACACCTGTGTTATTTCACAGCTCTTGTCAAATCAAATCTTATGTTATGTGAGTGAAAGAGTGAGTGAGTGAGTGAGTGAGTGAGTGAGTGAGTGAATGAGTGAGTGAATGAGTGAGCGAGCGAGGGAGAGGTGATGCGGATGTCCCACCTGCAAACAGATCTTCTGGATCATCGTCAAACAGGGAGTCGACCTCCTTGGGTCCATTGGAGCTGGCGTTGACCTCCAGGTTGACCTCCAGGTTGACCTCCAGGGTAACCTCCTCTTCCACGGGCAGGCTGGCGGGCTCTTGGTCAGGAGAGGCCGGGTCCGACTGGGAACACACAGCACCGTGACAACATCAACAACCATCTTAGATGTAAACACCCCTCAGTTAGTAAAGTCACAGAGACCGGCTCTACTGATGACCTGATATCCAGTTACATACTATTCAGGATTGTTCAGGTAAATCCAAAGCAATTAATCACAACATATATACGTGGATTGGTTCAACCTGCCTAAAAATTGTACCAAGCTAACACATAAGAGTCATCTCATGGTAGAAAACGTTCATCAGGTCTAAGGTAAGGATGAGGACCAAAAACAGCCTAAAATATGTCCTGACATTCGACCTCCAATAGACCAGCCTCACTGGAATCTGAGGCAGCATGTCGGAAAATGAGTACTGACGGAAAGCAAAGTACTATTTATGGGAGGAGAAAGAGTTTGACAGTAAGGTAAACACCGTATGTCCACATGGGATCTGTCACATCCTGAGGTGACCGCTAGTCTGTGCAGACACAGTCCTCTGTCCTTATCACTCAACAGCAGCAGGAAAACTGTGTCAGTTAACCCCCAAATCACCCACAACTACAACGCTGACATTAAATCCTGTTTCTTTCACGGCTGAAATCTCAGCATCAACACCTTCTTCCAGAGAGGTCTACAGAAGAGTCGAGCTAAGGGGGAAAGCAGGAAGGGTGAGGGATAACGACTCACTTCCTCCCTCCAAATCAGCACAGGATGAGGGAAAGGACAGGAAGCAGGGCCCGCAGCATCTAAGGCTCTGTGTTGCTGACTTCAACATCTGGCTTCACCTACCACAGAAGAAGAAGCCAACTCGGGACAAGCGTGATATCACGACTCGCCGGATGTGAAGCGGATGCTTCCACAGAGCAGACAGACACGCCGTATTTTCTATCGAGAACTTAATGAAAATTCCGCTCCATGAATCAATTCACTTTGAATGAAAGAAATCTGATTGGAGTCGGTCCTTGGCCTGTGGTCGTAAAATATCCACTACAGCAGAATAGAGGGCCGAAGGGGGAAAGGGAGGCTGAGAGGAAGGGGGAGGGCAGGCTTGTAACAGCTCCTACTAACCTCAGTCCACCTCTGCTGAGAAAAGAGGAGGTCAGATGAGTTAATGTGTATTCGCATTCACTACTGCTCACAAACACTTACTACATTTTTATGGGGTTTTCTCAAGGAATGTCTATACAGTAAACACACCCTGCTCTCAGCTCCCTACTCACAAGAGAGATGTGGTCCTGACTGGTTGACTAACTGACTGGTTGGCAAGAATGGTGTGGATGGATGGGACTTTTGGAAGAGCATAAACTTAAATAATTCTGACATATGCAAAGACCTCTTGAAAGGAATGTGTAATTGTGCAAAAATATATTTAACTGGACACAGGCTTCACTGAATGCAAAAGTGCATTATGCTTTTTACAGAGCTGCCTTCCCTAAAAAATATTATTTAATCTTCTCAGACTGCTAATAGCATATCCCACTGCTCTAATAAACCCAACTGACACAGTCAAATAACACACAGCTTTAACACACAACCAGGTAAACTGTTAACGGCAAACGGACCGGTTGTCTTGTAAACGAGCTCCCTGTGAGCCAGTGCCACACCTGTGTCATCTGATCGTGGTATCGTGAAACCCGGAAGACAGTGAAATGACTAGGGATTCTGCGTTTAACAGGCGCAAAATGATGCCCTTGAACAAGCCCCTCTGATTCCAACCCAGTATGCGCAGTTGGCTCTTGGTATAGTGAGCTGGCTATAAAATGTTATTTCCAACGTTTATCTATTGCTTTTGAAACATAGTTGTGGGCTAGTCGCCCAGACACTTCGTACAACCCCAAGCACACCTTTATCACCGATCTAGCACCATATCTCTTGCTGCCAATGGAAGGTCGCTTAACTACCTCTTGACTGCATCTGTCAATGAGCATACCGCCCCACTGCGCCGCGTTAAGTCAACCCTGCATTCCAGCTCTCACCTCCTGCGTTGAAACCGTACTGACAAAGAGGTCCTCTCCGTCCTCGAACTCCCTGAAGTCGCTTTGCTCAGCATCTCCCATCGGTGGAGGCTCTCTCTCCTCCGCCATCTTCCCTCTGTTACAATTTCCGCACAAGAAAACAATCGACAGAGAGGAGTCAGGAGGTTCGGGATGCTGTCATGTGACACACGGGAACAATTTCAGACTTGTGACAGGCCGCGCGCGCTCATATAGATCATTTTCCGCCCTGGTCGCAGACTATACAAATGAAAATAATTGATAGGCTATAAAAAAAACATATACTTTGAATGTTTACGTTGTCTCGTGGACTTCTTGCATCCAACAATATCATAATTAATATTTCTCCTATTTTCTATTACTCCTTTCTGTCTGTAGCTCGTAAGGAGAGAATAACAGACAGGAAAATTACCAACATACGACGTTGCACAACTCAGTCCAACTCACTTATACACTGTAACATTGTAGCCTACCAATAACTTCCCTCGGGAACAAATGAGTTATAGAGATATGGAGAGATACGACTTTTATTGATGTCACATTGAACAAATGGAGTGCCTTGATACCATAAGTCTTCAAAAAAAAATGTATAAAATTGAGTTGGATGAATTGCACTATACAGCAGTGTGGGGTAATTTAAGAAAACTGCCACCACATCTGTCTTGCCTCTAACTAAATGTCAGTGCTGAAAGTCATTTACTGAGGGAGGGAGGAGCAGCAAAGGAGAAGGGGGGTTACAAAACATTTTAAATCATCAAACTAAACTGTCGCCTTGAACCCTGACAGTTGGAGAGACCAAGAGAGGGGCTTCTGGGACACCTTGCCCCCCCCCCCCCTGACCACACACACACACACAAATACACAAACACGCACACATTCCTAGCCCCCCAGGCCAGACGCAGAGACAGGCTGAACAAAGCGGCATCTCCACTGAGCCATGACTCTGTCTCTTCTGTCTGCTGTAATGAGCTGTTATTTACAGCAAATCAGGTGGCAGAGCCAGCAAAGGCTACATGGTGTATCTGTGTGGTCCCTGGGGGGTGTTGGGCAATGTGAGGGTGGAGGAGGGGGGGGGGTGGAGGCAGACATTGAGGGACTGCTTCTCCCTCTCCCTGTGGACAACCTACCCTGTCTTAATGGGAGACACTCTCCGATCAATGGGATAGGTTAAAGGAGCCATTGCATTCCAATAAATATACACTGACTGTGCAGGCTGGATGGCTTGCTGACTGGCTGGCTGGATGTCTGTGCCAATTGACCGCCTGGCTGGCTGCTTAGCTGTTTTTCTGACTGCACCAGCTGGCATTGGGTTTGCCATATACCCGGTGAGACCTGTTAAACTGTTTCAGCAATGGGTAGGCTATGCTTTAGATACTGTAGACACAGGATGTTGTGACTCATTCCATGACTGTGTACACAGAGTTGGCCAAACACTTGAATTTCCTTTTGGGATTAATAAAATGAGTTGAGCTGAAGGAGAGAGTTGGTTCAGGCCATGGAGAGACAGATGGTTAAATACTGACTGGAAGTTTTGATGACTGAGCTACTTCTTGTGGATGACGGTGAAGGCTAGTTTGTGAGGCTGTGATGTCGATTTTTCTGTTGAACAAAAACATATTATCACTTCCAACCATTGTGAAAATCTGGAAATGATATGGAAAACAAGTGAATGTAGCAGAACTCTCTTTCCAGAGACACCCCAAGTCCTTTACTTGCTTACTCACAGTTTTGGAAACATTTTTTTTCCAAAAACTCCCCCCAAAAAAGAAAGATTGAGTTGTATTGGTCTAGCAATGCTACCTGACAGCGACTTGTTTGTGAACAATTTCCCTGGGCAGTCAGGCTGACAGGGTGGGTCAAGGGTCAAGGCTGGAGAAGGCAGGAACACTTCTCAGGGTGTACGTGACAGGCAGAGACTGATACACAGAACCTCACAGACCATTTCTGTATCTTTATTCAGCCTCGGTCTGCACATGAGCTGGGAATAATTCTCTCTAGTAGAAAACAGTTCCAAAGATAGGATGTTCAAACTCATAAAACCACAAAGCACACTATCTATTGTTATGTGCATTGCTACCTTGTTTTAGAAGCATTTCTATTCTATTTCATAGTCTAGTTTAATGCTAAATTCCATTGTGTGTTTTTCAATCGTGTCACGTTTTAATCCATGACCTTGTATTCTATTCAGTTTCATTGTGTCATATATGAGTACCTTCCGTTCTGTAGTGTTCCAGTGTCGTCCCATTGTTGACTGCTGTGTCTGTAAGTGTGGGTTATTGTGTCTCCAGAGGTCCATCTGACAGTCCTAATGTTGCTATGATTTACCGGCTGCTCTACGAACCAGCATCGTTATTGCTGTGAACATACAGCAGGATATCCCTCTCTATACTCTCATCACAGCACAGAGACACAATCTAAAAGTCTACTTTACAATTCATCATTGTTGTGTGGTCTCATGCAGTCTCGTTTTCTGTATTTTTCACTTGTTTTCACTCTGTAGCGATGGCGGTTCACTGCTTCTACAAGCCCCTTACTATATAGCTCTCTGTATTAGAAATCCTGTTTTGACTGTTCAGACTAGGCCTACTTTGAAGCATGGAGCCTTTTGCCCACAACCGAGAAGGCTGCCCCCCAGTTACGTAGCAATGAAGATCAGTCAGTAATGTTTGGATTTGTTGCTGAACAGATGAACCAGGTATCATGGAATAACCTGGTGTTCCTCTCCAAATATAGACAGTGAATGGGGGCTTCAATGCCAACTGGCTCTCAGAAAACCAACCTGACACTTTCAGGTCTTAGGTCATTCACAAAATATTTCAATCGCATTAAAGTAGACTAGTAATTATTTGAATCGAAGGAGGTGAATGTTTTAAATTATTTTAAGTCTGGAGTAGAGCATTCTGCATGCGCGAGGTTCGAAACAGCAATGCTGCCCCCTCCTGACGACAGTCTGCAGTCTGAGTAGGCTGCACGAGGCCTTTCACTTTTTGTTCAGTTTCTCCACCTTAACGGTCCAGACAACCAGCAAAATCATGACGTGGATGTCGGTGATTGTGAGAGTGGTGTTTGTAAAGTTGTGAGTAAGTGACTGAGTGAACGAGTAAGTCTCCGCCACGGATGGGCAAGTATGCACCGTAATGCACGGTTGTTAACCGGGTCAACCGCGATTGTTAAGTCGTCTAGTCTGGTAAGTATAAGTATGCATAGAAGGCCGTGAGCATGAGTGCAGAAAAAGATGGATGCAATTAGCTCTTCTTCTTTTTAAAGGTTGTGTTTATCAGTATCCATCATCTCTGTCCTTGCATCAATTAATGCTGTTGACGGCTGAAGAACTGTCACCGTCCCAGGCAGAAACCTTCCCCTATCCTTCACAGAGAGAACTTTCCACCCTCCCTCTCTTTCTCTACCCTCATCCCTCCCTCTCTCCCGGCCTGCCGTTTCCCTGGCATTAACTGCTGTCATCCCTGCAACAACATAGCCCAGCGGTGTCAATTATATTTGATTGACTGAGTAAAGCACACACAAATAAGCCAAAACAACGGACACAAAAATCTATAGATGACTCCCCTTGTCAAATCAAGCGCTTGTCTCTTCCATTTTCCCGCTGCCCACCGGGGCCGGCGCCCCGCGCCTAAACGTTTCCCCTCACATCTCACAGCGTCAACCAATTAGAGCGCCTCGCTTCTCCTAGGTGTGAGATGGGCTCCCAGGGATATTGACTCAAACTGTTGTCCAATAAATGAGGTCTAATTTATCAGTTTAACTTCTCCGAAAAAAATAGCTCTTGTTTTTTGTAACATGAACCGCCAGCCTGTAGAGGAGGAGAAGAGAAAATATCTCCTCGCGTAATCCCAAACCAGCCCGCTCTTTGTGTGAAGTAGTCGGCTCATTGACGACTACTCTCACCTATCATTATCATTCGGTTTTTACTAATGGCCGGTGTGAGATCCATCAACCGTATTGGCCAACTACGATTGAAAAGCTATTCAAAACTCCCATTAGACCCCTTTGGGGGTTTTGCATATGGAAAATGAAAGGCAGTTCGATACAAAATTCTATTAAGTATGTTAGGCCTATGACCCCACAGGAATTTTTCCGCAAATAATTGACAGTTCCTTCAATTCGATCGTCGCCATTTGTGCGTAATTCTAAACTCAAATCAACAAAACAAGAGAAAGAAAAACATGTAACTGTTTATTTTAGTCTCAACAAAAGTTTAAATACTAGACCAGGCATGATTTGTGGTGGAAGTTGCCTCCGCAGACACATAAAAAAAACTGACAATATTAAAATATAAAATAAACTTTAGGTTTAATATTCGATAGTATTGCGTTAGTCTTTTCTTTTTTGCACTGCGAAGAAATATTAAACAAACTCATTGATTGAGCTGTTGTATATTATCAAGACAAATACACAACAGATAAAGAACATTATCTATATGTAAGTACAGCTCAAGACGTCAACAAATAAAACATTGCAGTCAGATAATCTCACCATGATATTAAAACTGAAACAGTACAGAAACTGAACTCATAGTCAGAACGAAAAACTGCATAGATGATGACCAACCCCCCCCCCCCCCCCCCCCCCCAAAAAAAAAAATAGAAACACTTGTGAATATAGATAGACATTAAATATAAACAGTGGTTTTCATATATAGATATTTTTTATGTGTGCTGCAGTGTGTGGAGTGCATAATAATAACAACCACAGTTAGGTCTGTCAGGTAGGGCTGTGTTTACAGATGCACAGGGAACACCTGCCACTGACTTGGACAGGGACAGTACTTCATTGACATGAACAAAACCAACACACATCCTTCAGTTTCCTCCCTAAACACCACAGCCTCTCCTGCTGCTGTGGCTAACACTGCGAGGGAGGAAGTGGAACAGACTGCATCAAAACAGTGGAATGTCCCTCTAAACCAACTAAACAGCACTGCTCTTGTTTTTTGTTTTGGTAGACCCACCTGGTCCCGCCTTTGTCTCAGTGGCTTTCCTATTTGGTGAGCTGTGGGGTGTTCCGGAACCGGAATGCTGCTTGACCGAAGCAGCGGATTGGCTGTTGTTGATGTTGTTGCTGCTGCTGCTGCTGCTGCTGCTCTGGTTGCCACTCAGAGACTCCATGATGGAGCGGAACGTTCCAAAGGGGCGCTTCCATGTCTCAGACGTCTCGGTTGTAGTCCTTCCCGAACTCTCTTTCCCATGAGCCCCTTTGCCCTCAGGCTCCTGCGGCTTGTGGACCACCTGCTCGTCGAAGGTGACCCTGAGCCGAAGGTTTTGGGAAGTCTTCCTGCGTGACGATGGGGACTTGAGGGCGCTCTTGGGGCTGGTGGCGACTTTCTGACCCTGGAGGTCATGGATCTCTCCGGAGGCCTCTCCTGGAGGATCCGGGTCGCTGCGGTCGGACGTGGGGGAGGGGTTGTACCCTCCGTCGACAGACTTGGAGGCCCCGTTGGAGAAGGCTAACTTACGCTCCGAGGAGGGGGTGTGCTTCCTGGTCGCCAGCTGCAGGTGATTGCTGATTGGTTCTTCACTCTCGGCGATGGGCAGATGATTGGGCCTCTCGGGCCGGGGGCCATTCGAGGGCGGGGCTCCGGCTTTGCCCTCCTCCGGGGGGTAGACGTCGGAATCCGATTCGCTGAGGGAGCGCTGCATGATCTGCTTGAGCCGGGCCAGTTTCAGCTCCCTGTGCTCCGCCAGTCCCACCCTCCGCTCCGCCAGCCCCGCCCTGCGCTGCGGCCCTGGGGGGTTCCCGACCCCCCCTCCGGGCCCAGGGAGAACCTCCTTCCCCAGCAGCTGACGCAGCACAGAGTCCGTAGCCACGCCCCCCTGCCTCACCACCCAATGGCTGTCTCCGGTCGAGGACTCCGCCGTCAGCATCATCTCAGGCCACGCCTCCGCTGACGGCTGACTGGAACTGGTCACCACGGAGACAGATAGGAAGAATGATGAGTCACTTACGTGTGACTGACATACTTGTGTATGATGCCGTGTGTGTTTGAGAGTGACCGTGTGTGTGTATGTGTGTTTAAATAGAGCGTACTGTAGCAGGACAGACCTGGGGGAGCGTGAGGGGGTTCCTTCTCCTTTGGATGGATCCACGAGTCTCTGGACCTGGGTCTGCAGAGCCAGCCTCTCCACGGCCTGTCTGGAGAACGACAACGAGAAGAGTCCCATCACAAAATCAGCCTGTATGTGTGTGTGTATATGTGTGTGTGTGTGCTACTCACTCGTTGAGCTGTTTGGTGAGCTTGACCACCTGAGACGCCAGCGACATGCACGTTTCCACGACGACCAGGTAGCGAGCGCAGGTGGTGTTTCCCTGCCGCTCGGCACTCTGGGAAGGCCTCTCGCCCTGCTGATTGTGAACCGTCACGTTGGAGCCGTATTCTACAAGGGTCTGGAGGAGGAGGAGGGGAGGAGGAGGAGGAGGAGAGGAGGAGGAGAGGAGAAAGAGAGGAGGAGGAGCAGAGGAGGAGGAGGAGAAGGCAGAGGAGAAGGAAGAGGGGAGATGAGAAGAAGCAGGAGGAGGGAATGAGGAGAAATCTTTCTAAACTCAAAAGTTTGGATGACACTGTGTGTGTGTGTGTGTGTGTGTGAGACGCTCCACTGTACCCGTATACAGGTGAGGTGTGTGTGTGTGTGGATGAGGGGCTCCACTGTACCCGTATACAGGTGAGGTGTGTGTGTGTGTGGATGGGGGGCTCCACTGTACCCGTATACAGGTGAGGTGTGTGTGTGTGTGGATGAGGGGCTCCACTGTACCTGTATACAGGTGAGGTGGCCGTACTGAGCGGCCACATGGACAGCACTGTTCCCAAGCTGGTCCACCTCGTCCAGAGAGATGGCCTGCTCCTGCATGAACTGAAGCAGCCACAGCAACACCTTCTCCTACAGTGGCACAAAGAGAGACAGAGAGAGAGAGAGAGAGACAGACAGAAAGAGAGAGACAGAGAGACAGAGAAAGAGCAAGAGAGAGAAAGAAAGACAGAAAGAAAGAAAGACAGAGAGAGAGAGAAAGAGAGAGAGAAAGAGAGACAGAGAGGAAATATAGCGAGAAAGTACACACACAGTGAAAGGAGAGGACTTTGTTTATGGAAACCTTTTTCTCTGCAAATATTTTTTTCAGCCAGGGTGTGTGTTACCTGGCCGTAGCGGGCAGCGTAGTGGATCAGACTGGGGTGTTCCCGGGTGCAGCTCAGCTCTGCTATGGCCTCCGTCTCACTCACCATCCACCGCACACACTCCAGGTGGCCGTTCTGTACACACACACACACACACACGTAAACACACACACAAGCTTTTACATACAGTGCATGTCTTTTCTGCCCGATCTACATTGCGACTCTCTACTTTGACCATCATCCCCCAGGTCTACCTCGACCCCCCAGGTCTACCTCGACCCCCCAGGTCTACCTCGACTCCCCAGGTCTACCTCGACCCCCCAGGTCTACCTCGACCCCCCAGGTCTACCTTGACCCCCAGGCCGGCCGGGGTGAGCTGCTGGCCGTTGCGCTCGATGAGCCCGTCCTCCCCCAGCAGCGAGGTGAGGTGCTGCAGGCAGTCGGCGTGGCCGTACCAGGCTGATATGTGCAGCAGGTTGTTCCCCTGCTCGTCTCTGATCAGCTCCAGGTTCTCTGCTGCCAGGTGGGGCTACAGGGGGCCGGGGGAGAGGACAGGTCACCGGTAAACATTTAGGAGAGGCTTGGGGGAGGGGGGGGAGGAGACAGCAGGGAAGGAAGGTAGTATGTAGGGAGGTATTTGGCAGAGGAAGACAGTGACAAAGTCAGCCAAGTCACTATCTTTTACTTTAGTCTCTCCACAGTGTGACCCTGAGTGAATCATATTACTTTAATATTACTCTAAGATGCTAAAAGGAATACGCAGTGACAAAATGTAGTCGTTTTAGCAGTCATTACTAGAGAGCATGACTCTGACAAAGTCACCCACCAGCAGTGAGATCTGTCCCTCTCTGATGATGTTGATGATGTTGTGGTTCTTCTTGGTCTCCTCATCCACCTCTCCTCCGTGGGCCCTGGAGCTGGTCCCTGCCCCCCAGGTCTTACTGCCCTCCAGCCCCCCGCTGCCCCGGGGCTTACTGCCCTCCAGACCCCCGCTGCCCCGGGGCTTACTGCCCTCCTGCCTCCCCCCTGACACCCCCGGCAGGGGAAACATCATGGCCTGGCCCCCTGGGGAGTCCACCGCCGCCCCCAGCCCCCCCAAACTCATCTTGTGGTTCTGGCTGTCCGGGTAGACCCTGCTGGTCAGCTTGTCCGTGTCGGAGAAGGAGGAGGAGGAGCAGACGAGAGGGGCAGGAGGGTCGTACCCGGTCACCGAGGGCCTCAGGTGGTAGTCAGCCTCCATGGACTTGGACTTCCTCATGTCGGACCACTTGACCGGGGACAGGACGCAGTACTGGGTGCTCTCGCTGTGGGGCAGGGTGGAGGTCTTCCCGGAGCCCCCCGCTCCGCCGGCGCTGCGCTTGTCCACGTGCACCCTGGGCAGGGTGGACATCTGCTGGCTGGACTTGATGTAGGGCACGTCCAGGATCTCGTCCATGTCCAGGTCGTAGTGCTCCAGCTCCCCAAACAGACCCCCTCCTCCTCCCCCTGTCCCTCTCGGTTTCCCCCCGCTCCCTCGCCCACAGCCAGGGCTGGTTTGTCTGCGGGGGCCTCCTCCTTGCCCTCCCCACGCTCCCCCTGGGCCCCCTGGGCCTGGGCCTTGCCAGGGTCCGTGTCCTGGTCCGAGGACTCCGGCTGGTGCTTCAGAGGAGAGACCCTCTTCACGGGTCGGAACTTGCTGTGGACCTCGGCGATGCCGCTGGCCTTGACGCCCCCGCCTCCGAGGGCCGAGCCCCCCCGGCTCCAGGGGATCCCTGGGGCTGGGGATGCAGAGATGCACCATGGTCACGCAAGAGGAAATGGCTGCTTACAAGGTTACAGCAAATTACTCTTATCATAGCCTGTATGATTATGTAATAAACACAGGAGTATTTGGTAAGGGTTAATATAAAACAAGACAGGTTCTGTGTCGTGTGCTCAGAGGTGACAGATGTCCAGCGTTTACTGGGACAGAAGAAGTAGTCATCCACCTTGCCTGTCTTCTCCTGCGCCATCACTTCTCCTCGACAACTCTGGAATGTTCTTCAAGGACGTCACTGAATACTGTCGGTTACAAGAGACCATTAGAAACATTCGAACAAAGCATTGAATCTACATCAAACGTTGTGAAACGGTACGATTTGAGGAGATGAAATCATAAAAACCAAGCAGAAGCTTCGTTTGAAGTTTTTCAAGGAACCCAGTTTGGTTCTAATTTAACACATAGTTAAACCCAACCACTGGGTTGGTCCCATGTTATCTAATGTAGTCTTGTTATTAATATGATTAGTTATTATTACTAGGCAGCTTACCACTGAGTCATCAGAGAAGTCGATCTCATCTAGGTCCAGGTACTCAGGAGCTTCCATCTCCAGCCAGCATTATCATCCAGACCCCAGAGAGAAGCAACCTGGGAGAGCACACACACACACACACACACACACACACAGGCACACACACACAGGCACACACACACAGGCACACACACACACACAGGCACACACACACACAGGCACACACACAGGCACACAGGTACACACACACACAGGCACACAAGCCAGGCCTGATCAAAGAGTCAACTGGCCAGGCTTATGGATTCATATAAGACCTCTGGGATTGTAAGCTTTGCTGGGTAACGTGACTGGATCAGAGAGACAAACATTCTGATAACAATGGTGTTTTGCCCTAATGCTTTCATGGCTCCCCTCCATCCAGCCAGAATTAACAACAACACTTCCTGTGGAAACTCTTTTCTCTGCTAGTACTGCTGTGTGACCAGAGGATTTGAGTTGAACTTCAGATTACTGTGGTGGTACTGTATCAACATCAATGGGTGGTTTGTTGCCATGAGTTTAGCCAAGGAATGGTTTAGGGGTCCACTAGATAATACATGACCTGGGTTTCTAGGAACCTTAATTTGACCTTTTACAGCCACTCCAGTTTGCAAATAGAATCATCTAACTTGAGTCATGTGAAATGTGAATTGTACGCTACAAATGTAGACCCTGTAAACTGGGTCAAAAAGCAGTCATTGACTGTTGATTATATGCAGTGACGTTAACGTATACTTAGCGAATGCTAACTAGCAAGTTGAAAGATTATTTAAAGCTTTAGTGTGAATACCATGTTCAACTTTGTGTATACTAGTCTAGCTACTAAGTGCCACATTGCATCTAGACGATCTCAACGGGGCACTCGGCTGACACCTCATTTGTTACCTTAACTGTTAGCAACACAACATTAGGCCAGCATCTCTTATCCCCATCATGCAATCATTCGCTTCATCACAAGCCTAGTCTAGCTCTGGCTAGCCTAATGGAGCAATCTGAAAACTAGCTAGCCTAGCAAGACTATTAGGTTGCTCTAGGAGATTTAGCTAATTCGTACTGATTCCATGACACACGTTAACGCAGAAAAGTATTTACTGAAAACGAAGCTATTCTTTTATTTTACACTACCTTGCTGCAGGAGTCGAGTCGATTGTTGGCTAGCTTGCGCTAGCTGGAAAAGCAAGAATCCTGGATCCAGCTGTTTTTTCCTGACTCGCAGACAGCCTGGAAAAGCACAAAGGCTTCTGACATATGGGAAGTTGACGCTCGAAGGCCAGCTCAAATAGCGGAAGTACAGTTCTGCGGTCCGTTATTGTCACCTTAGAATAACTCCTTAGAATAAAACTCCGTTATGTACAAAACACCTCACCGAAGAGGCTAAGATGTTAAACCAAAACACATTTTGATTCAGATTTTTTTGTATGCACACAATTACCGGCATTGGGTAGAAGCCCTACCATTGATAACGAATGACATTCAATAATTTCATGAAATACATTTAATTATAATTGGTTGCTTTCCTTTAATTTGTGGTCCCTCCGTAAACAATTCTTTAAAAATGTATTTTGTAAAAATGTTCATTTCAAAGCACACTGATCAAAGCTATCAGCTGATCCACATGCAACACTTTCCTCTGGTGTTAGACACCGTCCCATTGTCCCTGCTCTGCCGACCGTGTGACCACAGTGTAGTCAACGATAACCTCTATTACATACACGTGGTGATTCTAACTCTACGGCGCATATTTTTGGGTCTGTTCTACGTGTCAGCTTGACTTTGTGATGTCTGGTAGTGAAATATCGTCAGCACTCTTGGGTACTTCACTGGAATGAAGACATGCCATAGCAAGATCAAAACTCATTATTTACACAGTCCCCCGTGGGTGGGGATCATATCAAATAAAAATGTATTTGTCTAGCCCTTTTTACAAGCAATGTCACAGAGGGCTTCACATACGCCCATAGAACTGCCCCTCAAACAACTTAAACCTTCAAGGAAGACAAGGAAAAACTTCCAGAAAAACCATTCACAACCAGTATGCACTTTGAGATTTGTTTCAAATGTAAAGTGCGTTACAAATAAAATCTATTATCATAATTATTTTGGCAGTGGATATTAAATAGATATGACATCAGTTAAGACGACTCTCCAGCTGCTTCGAACCCAAATAAAACAGTTTGAACCTGTGACATCTTGATCTGTCATCTCATGCTGAGCTAAACCTAACTGTGAGTTGCGATTTGTGAAACACACCTGACAACCGTTTGCACTGATTGGCATTAAGATCACATGACCCAGACCACATATCCAGATAAATGAGATCTAATGCAACAATCCCCAGTGTAGAAACAGTTAGCAGATCAAGCTCTAACATTGAGTCTATGGGGAGCCCTTCAACTTCTTGGTTACAAGACAGCCTCTCTCTCCTCTCTGAGCCATAAACTTGATTTGAATATATTCTCATCATATGTGGGATAAGCCTTCTTATAAAAATATATATTTCATACTTAACAACATATGCCCGTAATCTACACCGGCTCCAAAAGCCTAAAACCATGAAGCTACACCTGAATAGCACTGAGTTTGGCTAATTTAACAAATAAAGACCCAAAGAGAATTTCAATATTTTAATCAAAATAGGACAGATAAGAAATCAAGGTGTAATTGCTCAGTCTTGTTCCTCTAAGAGATGGTTTCTGTTAAGGAACAAAATGAAATACATGTCTGCTATGAAGTATATGAATCCATATAATTGTATGTATGTATATCTAATTATAATTATAAAATGATTTATTCTTTAGTCCGGGTATGAGTAGATAATGGGTGATAATAGCAGATAAATACTGTTCAGCTAAACTGTCCCCTCCAATGACTCCCATCTAAACCCTCCACTTTCAGAACTGCACTTGTAATGCTCATGACACGACTGGCTTTTAAAAACCCGTTCCATAGGGCTGCGCTTTACCATTGCCATCTGCTGTTTTACTGTGGGAACTGCACGTGTAATTCACACTTTCAACCACTAGATGACAAAATTGAAGCGCAGCCCAATGGCGCTTTCGAAACACTGCCCTTAAAAACCCGTTCCATAGGGCTGCGCTTTACCATTGCCATCTGCTGTTTTACTGTGGGAACTGCACCTGTAATTCACACTTTTAACCACTAGATGGCGAAATTGAAGCGCAGCCCAATGGCGCTTTCGAAACACTGCCCTTAAAGACCCGTTCCATAGGGCTGCGCTTTACCATCGCCATCTGGTGGTTTACTGTGAGAACTGCACATGTAATTCACACTTTTAACCACTAGATGGTGTAATTGAAGTGCAACCCAATGGCACTTTCGAAACACTGCCCTTTAAACCCCGTTCCATAAGGCTGCGCTTTACCACCGCCATCTGGTGGTTTACTGTGAGAACTGCACCTGTAATTCACACTTTAAAACACCAGATGGCAATATTGAAGCGCAGCCCAATGGCGCTGTCGAAACACTGCCCCTTGATAGTGGATGCACAACACCCAAGGGAACCTCTCACATGCAGCACAATTACATTTTCTGACATACAGAATAATAGTGTATATATGTTTTATTATGAAAGCCAAAGGTGCTCAAGATCATGTGTGTGGTGTAGATATTTAATAAAGAACCAGACTACAATTGAACAGATCTCAGAAATACAACCTTTATTGAAGTAATGAATATTATGCATTATAATGACATCCACATGAGTTACAAGTTCTGCAAGTTTAGGAAACATCTAACTTTAGTCGGCATTACACATTCTGTTTTAAGAATATACACATCCTAATTGAATAATTCTATAAAAATGTCACATTTAAAACCCCCAGTCTTTAAAAAGTAGCACCAATATTGAAAACATAGAAAACGGATAGCACCAGGATTCGTCTTTCAACGTGAAATGTCATTGTCGTTTTAGCTTCTTATATATTTTACTTAACATCTAAACTAAATATTTACCATCACAGACATATAATCAATGGCTAGCTATATGTGAATACCGTAACTAGATAATAGTCTTCACTATCAAGTTCTGAACTCAAGAACTGTACAGAGTAAAACGGTCAAAACAGTGTTTCTAACAATGTCATGGTGTTTCTTTGGCCTCCTGTGGAACGTTCCGGCCTCTTCAGGACAGTGTTTTGTTGCTAGGCGGCTGAAGCTCAGGATCTAGTGTGTGGACACAGGAGAGAAACACCACAATCAGTCACAGAAAACACCCAACCTGGCTGAGAGGATGTCAGACATTTTTAAATTTTCCGCTGTACCGTCTACATGCACTATTTCTCTCTCTCACTCTTTCATTTGGATAAAGGAATCTGGTAAATGAATGATACATAAATGTAATATGTGAATATATGCTCTTGGACAGTGGTCTTCAACCCTAGCCCTCTGGGCCCATGGTCCTGCATGTTCTAGATGTTTCCCTGATTCAAATGAACGGGTTGCCTGACAACCACCCATCCGTTTGACAGCCCCAGGACTTCAACTGACAGTTGGTCAGTAATTGTAGCGGGTGGTTCAGGTGTGATTGTGGTGGAGGGACGGTGGGAGACGAGGCTCACGCTGTCACGGAGCAGCCGGACACCTCGACAGAGCTGCCACTGTACCGGACGTCACATCGCACAACGTTGTTGTGGAAGTTCGATTCTGGAACCTGGAAACCTGGGTTCACAGTCACCTGATGATACAAAAAAAGAAAAAAAAGAATGAGAAGTTCATCTAGATAATTGCCCATCACAGAGTTGAGTACATTTGGAGCCCATTGAAAACCCTGTCCCTGTCGTTTGTGGAGTAAGGACACACCTTCAGAACGTACTTCCCAGGATTCACGTCTGTGATGTCGAGCCACTGGCAGTCCAAGTCAGCGTTGTACGTGTCATAGCAGCCTGGACTCAGACCCTGCACACAAATCACCCATCATAGACTGTCAGGATCCTGTCTGTGTGCTAACATGAACACTGTAACACCACTGTGAAGCAGCAACAGCAGAATTCAACCAACAGTAATAATGTGTTACCATACAGTAGTACCTCTAGTCATAAACTACAATTTGAAGAGTAATTAGTATTGGTAATGCCTGGGTAGTCAAGAGAGAGAGAGACAGAGACAGTAATAGAGAGAGAGAGAGACAGAGAGACAGAAAGAGAGAGAGAGAGACAGAAAGAGAGAGAGAGAGAGACAGAGAGAGACAGAGAGAGACAGAGAAACAGAAAGAGAGAGAGACAGAGAGAGACAGAGAGAGACAGAGAGAGACAGAGAAACAGAAAGAGAGAGAGACAGAGAGAGACAGAGAGAGACAGAGAGAGAGACAGAGAGAGACAGAGAGAGAGACAGAGAGAGAGACAGAGAGCTAACAGCTGTTAGCTCCAGACCAGAGTCCCAGCAGACCTGTGTATGAGAGGTGCAGGCGAATCGACGGTGGTATCCAGGGTCACATGACGTGTCCTCCAAACAGAAGCTGGCCTTGTGTCCCTCGGCGACGCGGCTTTGCGAGCCAACCTCTAGCAGCTCGTACAGGCTGAACTCGTCCATGCTGTGGAAGTGGCTGCAAGGCAGGCGCACGTTAATGACCTCATCACACGCATACCTCCTGTACCTCTAGTTCTGATTGGCGGACATGGGAGAGGGTCATGCGCTTAGTCCTTCGGAAACTACCAAGGTATCCAAAGTCCCTCAACCACACACCCCTCTCCCTCATCCACGGTCCCTGCCTGCTTGCCTGTTCCTGTGTGGTTTGAGACTTACTGGTGACAGCTGTGCCACTCCCAGGCATAGCGAGGCTTGCTGGGCAGGAAGTCAGCCGTTCCCTGGTTCTTCACGCGCTGGGGGAAGCGCAGGAGAACCCGTGTGTCGTAGTCTGCAACATGTCTCGCAGAGCTGGGCAGGAGCAGAGAGCAGGACTGGGTAATGGAACAGTCCCAGGGTGCACCCATACCTGTTAGGTCTTACTTTACCCCCCCCCCCACCCCCTCTCTCTCTCTCTCTCTCTCTCTCTCTCTCTCTCTCTCTCTGTCTCTCTCTCTCTCTCAAACACACCCATACATTAACATTTTCATTGTGTGCCACATGGTTTAATCTGTATGTGAAACGCATAAATTCCAGCTCCTCGACATTGGCTTTGATTAATCTACTGTGTGCCGCAGTGAGTTTCAACAGGAGATACAGTATGTTGACTTGTGAAGATCTGTATTTGAATGGTGGTTCCAGGTGACAGTGTTGAGTTCAGTCCAGCGTCTGCAGAGGAGTACCTGGCCAGGCAGTTCTCTTCAGCGGCACAGCGGAGGCTGTACATGGGAACTCTCTGGACGTAGGACGACACCTGGATGTAGTAAGGGTCTATGACCAGGTCAGGTAGACCTGACGGAGGTCATTTGACAAATACAAAAAAACAGGCATTTATGGACATGTTTAAGGACACAGAGTTATTTGATAACTGGCCAGTTTCAAACTGTCATTAAACATTTTTTATTTTTCAAATTTTTTTTTTAAAGATCAGAGAATGTGTTTGCTTACCACCCTGTTGGAAGTTGCTGGTTCCGTAACCGTGCCTGGGGGTGGCTCTGGGTCGGGGTCTGAAGTACGAGTTATAGTAGTTATAGTAGGGGTTGTAGTTAGACGACTTATAAGGGTTGTACGGATCATCCCCGACCATCATATCCTCTCGATTAACCGCTGGAGAACCCGTAGATGTGGGATTGTCGTTGTCTTTGTTGTGATCGGGATTTGTATTCTCAGCATGGGTCTCTTGAGGTCTCGAGAGCTCTTGAGCACCACTTCCATGCCGGCGCGCTGCGGCGCGTAACTGCGCACCAAGAGCGAGCCGCGTTGGAGAGCCTTGTGCCCCGAGGTGCCCGGGCGTTCCTGTCTCTTCTACCGTCTCGTTATTGTTTCTGAGTACAACAACGTGATTTGGTTGAGATGAACCTGCCTGTTTGTCTCTACGAGCGGAAGGCTGGTACTGTGCGCCACGGCTGAGTAAACTGAAAACTTGCCCGTTGTGTTGCCATCTCATTCTCGGCCTCAGACCACCTGCTTGAGCATCCTGAGAAATAACGGTCTCCAAAACGCAACAGAGGATACAGAACCGTGCGCACGACAAAAAGAAGGAGTCAATGGTAAACCCCTTCATTTTATCAACCCAAGTACCTAAATAAAAACCTGGAAAATGTTGTCTAACCGCTTAACATCAAGGAGTTTGAGTAGTGAGAGGTCGTTGTTCAAGCAGCCTTGCATCCTGCTCGCGCATTCTGGGTAACAGAGCGACAGGAGGAGTGGTTTGAGTTTTAAAGTTTCTGTTTTAGCCACATTGGCAAGGTAGCCTACTGTTATGACTTATGGTTCCAACTGCTATGTTATGTGACTCAAGTCTGTAACCTGCTTCAAACATATCAGCTGTACATGAGCCCATTTAGTCCGGATTTGGAGTACATACACCAGGCTTACTAAACCAAAACAAGTAAATCTTGTATCTATGGTCCATGTTCATTTCTTTTACTGCTTTGATTTGCATTGCATCCTAGCTTTCCAACACAATACAGAGCAACCAGTTCATCAATAATCATCAACTGTCCTAAATGAAGTTTGTTGGTCATTTGTCATGGTTTTCAGTCAAAGACAACTTTTCAATTGATTATATTATAAAATATCACACCCTTTTTCAGCACTGTCCTCAAGCGAAGAACTGGCTGAGAAAGGAAATGGACGGCAGTGTTTGTTGCTTGTGGTTGTCTTTCATAAGACCATTGTTTTCTCCAGCACATCTCTCTCATCCCCCCGTGATAAGTTATAATTTGTGGTGTCCTCTGCCTCGCTCACAGCTGGCAGTTGGCGGGCTCACAGTACTTGTTATCAACGTCAGTTACTCCCAAGCTAGCTGGCCAGAAAAGGCTTTTCAAATCCAATTTTATTTTAGTTGATTTTATAACTGTATTATAATGACGCTCTCGAGTCCCAGGTGCAGCTCAGTCACATATCAATCATATCTGTGGAAACATTGGTATGGGTGCCTTTTAAGACTGTCACGAATAAGAGTATGCTTGTATGTGTTTCTGTATCTGTGACCAGACCCTTCTCATACAGCCCCTTCCTGGTGTCATGTCTACAGCTTTATTTTTCATTCCTCTGTGCCATATTTGTGTCTGTGGTCTCCCCCACAGAGCTGTGGGGATTTAAATGAAGGCTGTACCAATGCAGGAGTCGCCTCCTGTTAAAACACCATAAAAAGGCCTGCTAGCTGCCACACACAACCTGCGGTGTTGCCCCTGACTCTGCAGTTCCTGAACCTGCTTGGCATCCTTTGGGAAAACATACACAACACTGTAGCTATGGCGATACGTAGTGGTGCACAAACCGAAATATTGATAAGTCAACAATATCAAAGTGTTGATGTTGTGTTGTGACTGTCAGTACATTTAAATTTTATTCAGTTAGAAGACGCTTTTATCCTAAGCAACGTACAAACAGTCCACGTAGAAAGAACAGCAGAGGGCATCGTTATAACAGTGTTTTTCAGTGGTCATGTTTAATAGGCAACGAGCAAAGTGATGCTGTTGGATAAGCACAGTTAAAGCGCTGCCTTCTTTAACACCATCTGCTCACCATTAACGGCTGCAGTGGCTGTTCGTTCATCCTGGAAACCAGGTCCACACTACAGTGAGCGGGCCAACGGTGAATGAACCAGGTAAACAGACAGCACTGAAATAGATTTAGATTGTAGGTTTTTTTAGCTTGGACCAAGACGAACAAACCTCTCCTTCTCACACTGACATTTCCAAAGTGTGTTTAACTACCCACCCACCCACCCACCCACCCACCCACCCACACACACACCCACACACGCACGCACCCACACAAACACACCTACACCCACCCACCCACCCACCCACACACACACCCACCCACCCACCCACCCACCCACACACACACCCACACCTACACCCACCCACCCACACACCCACCCACCCACCCACCCACCCACACACACACCCACACACGCACGCACCCACACAAACACACCTACACCCACCCACCCACCCACACACACACCCACCCACCCACCCACACACACACCCACACCTACACCCACACACCCCCCCCCCCCCCCCCCCCACACACATGGTAGCCCCCCCTCACATCCTAGTGCTGGTGGTAATACGTGTGGTTTTAATGTCACGTTTCTGCACGTAGGAAAATCTGAGCCGTCCGAATCAGACTCCTTTTATAACATCTGTGTAAAGATCAAAGCCCGGATTCTTTATCGTGCGCTTGGCATTTCCCTCTGGTTATACTGGACTGCCCCATAGCCGCGCAATGACTTACAGGTGTGGCAGGTCGATCTGCAGGCTTTAATCACCGCGGTAACGAGGCGGCCCCGCCTCCACGCTGCGGGCTACCTATATCAAACAGGAACTATAAACACCATGGAGATGGTAGACACAATGGGAAGGCTTTTACCACCAGGGCTACCTGTATGAAGGGAGGGGGGCTGTGAACTGCCTGCGTCGCACCCAGAACAGCTTCCAGCTGTGAACAAGGGACAAGAGGGTCAGTGGCCATTCGGACAAGACGCCCAAACCTGTCTCGAAAAGCGATGCTATTCTGAGGTCAGATTTTTGTGCAAGCATCAGCTTCCTTTGGACCATTTACATTTAGTCATTTAGCAGACGCTCTTATCCAGAGCGACTTACAGTTAGTACATGGACATTCCCCCCTGAGGCAAGTAGGGGTGCCAGTAGGAGTGCCTTGCCCAGGGACACAACGTAATTCGTCACGGCCGGGAGTCAAACCGGCAACCTTCTGATTGATAGTCCCGATTCCCTAACCGCTCAGCCACCTGAGCCCCCCTGACCAAGAGGACATGCTCATCCAGACATTCAAGGCTCATGCCGGGCTACCTGGTGTCAGAACCACCCCTGCCACACTACCTTCTTCCACAGTTCTCTGTCCATTAAACCAGAGCAGATGGTTGACCCTCTCTCATCCTCCAATAAAACTCCCCCACTTCTGACACCAGCAACCGTTGAGCTCTGTAGCATTGACCTCCAGCTAGTGACCCTGACCTTTAAGAGGTGCTCGCTACTAAATTCCCCCCCATTCCTCCCCCAGCACTGGCCTGGGACCAGGACCTCCCTGTCCAGCCCTGGTCCTATCCCATAACAAATACACTGACACCAGATCAGGGTATGTTGGACGCGGCAGCAAAACCTTCCTCTGGTGCCCAACAACCTCCAAGCAGCCCCAGTGAAACCTCATCCAGCTCAGGGCCAGGACTGGGTTCCGTGTTAAATCTGGTAGTGAAACCAAACCACAGATCCCATGATGCATCTGTGATGAAGATCAAACACTTCTCTTGAGGGCGAAGTCAACACAATGTACTTGGGCAGACTTTACGCTGGAACAGATTATAGAAGAGCTATAATGCGAGGTGGTTGTAAATAGCAGTTCTGGGTTAATAGCGTGTGTTCCCTTGCCCTTGGCATTGCCCTCTGTCCCCATGGTGGGAGAAAAAAACACATCTAAAATCTACAGGGAGATAGAGAATAAAAGATAATAGAGAAGGTAAGACATAAGTCTCTTGTACGCAAACCGTTTAAACTGGGTCCAGGAACCCAGTCCTCAATAAAAAACCAGTCAGATTGTTGTGTGAGTATAAAAGCCTTCAGCGTCCCACACAGTTTGGAGCCCCTGGGTTCTGGAGGGAACCAGAACACCGTATAGCCTGCGTATAGGCTGCTCAGTGCTACGTGGCGCTAGGCACGAGAACATCAAATGGAGTCTGAAGCAGCCTGGCTTGTGTATACTTACAGCTGCACAGGCAGCAGGGCAGGTAACAGGCCAGAACTTTCCCTGTCCTGCAGAGACCTGAAAACAACCTCCCGATGTTCTGTTCCTCTGCTCACTGGAAACTTTTATACG
This sequence comes from Hypomesus nipponensis, assembly GCF_054491055.1. Lineage (NCBI taxonomy): Eukaryota > Metazoa > Chordata > Actinopteri > Osmeriformes > Osmeridae > Hypomesus > Hypomesus nipponensis. The sequence goes on along the minus strand of NC_140384.1, from coordinate 8,438,791 downwards.
TTTAGTAGGTAGGAAGTCGGAAAACTGCATCTTACACAGATGTTTCGGCAAGGTTCGAGCTGATCAGAGAAAAGCTGAGTCGTTCAGGAGACGTTGAAAATTTACTGCCGTTTTTTTTTTTTTTACGGCAGTCGAAGCCATGGTTTGTTTGGTAACAGGCTGTACAGCAGCACTTATAGCAACATTTCTGGAGACTTGACAAGGATCATACAGACAGGTTCACCACTTCATCACAAACAACAGCAGAGACAGCCAAACTTTCGGAAAGAAAGCAACAATTACAGGTTGGGGCGGAGGAACGGACAGGGTCAGCCTGACAGACATTGCTGTGGAAGGTCCTGTCACGTAAACAGAGAGCCTGTGGTGTGTTTGAGGACACGGTGTTGGAAGCTTCTGGGACTTTAGTGAGGCCTGAATCCTTTTGAAAGTCATTGCAAAGTGAATAAAATGGTCAAATGGTTTGTTTTTTCCATTTGAACAAATTTCAAGATGAAAAAAAACTGTTTACAATTACTTGGGAGGGAAAACTTGTTGCTGTACTCTCACATAAATTAACATTTCTCATGTTTTCATTTTGCACATTGATTAGTCTGTCTTTACCTGAACGTTGTGGTTGACAAAGACACAATGGTTCAGATTTTCCCTCCCATGTTTAGCTCCTCCTACCTTGCAGTTCCAAAGCCTGCCTGGGACTCTACTGCCCCCTGTTGGTCACCATCATGAGCAGCATATGGCACACAGGCTGGAGGCCAGGCTGAAGGGTGACAATGTGCAGCTGGTCAGTAAAGAAGAGATCAACCAGGAAACAGCTTCAAGCAGGAAGTGCTTCCTGTCGGTTACTGTAGTGCAGCAGGGCGTTTAGAAAAAAGCATTTCTAAGAAACACAAAGACACATTGTGTGTCAGGTTGGAGTTTTATTATGAGATAACAAAGAGGATTGGAAGATACAGAGGGTCAATATCATGGGGCTGGAATGGCGATCTCCAGCTCCCAATATATTACTATACAAATCTACTCTGCCTATGCTATGTACAGGCCTGCCATGGGTAGCTGCTGTTTGTTTCAGCAGGTTGCAGGTGGATGGAGTGACCGACAGATTGATGAACCCTACAAAACCTGAAACCTAGTCAATGCCTAATCGATAACATATTATCACCTGGCGCTCTGAATTCACACACGGCCCAGCTACTCAAGCACAACCAAGCAAGCATGTTCTCTGAGCACAGAGCACACACACACACACACACACACATTCTAACTCTCGCTTTCTCTCCGTTCTGTGACAAGGGATGTAAAAAAACACAACAAAACAAGGGCCTCTGGGAGATTGAGTTTAGTGGCATCTTTACCCCTCCCACCCCCTTTCCTCTCTCCCTGGTTAATCCTGTCAGTCCCAGTTACATCCAAGTGCTCCATGGAATGTCTAACACAGCCCCATCTCTCTCTCTCCCCTTCGCTCTCTCTCTCATACAAGCAAACACACACAATTTAACTAAAGCATGATATACAGTACAGATGAACATACAATGTTTAAGATGCTAATAAGAACATAAAACAACCACATTAATAAGAATCGAAATGTCGGGACACTTGTTTCTGTCTCAGCAAAGGACACACACGTTTACACTGTTTACACGGTGGTCCAAAAGGGGATCAGTCCATTTGAACTCACGCTTCAGTCAGTCTCCTGTCGGACACGTCCTGTCGCTTGCCCTGACAGCAGCGTGTGTCTGAAGGCAGTCCGGCTAACATCTGCTAACTACTGCTAACTACTGCTAACTACTGCTAACTACTGCTAACTACTGCTAACATCTACTAACTACTGCTAACTACTGCTAACTACTGCTAACTACTGCTAACTACTGCTACCCATGTGTGAGAGGGCTGCACAGCTTGTGGTACTGGGGAACAGTGCTTTCAGTCACTCTTCATACCTCCTCTTCATCCTCTTCTTCATCCTCCTCCTCCTCTTCAGTCCATAGTGGCTCTGTGGCCCCCGCGGGCCCTATTCTAGCTACGACAGTAGTTCCGCTATAGCCCGAAGGCCTTAGGCTCCACTCACATCTGACCGCCAGGGGTCAAAAGGTCAGAGGTCAGGGGACCGACCTGTACAACATTCAGACTCACACCAGAACAAAAACAATGAGAACAACGATCATCATACACACAGAAGACATCGTACTGTCCTTACTCCAGTGTGGAGTCAAAATGCTAACATGGATACACGCTGGAACACAGAAGACAACAGAACACAACAGTGCTTAACATAATAAAACCACAGGACCAAAAAAGGCAACAAGTCTTTGTCCAGTTTGTTTGTTTTCGAAATATTCCAACTGCCTAGCGTTAAAGAAACACTGAACACACGGTTTTCTTTGGTACCGCGAGAAAACTAAAATGATAATAAAGGAAAAAAAAACTAAAGTCTGACAGGATGTCCATGTAAAAGACACAAGAGGATGAAGAGGCCTACAGGTGAGCCTTCTCTGTACAGTTTATGGGTTAATAAAGTGTCACCAAGGAGTGCGAGAGTAGCAGGGGGGGGGGGGTTTCCGGAAGAAAGACACAAATGACTTTACGTTCACCATCCCGGTCTCAACTCGCGCTCTCTTCTGACAGCGACCAAGCATGGGCTGCGTCCATCCATCTCTCCACTCCATCCAGGGGTCCGAGAGAGGGACCCTGTGATATGTGCCAGGGGTTAAAGGTCAGGGGTGGGCGTGAGGTCGCAGGGCTTGGTAGAGCCCCTCGAAGGTGGGTCGGTCTGTGATGTCACGCCCCCAGCATCGCATCATCAACTCGAACAAGGAGGGAGGGCAGAGGGGAGGAGCTGAGAGAAAGATCTGGAGGGCGGGAGGGACGGAGAGAGAAAGGGAGGAGGGAGACACGTTATGATTGGCTGAAGCCGCCCCCTGGAGTGAAGGGTCAGAGCAGGTGTGTGAGAGCGAGACTGACCTGCCGGCCCTGGTTTCTGAAGAACTCGCCAGTGTTTTCGATGACCTGCTCATCAGACAGCAGACTGTAGGGCTGCTCCTTACACAGGGTGAAGATCTCCCACAGGGTCACCCCAAACGCCCACACGTCGCTGGCCGTGGTGAACTTCCCCTGGAAGAGAGGACGCACACACACACACACACAAAGGATGATATTAACACACACAGACACACGCAACTTCAACTCTCCTCCGTCCACAGGTCTGGTAGACTCCCTCCCTCCCTCCCTCCCTCCCTCCCTCCCTCCCTCCCTCCCTCCCTCCCTCCCTCCCTCCCTCCCTCCCTCCCTCCCTCCCTCCCTCCCTCCCTCCCTCCCTCCCTCCCTCCCTCCCTCCCTCCCTCCCTCCCTCCCTCCCTCCCTCCCTCCCTCCCTCCCTCCCTCCCTCCCTCCCTCCCTCCCTCCCTCCCTCACCAGCAGGATACTCTCCCAGGCCATCCAGCGGATGGGAAGCACGGCACGACCCTGGATGCGGTAGTAGTCGCTGCTGTACAGGTTCCTGCTCATGCCAAAGTCGGAGATCTTGATGGTGAGTCGGCGGTCCAGCAGGCAGTTTCTGGTGGCCAGGTCGCGGTGGACGAAGTTCAGAGACGCCAAGTAGCGCATCCCAGACGAGATCTGGACCGCCATGTGGAGGAGGTCTGACAGGCTGGAGGAGAGGGAAGAGACAGATCTCTATTTGTGATTCAATTTCTAAAACTCTATTTCTGCTCATGAGGGCGTTTAGTCTAAGTACTTGTTTTTGCCTTTGTTTTTTGGTGTGTTACCTGACAGAAGGTATGTTGTTGGCGTGTGTGAGTGTTACCTGACAGAAGGTATATTGTTGGCGTGTGTGAGTGTGCTCTCGATCTCCCTCTGGGACAGGAACATGTTGAGGTCTCCGTTCTCCATGTACTCCGTGACCATGCACAGAGGGTCAGAGGTCACACACACACACAGCAGCTGGATGATGTTGGGGTCGTTCAGACGAGACATGATCTTTATCTCCTTAAGGAAGTCGTTCCTACGATGTCAAAAACACTGAGTTCAGCACAAGTCGATACCGGCAGTTACTGAATGGATTCTGCCAAGTGTTAGGTATTGTATTGATGATAAGCCAACTACAAATGACAGAAAACACACACAAACACTCCCCTCTCTCCCCCTCTCCCCCCTCCCTCTCCCTCTCCCTCTCCCTCTCCCTCTCCCCCTCCCCCTCCCCCTCCCCCTCCCCCTCCCCCTCCCCCTCCCCCTCCCCCTCCCTCTCTCTCCATCTCTCCCTCTCTCCCTCTCTCCCTCTCTCCCTCTCTCCCTCTCTCTCTCTCTCTCCCTCTCTCTCCCTCTCTCTCTGGTGTACCTGGCGTTGTTGGTGGCGTCAGCCCTCAGCTGTTTGACAGCCACCAGGACAGGACGGCCGTCCCTGTCAGGGAGGGGGGCTCCCTCACCCAGGAACTCTGGGAGACGCTCAGCCTCACACAGGTGCACCTGGACACACACACACACACACACACAGTGTGTTAGCGGGTGTGTTAGCAGTCTAGTTAGCTTGTCATCAACATTTACTCCTTCCTGCATCTCCCCCCCCTCCCTCTACTTCTCCCCTCTACCTTCACCCCCCCCCCCCCCCCCCGCCCGCTCACCTCTCCAAACTGCCCCTCCCCCAGCTTCTCCCGGAAGAGCAGGCGTTGCCGTGGGAACTCGGCCACGGAGATGTCCTTGCGTGTGAGCGAGTCCACGGTGAGGGCGGGGACGGCGTACATGTTGCTCCCGGTGACGCCCTGCAGGCTGACGATGTCCGTCTCGGCGTAGTGAGGCACGGCGCTCTGGAAGCCCTGGTGGGGGGTGCACTGCGTCACATCCGGCTCCGCGTAGCCCCCCCCACACCCTAGGGGACGGGAGGAGGAAGGAGACCAATAAATACATTTAAAAAACAAAATGTATTATAGTAAATGAAATAAGAAAGAACTGTGATGTATAGCTGAACTGAACACACATTAGATCAAGGTCTTGTGGTTGTGTTGTAAGATCTTTTAAAAGTCTCTTGACCCCTTCCCCCCTCTGCGCTGCCAAGTTATGACAAAGCTGGAGAGGGGGGAGCGAGGAGGAACGCGGAACGTTTGGGAAGAAATGAACCTTTAATCATCTAATATATATGATACAAATGTTAGCTTGTGTCAGACCACAGGAAGATAGACAGGACAGTTGGTTTTGATGTGAGTTTCTTTCTTAACAGCTATAACTCGATCTACTGCATCTGTCATACAGAGATGGTCCTCGTCTTCCCTGGTGGCCAAGCCAGTCTAGCCCCTACCCCGGGGTCAAAGGTCAACTAGACACACCTTACCACGCTCTGGGCCTGGGGTCATGTGACTGGAGGTCAGGAGAAGGTCATAGAAAGGGCTACTGAGGAGGAGGGCTGAGGGGTCATGGGTGAGGGGTCAAAGGGCAGAGAGCAAAGGGGAAGAGGGGAGGGCAGGAAGGTAAAAGAGGGAAGGTTGAAGGAGAGTTCAGCGTGAAGACACAGCAAGCACAGCTTCAGACAGACAGGTCCTGGGATGGAAGATTTACCAGAGAGCCAGCAAGTCACAACAGCTTCTTGTATTTGAAAGAGAGATTTTGACAGAAAGATATATAGGTATGGGGGGAGAAAGGCCAGAGACTGGTATGTAACCAAACAGAAAAAAAAGAAATATTGAAAGAAAGAATAATTACAGAACCATGGTAGAAGAAAGAAAGACTAAAAGAGAGAGGAGGGAGAGAGAGAGAGACATAGGGGAGGAGTGTGTACCAGAGGTCTCTGCGCTCTGGGACAGTTCAGGCAGCTTGCTCCTGAGGGCGGCAGGGTCCTGGTACTGGGGGTCCAGCAGGAACACCCTCTCATAGGGGGGGTCCATCTGGGGGGCCCGGGGGGGCACCGGGGGGGTCTGCAGGATGATGGTGTCACTGCTGGAGGACAGGCGCACTGTCACCTCCTCCTCCAGGATACGTCTGGGGGCCTGAGAGGAGAGGGAGAGGAGAGGAGAGAGGAGAGAGAGGGAAGGAGGAGAGGAGGAGAGAGAGGAGAGAGGGGAGAGAGGAGAGAGATGAGAGGAGAGAGAGGGGAGAGGAGGAGAGAAAGAGGAGAGGAGGAGAAAGAGAGAGGAGATTTTTGAATAACACTTTTTTCACTTTTCAAGTGTTCTGGCAATTTTGGGTTAGTCCTCTGGTTTGGTTGCTTAACCTACCTTCTCCAGAACCTTGCACACGTACTGGCACCAGAGGATGAGGAAGATGATGACCACCAGCAGCAGGATGATAGTCACCAGACAGCCAATCAGAACAGCCGTGTTCCCGTCCTCAGCCTGCTCCTTCCCAGACGGGCTGGTCTCTATGGAGACAGAGCGACGGTTGCTACGGCTCCCACAACTATATGTACAACTTTCCGTGTACATGTATGATGTCACGGACAGCAAGTTTTAAACCTGCAGATGGTGGAATGGTGGAGAGGACGAAGGAGTTGTGTAAAGGACGCAGGAGAAAGGAAAATCGAGGTCCAAAAAAAAGAAAGAACTAGAGAGAGAGAAAAGGCAGAAAAGAGGAAAGGAGGAAGTGGAGGACGAGAGGAGGGTACCAGTGGTGTGGGTCGTGGAGGAGGCGGAGCTGTCCTCGCCATTCCAGAGCGAGGTGACCAATGGGGGCATGTGTGTGGGGCCTGTGGTGTCTGCTGTGGGACAAAGACAACAGAAGACAGACACCGGGGTTGTCCAATCAGATCTCCCTTCCTTAGCCACAGAAGCGGACACAAGAAGTCCCTCCTACCGGACAGGAAGGTGATCTCGCTGAACATCATCCAGGTGTCGGCGAAGGCGAAGCGGCAGCGGAGAGCCTTGGCGGTGCGGCGCTCCAGGGGGACCGTCACGTAGCGGGCGCTGGGGTTCCGGTCGTCCAGAACGGTCCGGAACTCCACAGGCTCCGCCTCCCAGCCGGCGATGAGGCGGGGCTTGAAGTGGCAGGTGACGGAGGAGAAGATCTTGACCCCGCGAGAGAACATGTTGTTGCTGTGGACCTGTGTGTTGAGACCGGCGTGTACACGTGAGGGTGACACAGTAAGGTTTGGGTTGGTGACCGCACTGAGATCATAACAGCCTCCTCTCCTCTCTCACCTTCATGGAGGTGAAGTTTCGTTGTCGGTCGAAGACGAACTCCATCTCTACGTAGCCGCCTCCCAGCGTCCTGTTCCTCCAGCCCACGTAGTCGTAGCCCGGCCACACATGGTACTGACGCGTCACCAGGAAGTCATCCTGGCCAATCAGACCGTCCGTAAGCTGGCCCAGCCCACCCAACAGTCTCCTACAGGGAGAGGGGGGGGAAACACAATGTTTGTGTGCACAAGTAGGGCTAGGCGTGTGTGTAAATGTGTGTCGTGTGTGTAAGGGTGAACGTGTGTGTGTGCGTGAGAGTGACAGTATGCGTGTGTGTCAGTGTGTGTGTGTGTGTGTGTGTGTGTGTCAGTGTGTGTGTGTGTGTGTGAGTACCTCCGCTCGTGCACCCCGTCGTAGGTGGAGTCGTTGAGGCTGGCGATGGGGTATCCAGGAGGCATCATCAGCTGCCCCTCTGGAGAAGAGTAGGACACCAAACCATCTAGGAGACAGGGAGGGAGGGAGACAGGGAGGGAGACAGGGAGGGAGACAGGGAGGGAGACAGGGAGGGAGACAGGGAGGGAGGGAGGGAGACAGGGAGGGAGGGAGGGAGACAGGGAGGGAGGGAGGGAGGCAGGGAGGGAGGCAGACAGGGAGGCAGACGGGGAGGGAGACGGGGAGGGAGACAGGGAGGGAGAAGCACAGAGTTGGGGCAGAGTGAGGTTGAGGTTTTGTGTTGTAAACATTCCTTTGTTTCGCTGATGTGAGTTTGTGATGCGTCATCAACCCTTAATCTGTGTGTGGTCACCGCCAGGCCAGCCTGCTTGTCACAACATCACTCCCACTGGTGCACAGATATTTACTGTGTGTGTGTGTCTGAGCTTGAATGTGTGTGTGGGAGGCTGAGGGAGAGTTCATTTGTGAGCTTGTGGTTTGCGTGAAAGGGGGGGATAAATGAGTGTGTGGGTGTGTGTGAGTTTATGCGAAAAGTGTGTGCATGTGAGTGTGTGTGTGTGTGTGTGAGAGAGAGTGTGTGTCTCACCATGCCAGGCACAGCCGTACAGCTCCACCCTCATGCAGACGGTGGTGGGCACCTTGGTGAAGGGCACCAGGCGGAGGAAGCGGGTGATGATGGGAGGGTGGAGGTCTTTGATGACCGAGGCGTACGTGTTGGCGTTGGCCTCCACCACCTGGAGAGAGAGAGACCACGCCCAGCTGAGTGTGTGACACACGCAACAGAAGACACACACACACACACACACACACTACACACATATCTTGGTCACACATCTTGAGCACACTGCCATGGATATCATCTTCCCTGACCTTAGACCTTCTGACCTCTGACCCCAGCTCAGCTGTTCAGGGTTGTGAGGCTAGAGGTCAAGACCAGGTCAACAGCTCAACCCAGACTGGGGCTCCGTAGTCACAGCAACATGAGTGACCTGTTGACTGCAGCGGAACAGGAGTGCAGGCCTTCTCAGGCATTATCAGGAGAAAGCAGAGCCACTCGACCAGCCCAGATTGTTTAGACTGGACCTCTGTGGAGTCTGGAGTAAAGGCCAGGCCTGACAGGAAGTGTGTTCACCACAGTGAGGTCATATCCTCTCGATAGGCCCAGCCAAATGCCAAAACATCAACAGAACCTCCCCCGTCGCCCCTCCACCCATTCTTCACCTTCCGGCTCATTCTCTCCATCTCTGCACTTCTCTCACTCATTTCCGTCCTTCCATTCTTCCAGCCTTCCTTTTCCCCCTTTCGCTCAATCCCCCTGGGCGCCCAGCCCTCCTCCCCTTCCTCCCTCCTCCTATAACCCCCCCCCCCCCCGTCCTACCCTGTTGCCCAGGCGGTTCCTCCAGGAGTGCCAGGTCAGCCCGTCTCTGCTGTAGTTGAGGCGGTACCAGCGGGCAAACTCTTCGCCCGTTCGGCGTGCGTAGCGGCCCTGGGTTGCCACCACCGTCAGGAAGGTGAGCCTGCCCAGGTCCACCTGCAGGTAATGGCTGTCGGAGGGCTGGAGGAGATCTGCCGGGCACCACGCCCCGTTTCCATCCTCCCGGTTCAGCCTGGGGGAGGAGGGGGGAGGAGAGAGGGAGGAGGGGGAAGGAGAGAGGGAGGAGGGGGGGGAGAGAGGGAGGAAGGGGGGAGGAGAGAGGGGGGAGGAGAGAGGGAGCCAGGGAAGGAGACAGAGCAAATGAGAGATGTGAGATGAATGATTGGTGTCTTGAGATCTAACTCCATGTTTAGTCGCACTTGTGACACAGATACTGCACCTTTTACAAACACTCCTAATGTTAGAAGCGTGTGAAGCGTGTGTGCTTTCTGCAGACCGTGGTGCGTGTGCGTGTGCTTTCACATACCTGGCATACTGTGGTCCAGTGGTCTCATGCCACTGCCTGGAGGCAGTGATGTCATTGTCTGTGATCCTGCCGTCTTCCATGCCAAGGGGGTAGCGGCAGTGAGCTGCAACACACACACACACACACACACACACACACACACACACACAGAGTGGTCAACGTGGAGTTAGGGCAGTGTCACAGTGATCAAGACACACTGAATACACCACACAGAGATGTGGAATTTATCACATACATGAAGACACAGGGGACCAAATAGTGTGTGTGTGTGCGTGTGTGTGTGTAGTCCTGTAACAGGCGCTCACCTGGGTCAATCTGTCCATGGGCTGGAGTTGGCAGAGCCAGCAGGAGAAAGAAGAGCATGATGGGAGGTGGATGACTGGAGACAGGCAGGCCCTCGCTACATCTCTGCAGGGGTGGAGAGTTGAAGGGATGGAGGGTTGAAGGGATGGAGGGTGGAGGGTTGAAGGGATGGGTACAGAAGGAAGAGAGTTGTTTCTTTCCACTGAGAACAACATACCATACATGATGCATCCCCTTCTCTACCGTGCAAAGTGCTCAAGACAGTCAGGAGGAAAACCAGCTAGAGACGAGAGCTGACGGAGCCACAGTGTGTGTGTGTGTGTGTGTGTGTGTGTGCGTGTGTGTGGAACAGGCCCAGCCAGCCACAGCTGGACAGCAGGAGAACCCATCAGACTGGATCCAGCTCCGCTCATCGAAAGTGAGTTAGAGGAATCACTGTTTCCCTGACAGACCAGATCTTCTTTCTCTTTGTAAAAACCTCCGTTCTTCCTCCTCTCATCCCCAAACACATCTCAACTCTTTCCTCCATCCTTTTGCTCCCTCTCTCTTTCCCCAATTCTGTCGTTTTTCTTTGTTCATCCCTCTCCTTTATGTCCCCCCTCTCCCTCTCCCTCCCTCCCTCCCTCCCTCCCTCCCTCCCTCCCTCCCTCCCTCCCTCCCTCCCTCCCTCCCTCCCTCCCTCCCTCCCTCCCTCCCTCCCTCCCTCCCTCCCTCCCTCCCTCCCTCCCTCCCTCCCTCCCTCCCTCCCTCCCTCCCTCCCTCCCTCCCTCCCTCCCTCCCTCCCTCTCTCTCTCTCTCTCTCTCTCTCTCTCTCTCTCTCTCTCTCTCTCTCTCTCTCTCTCTCTCTCTCTCTCTCTCTCTCTCTCTCTCTCTCTCTCTCTCTCTCTCTCTCTCTCTCTCTCTCTCTCTCTCTCTCTCTCTCTCTCTCTCTCTCTCTCTCTCTCTCTCTCTCTCTCTCTCTCTCTCTCTCTCTCTCTCTCTCTCTCTCTCTCTCTCTCTCTCTCTCTCTCTCTCTCTCTCTCTCTCTCTCTCTCTCTCTCTCTCTCTCTCTCTCTCTCTCTCTCTCTCAGGAGCTTGTCAGAGCTCTGGTTCCTTAAAGCTCCCAGGAGTCTGCCTGGCCGCTTGCCTGGCTGGAGGCCCGAGAAGAGCCTGGAGGCTCGCCAGAGAGCTGTGCCTATGAAACACCACCGCTGGCTGGCTGAGCTGCAGGAGCATGCAGGCCCTCTCTGGAGCCTGGAAACCCAGCAGTAAATGGTGGCTGGATGTTAGCCCAGCCTTCTCTAGGAAACATCCTCTGATAGAAGCTCGGGTCTGTGGTCCCTCGACAAACAAACAACAGTTTACAGAGCAATTGTGAGTCAACGCTCTTCACTAAGTTTGCAACAAAAACAAACGTGGTTGACGTATTCGAGAGGTTGAGTCATGTGACGTGTTGTTGGTCCAGGCTGTCCGGCTGAACGGCTCTGGACACAAACACACGCTCACGCACAGAGACAAGACCTTATATAAGGTCTGGAACAGGGGGACGAGCTGTGAGCTGCTCCTCGCTCACATCTGCTTACGACTGGAATATGTCCCCATGCTTTCCTTCTCTCTCCCTCTCTCTCTCTCTCTCTCTCTCTATGTCTCTTTCTCTGTCTCTCTCTCCCTCAGTTTCCCCTCTGCTGTTTTCCACCGTTGCTCTGAAGCATTGCTCAGTTCTTCTGTTGACGTCGTGGCCATGGAGCGCAGAGAGGAGCGAGTAGAGAGAGAAAGAGAGGGCGAAGAGGAGAACAGCTGACGCGAGTGAGGGAGAGAGAGAGGAGGACAGGAAGGGAAACGATGGAAAAGAAAGTAAGGCCGGCAGGAAGACAAAAGGCAGAGAAAAGGAAAGAAGTGTGTGCGAGGAGGAGAGCGCCACAGCTGGTTTATGTAATCCTTGGCTCAAGCTGAGGCCTGTTCTCAGGGCTGCTCGGAGATTCCTGAATCTTTGCTCATCTTTCTAGGGGTTGGTCACATGACCAGCCTCGGAGCTACAGGGGCCTCTCTCACTTCTTCAATCTCTCTTTTTTATCACTCGCCCTCTCTGCAGCCGCCGACTCTCTCTCTCTTTCAATCACACTCGCACTCTGAAAGTGATAACTCTCTCTGGAGCCAACGCTGCTTGCTCTCCTTTCCCCCACTCTTTTTCAGAGGGAGAGGCAAGCATAACGCAAACACACCCTACCCACAAGAAGCAGAGAGAGAGAGAGAGAGAGAGAGAGAGAGAGAGAGAGAGAGTGAGGGGAGGGGAGAGGGAGAGAAGTTAAACAGCTAGAAGGCACCCCTCTCCCTCCCCCTACCTCCTCTAACCCTACATCACCAGACCAAACAGCCAAAACCCTCAGCATTCCAAACATTCAGTGCAGCCAACCCAGATCCTATTCTATCTCCTCTCTCCCTCCCTCCTTCTCCTTCTCTCCCCCTCTCCCTCACTCTTTCATCAGACAGGAGCAGGCATGCCCTTGCTTTAAGGTGAATGGAGCTGGAGTTCCCTGAGAACAGGACGGCGCAGAGAACAGAGAAGCAGAACAGAGCGGGAGAACAGAGCAGAACACAGTTCAGAAGAGCAGAACCGAGCAGAACCAAGCAGAACAGAGTACAAAAGAGCAGAACGGGGGAGAACATATTTAGAACAGAAGAGTCCAGGGCAGTCTGGACCCTGGAGTCCGTGCCGGCTAACTGAAAACCGAGGGAACAGCAACAGAACCAGCAGGCAGACCCAGACTGAGTGACCAGCAGGCAGCTGGCCGACTCCAGAGGCAACGACAACCATCGGATTATGCAACACGATAAACAACATCCAACGCTAAGCACTCTCGGAAGAGCTGGCGAGCAACCAAGACACACACACACGCACACGCGCACATAAACACACACACATAAACACACACACAGAGCGAGCCAGTACCATCAGTCAGTTTGAAATGACATAACTTTCGATGGGGTTCTCTGTCATTAGAAAATGCCAATGTAGCAAGCACACCTCTTGTGCTATCACACTTGGGAACATTCACTTATGACTCATACACAGAAAACACACAACATCTGGTTACATGTCGAACACCTGTGTGTATAGATTACTATGCATGGATAGGGTTAGGGCCTGTTACACAACAGCTCAAATAGAAAACATATACTTTACAGTAGAGCCCAGATAGAACTCCTATACTTTACAGTAGAGCCCATCCCCAAACAGAACACCTGTTGGGTACAACGGAATTCCAAATAGAATCCCCGCGGGCTCCAATAGAACCCCAATAGAATACCTGTGATTCCAACAGAGTGCCAGTGCGTTTGAACCAGCAGTAGCCGGCGGGTCTGAGAGGCAGAGGAGAGGAATGTGTGACCGGGGGCAGGGGCAGGGCTGGGGCACAGCCCTGTCACCATCACACCAACAAACGCCTCACGTCAAGGTCGTCCCTCTGAGCTCTCCTACACACAGGCTTTCAGAGGCTGTGTCTGAGATCCTCTTGTAGCACTGTCTGCGTAACAGACACTCGTCAAACAGTCACAAAACTGTTTATGATGTGTGTCTTGATATATGATGCTGTTTTAGTTTTTTTGGGCTGTACCGTGTAGTATGGGAGATGTTGCTGTTGCCTTGTAGTTTAAATGTTGTTTGTCCACTCTGCCTGCTGAAATAAAGAACGTTTCTTGACTCTGACCACGGATACACTATTAGAACCATGCAGAACTTGAGCTTCTGTTATTTGTATATGTATTTGAATGTCGCTTTGAAAAAAGGTATCAGCTAATAGAATAAATAGTAACTGTTGTCTGTCTCCGAGCCTTACCTATGACATAGCATAATAATTTAACTTGATAGTGTCAATTATAATGAGCTTTTTAAACAAATAGTTGTTTTAAAGCTGGTGAACTTGTGAGGGTTAAGAAGGAGAACCCAAAATTATATGCAAAACTGAATGAAATCTGAGGAAGTTGGCTATCCTTAAAACAAAGGCGCATGGATACACATGCCAATTATTGTTATTTTCAGCGAGTCAAGGGCTCCTTAGAGAGCAACCATGCTTTGCTGGTTGTTGTAATGACAAAGTTTAGGCCAAAGACTTCATGCTGAGTCATTCAAGACCCAAAACAATGACCGACTTCTGAGGTGTTTAAATGGCAACATTAAGAATGTTATCCCACAATAGGCTACCACACTGTTAAATTGTTGTCGTTAGTCACTGTCAACTGGTGTCATTACTATAGGGCAACACAGAACGGTGTATAATTACTGTAGAGTAGTGTGCGACCAGTGTAGCTGCAATTTAGCAAGCGACTTGTGTAGAGTAACTGCTGTGAGGTTCTGCTGGTCTGTGACAAGTAGCTCAGCTTCACCTTTCTGACACCCAGCAGTGTTGAGGATCTCACATTCTGGCTTCGGCAGCTATTTACACACACGCGCACGCACGCACACACACACGCACGCACGCACACAAGAATCTGGAGTCAGCTTACAGCAGGTCACCCTAACCCAGAAGCATAAGAACAGTGGACGAACTTCTGGATAACTAGCACACAACCTGGAAGGGGAAAAATTATACGGAAAATTATAAAGTTTTATACTGTGGTTCTTGTAGACGCACATACCGGCCCGTGTGACACACGCGCTTCAATACACACAACCTACACAGATAGGAAGATAAGTGACAAACAAAACACATACACACAGACATTATAGAACTTCAACTCAACAATACCAAAACATGATAGGAGCACGCTTCCAGCGCAATGATTCGGGAACATTATACTGTGTGATAGGAGATTACAGATGTTCTTCAGTCCCCGCGGCCTTCTGCTGTTTTACCATTAAACTGAAAACACTTTATGTTCCCAATTCCCGCAGGCGGTTTTAGAAACAGTTTTGATGCTCGTTAGTCTTGAGATTTCAACTACTCCATAACGGGAGATGGTTTATGAAAAATTCAACAACAATGTCCGTTGCAAACAGATGTTACGGAGTGGAGAGTGGGTTATTTCAAATAATGATTGTCCTGCTAAGAAGTAGATAATGACTTCAAACACACAGCAAGTGTGTTAGACATAAGCTACATCTCAATTCTTGCCATCGATATCTGAGAAAAGTAACAGGTCTCCGTACACAACGCTGCGTAAAATTTACTGGCGTCGAGCCTCATTTGCAACAAAGAGGCCAACAAAAACAACGATGGGGAAACTTTGTCTGTTCCTGGTAACTTTGGGCTTGTTTCTTGACACCGACAACATTTTCAATTTACCTGGTTTCTGTCCTTAGCGAGTTCTCGACAACAGCTTATGTCCGTCTGAGATGTCTTCGAAGAAACAGATCGATCAAAATTCCCGGATCATTATCGTAAAAAGAACAGTTTCTCGGTCTATCACAATGCATCGGAGTAACTGCACACTCAAGGAAAAAACTTTCAATGTATTTTTTTTACATCACATCCCGCTTCCGGTCGGTAGAGGGTTTGGAGAAAGGGGCGCAAGCTTCACGCTTGCTCTGCATCAGACAGGCAAGGCAAGCATGAGATGCGCACAGCAGTTTTCAAAGAGCCTGAAAAGAGTAATGACTTATCACAATATAATGTTGATTATTGATTACTTTATGATATTAGTTAATGTAATGAAACCCTCTGACAGATGTTTTCGAACTCGGTTACAACACAAATATCAGGCCACAACTGCAAGAACCTAAATCATGATCAACTTTTGTAAGAGGCACTGGGCACACTTCAGCACTGTTAACAGTCTGGATGGAGGTAGAGAGCGACAGACAAGCTGGGCTTGGTCTGACTGTCCTGACTGTTCAGGGCAGTGAGGGCGCTGTGGTGCACGTCCCAGCAGAGTACAACCAAGTCTGCTGCTCAGCCATGATCCTCCAACTCCCAAAGACTCTCCCAGTCCAGGATGGACAGAAGGGTTGTCTCTAGGCTATAGTAGGAGGGTGGTGTGGTGGTGGTGGTGGTGGTGGTGGTGGAGGGGGTGAAGCTAGGCAAGGCCAGATTAGTATCCCAAAAGGGCCCCTGGGCACTGATGTTCATACACAATCATGATACTTTTTTGTAAACAACTTTTATTTTACTCTAATTGGTTAATCATCAAGATCGAGGGCCAAGCAAGCCTTGTGTAGACTTAGTTTTTATGTAGCCCCCCCCAAAATCCTGTATAAATGTTCTGATGACGGAGGGCCGCTCTATGCCCTAGGGCCCCTGGGCATGTCCCCAGATTGCCCATACGGTAGATCCAGCCTTTAAGCCAGGCACGGGTCTACCTCAGTGCCTTATCCCCAGTCACATACCTGGTACTGGACCAACTGGAGCCAATCACACCTCACACCTCTCCCCTCTCCCCTCTCCCCTCTCCCCTCTCCCCTCTCCCCTCTCCCCTCTCCCCTCTCCCCTCTCCCCTCTCCCTCTCCCCTCTCCTCTCTCTCTCTCTCTCTCTCTCTCTCTCTCTCTCTCTCTCTCTCTCTCTCTCTCTCTCTCTCTCTCTGTCTCTCTCTCTCCTCTCTCCTCTCTCCTCTCTCTCTCTCTCTCTCTCTCCTCTCTCCTCTCTCTCTCTCTCTCTCTCTCTCTCTCTCTCTGTCTCTCTCTGTCTCTCTCCTCTCTCCTCGCCTCCTGGGCCCCCTGTTCTCAGCCTGTGCTACTGCTGGTCGACCAGCAGAGAGCGTCAGAGCGCCTCAGCGAGACATCACCGCTCCTCTGACGCTGCTCCCCTCGGACCTGTGCCAGGGGGGCATGTCTCTGTGGAGCCACCAGATCTAGCTGGTTATTTTCCACTTCCTATACTCGGATTTCCATTGTTGCGGTTACAAGATCTGGGGTCTCCCCTGATGATGCAAGCGGAAAAGGACGTAATATTTATTTTCTTCCTCCAAACAATGAATCAGGGCCTTCGATTTCCTGTACTTGAGGTTTACGTCTTGGCCGAAGCTTTCAAAAAATATTTCCCTCTCAAAGGGGAGGTAGATAGAGACAGATAAACCAATTGATACAGATATTGTTGTGTTTTGCTCTTCAGTATCACTTCCTTCCCTCACGTGACCCCATCTTGGGTTTCATCTAAGCCCCTCCTCATTGACGCATGCCACTGACCATCTCTCATAAACACCACTCCAACCCAAAAACTCAGCTGACACACCGAGTGGGTGGTATTTATACTGGTGAGTGGGTTTAACCAATGGAACTGGGTTACCCCGGGGTGGGCCTGAAGCCAGGTCAAAAGAGGCCCACGCCAGCACATGACAGGGGGGCACCGCGTTGGAATAACCCCCCTCCTCCTTCCAGTTGGAGCTCATCTGAGGAAAAACAATCATTATCGGAGAGATGATAGTGAGATGATATAGGAATTGAAACATTGCGTCTTGTTCAAGACATCCGACATCTTTACAGTCCTCAGGTTCATACACACATGTTCATACTGTTGTGGCCTGAACTTTTAAATTAGCAGATCAAAATTCCAATGTTTCTTTGTAATGACAACACAGCCAAACCCTTCTGTCCCTGAGCACAGAAGGAGTTTCACAACCCTAACATTTCAGGCTGGACAAATCCAGATAACCTTAGCTGGGGAGAAGTTCCACCCTGTACATGTCGCTGGCTCATCATGTTATGACATCGTCTTGAGACGATTCCGGACTCCCCCCGACTGTCTCATCCACCGAGCCTCTTCCTCTTTCTCCCCACATCCGCACTTCCTCCCCTCCCTGGCCGAGGGAGCATTCCGCTCATACCTGTCCGGCACACACCGGGGCGTCTCACACACACTTTCATCACACACTCACACCCATTCACACCAGAAGGTTGTGCCGCTATGCAGACAGGGGAGAGGCGTGAGAATTCGCACAGGGATGCCTAGTCAGTCTGACTCTCCACAGAAGTACCCTGGTCCAGGGGCGGATCGAGAGATTTTCTTTCTGGTGGCAATGGGGTGGCAGAAGGAAGTTGTTGGGTGGCCTCCTGGAGGCGAATCAAAACCCAAAGTAGGGGGGTACAGTACTCCCCATGGTAAATGATTAGGGTATAACATTGTAGTTTAAATTAAACAGTAACTTTAATATCATTTATTGAAATGTTCTGTAATGTACAAATAATATTTTTCTATGAGAAGATTGGGGTGGCAGTATTTGTTATTGGGGTGGCAGCTGCCACCCCTTGCCACCCCTTAGATCTGCCACTGCCCTGGTCCAGACCCAGGAGGGTCTGATTCTGGCCCCTTCTAGCTGGGGGGCTGGGGAGGGAGGCTGGGGGGAGGCTGGGGGAAGGAGGGCGTGGCACGGCGTGTTGTGTGTGAGGCCTGCTGCAGGACTATGGTGTGTGGTATGTGTATATCTGTGCGTGGGCTTACACTGAGAACAGGTACAAAGGACACGGCTGGCGGGTTGCCAACGGTTTCAGAGCAAGCTTTAATGTCAAGTCCCACTCAGGAGGTAAGAGGTGATCGTGGCTGTGTGATGTCACAATCCACAGTGGTAACTCATCTCACCAACAATTGCACTCCCAGGAAGTGAGGAATTAAATGGCGATTATGCTGACACACCCTCATCATAGATTCCAACCGAGTCATTTGAACAGTCTTACGTGCCTATCATACTTCACATGCCTTCAACATACTTTTAACACACAGTTCCCATGGCCACCCATGATGCCCATTCACCAGATGAGATAACTCTTTCTGCTGGTGAAAGGGTATGTCGTAATGATCCATGAGTACCGTTGTGACTACGTTCCTCTTCTATTGTGTACACAGCACCCCAGGAAGCTGCTTTGTAATGACACACACACAAAAACACACGCGCGCGCACACAAACACACACCTACACGCCATTTTCCTTCACATTTTAAAATGTAAATGAACGAGAACACACACATGCACGCACCCCGTCCCCTGTGCACGTCGACACGCCTAATCTCCAACTCCCAGACAGGTAAGCGTGTCTCCTTTGTATCTCAATCTTTGCCGTTTAACGTCATTCCCTACTCCTCCCTGCCTCCCAGCCCCCTCCCAATCCCTCCCGCTCTCTTTGTCTTCCTCTCGTTGTGTCTCTCCTTGCCTCGGTGCCTCCATTCTCGCCTCCTCCCTCCTCCTCGCCTCCCTCCTCCTCACTTCCCTCCTCCTCCATCCAGTATCGGTAGGAGCAGACCAGTTTGGATCTAGTGCCTTCCACTAGTCTGTGACTCACCCTGGAAGAATGACTTCTGGTTTGGACTGGTGGGGGAGAGAGAGCAGAGCTGTTTGGAGGAGGGGAGGGACAGAAGGGCTGCCTGGAGGAGGGGAAAGAATAGAGGAGGCGGGTTGGTGATTTCAAGAGAGAAGGAAGCTAAGCTGGGAGTTTCCGTCTTCGTGTGAGCCCTGGGCTCACGAAGGCCGCATGGCTGGCTCACCACAGCTTCCTGAAGACGAGCCTGTCAGAGCAGTGATGTCACTGCTTTCAGCCTTGTTTGTATGTCTTCGTACATACTCACACACGCGCGCGCACACAGTCACCGTGTGAGCATCGACAGCAGATTGGGCCACCATGCTCCTGAGAATTTAACTGAGAATGACCCTGGTTTTATCTGTCTTGACCCTGTTCTCCATTCTTCCACTAAACACATAGCAATGCTGTGTTTGAGAGAGCGCCTCCCTCTGCGTAGGGGAGACACAGGTCGGGGAGGCCAGAGATAAACACAGGTAGGCAGCTGTGTTGTTAATGACACAGCTGCACGGAGGACTCAAACGCAAGACACACACACACACGTGAGTCTGGTTGTGTGACAAACTTTTATTGAGAAAAGAGAGGATGGTTGAAGTGGGGTAGCTGGTGGATGGTGGAGTGAGGTACTGGTAGGAGGAGCGGAGGCTTGGGAGCTGGATATGGAAATGGATGGAAATGGACCTGGGATAAACAGACGGAACAGACTCAAATCTGGCCTGGCCTAGTCCGGAGACATGACAGTGAATAGTCTCCATTCATCCTCTCACTGTTGGAGGAAAGGTTCAGTGTCATAGAAGCTGGTGATCAGAGAATGACCTCAGCTTCTTGACCACATCTTCCTCTTTCTCTGTTGAGCTTTTGGAGCAGGAAGTGACATCACATTTTCATGATGCATTATGACAAGGCAAGGGATTTACTAAGAAAAACGTGTAAAATAAATTGACATTTGATATTCTGTGGGGAAATAACACAAGGCCAACCTTATGACCTCATGTGGGGAGTCAGATGGTTGAGCGGTTACGGAATCAGACTAGTAATCTGAAGGTTGCCAGATCGGTTCCGGGCCGTGCCAAATGACATTGCGTCCTGGGTTAGCCACTTCACCCTATGTGGGGGAATGTCCCTGTAATTACTGTAAGTCGCTCTGGATAAGAGCGTCTGCTAAATGACTAAATGTAAATGACGGTCTCCATCCTCTATAGAAAAGCATAGAACATGTTTACTTCCACTGCAATTCAGATCTCTGGACGGGATCACTGCAATTCAGATCTCTGGACAGGATCACTGCAATTCAGATCTCTGGACAGGATCACTGCAATTCAGATCTCTGGACAGGATCACTGCAATTCAGATCTCTGGACAGGATCACTGCAATTCAGATCTCTGGACAGGATCACTGCAATTCAGATCTCTGGACAGGATCACTGCAATTCAGATCTCTGGACAGGATTCACAGTCCCCAGCCTGTGGCTACCTCTGCTTAAAATGACATTTACCAACTCTGACCCAAGTTGAACTACCAATTAGCTTGTCATCTTTCGCAGTTAGCTTCGACAGAGTCAGATTCCACAGAACAGTGCTATTGTAGCTTTTTACTGTAGAAATATGAGAGAGAGAAAATGTTATCATCAATATTGCCATCCTCATCACCAACTGTGAAAGATGATAGGCTAATTGTTAGTTCAACTTAAATGGGTGAGTAATATCACAGAATGCGTCTGGCTCAGAATTCTAATCACTCAGTGACTAATGACTAAAATTCTAATGACTCTTATGTCAACCAGTGATGTCAGAGGCAGGAACCTGTCATCCATAACAGTGTTGTCTGTGGACTGTGTTGCAACTACCACTGGAGATTAATTTAACTGTCTTATCTGTGGACTGTGTTGCAGCTACCACTGGAGATTAATTTAACTCTCTTATCTGTGGACTGTGTTGCAGCTACCACTAGAGATAAATTTAACTGTCTTATCTGTGGACTGTGTTGCAGCTACCATCGGAGATTAATGTAACTGTCTTATCTGTGGACTGTGTTGCAGCTACCACGAGAGATTAATTTAACTGTCTTATCTGTGGACTGTGTTGCAGCTACCACTGGAGATTAATGTAACTGTCTTATCTGTGGACTGTGTTTTGCAGCTACCACTGGAGATTAATGTAACTGTCTTATCTGTGGACTGTGTTGCAGCAAATTTTGGAGGTGAGAAATGTCATAGAACATCAATAAAATGACCGTGAAATCTACAGCCAAGTATCTTCCCCTCTCCAGAAAAGCCAGGAACCAGCCCTTCAGTCATACGGGAGAAATCCTGGATATATGATGTGTTTCTCTTAATCAAACCAGTAGATAAGTCATTATCTCATTATTTGTTTGTGTATTCTATCTCATTATTCACTACCATTAATATCCTTGAAGTCACACTGTTCTCGCACAGATGGACAACAATTTCAATTGTTTCATCAATCAATCAGCTATTGATGATGATGATGATGATGATGATGATGATGATGATGATGATGATGATGATGATGATGATGAGGATGATGGACAGTGGAACATATACTGTCAGCTGTCCGGTCTCCACATCTCCTCTGTGTGCTTGTGGTCCCGACAGTGAACGATGAAGAGTACCTAACAGAATCTTATTCATAATGAGGAGTTATGAGTTATTATTTGAATAATGTTAAATGACCAGATTTCCTGTGTCAGGGAATTAATTTATGACTCAAATTGTATTTTCTTAGGTTCAATAACCTCCCATGGTTCAATTAGCAGGCAAACAACAGGAATTCTTTTACATATATTTATTTAATAAAATAACAGTTTTAGAACACAATAAATAAATAGCAAATAAAATAAATAACTAAATATGATATTCTTCATTTGACAAACTAAACATTTGTATCAATGTCAAGCAGTAAACCTATTTTTTAACAAGTAGTGTTTGTTCAAAGTTTTTCCAGTCTAATGTCAAGTCTTCAGCTCCTGCAGTCTTGAGCCTACTGGTGCAGATATAACTTCTTGTTCTACAGTACATTTGTAACAAAATGATAACAAGTCAATTCAAGTGTTTGTTTCATCTATTCAAGTTTTAGTCCATGGCAAGGATCATCTGCCAGTCAGTCCTTCAAGTGGCCCAGGAGGACAAGTCTTCTCGGTGAAAGACAGTCACCCATAGGGAGAGCTTCTTGGTCTCCGCGGCAGCGCCCGGAAGAGCTCGCTCACTCCTTCTCAACCAGAGACATAAGTCCAGGTCGGTCTTCAGTGCCCATGGTTGGGCCTTGTTGCTCTGGTTTCTTTCACTGCTCGCCGCCCAGTCTGTGGTACACCGCCGGGTAGAGGAGGGCAACGACGTAGCCATTCCTGGTGCTCTGGTCGTGGTTGAGGCTTATCACGGCCTCCTGCGACGGACAGGTAGTGTTCACCAGGACACTTTCAGACTGGCTTTCGCTCTCATGCTGACAGTTCAGGGGCAACTTGTGGAAATCGTCGGCATCGGCTTTCAGTTGCCGAATCTGCTCCTCCGCTGACTGGAAAGCCAGCACCTGGTACTGCGTAAAAGGCGCGTCTTCAAAGGCAACCTCGGCAGCTGGGCTTTCGGTTGCGACCGCTGTCTCCGCACACGGCTCCTCGGTGTAGATCTGCAGGAACACCACCAGACACAGAGCCAGCAGCCATCGCTTGGCTGGGCTCTTCTCCGCCGGGGGAAGGTACTTGCGGACCTTGGCAGGGTACATCACCCTCATGTTCCTCTTCCGCGGCCGGAGAGACGAGCTGGTATGCTGGGTCTGGTCCGGAATCCGCTCGAAAGTGAAAATTTCGGGCTCTCTGCTCCGGAGCATTGTTCTGTTAGGAAATTGCTCTTGGTTTAAATGATTTTTCGACATTGTCAATGTCAGGCTGTTTGATCGTGAATACATGTTTGTTTCTTAGTTTCTCTTGTGAGTTGTTCGTAAGATGACTTTCGGAGCGCAGGTTTATATCTAGTTTAAGGTTGTTTAAAGTTACGCCCATATAGTTAGCCACTCCCTAAATGTTACCCAAAGCCCTCGAATTGCTCAAATGGGAAAAGTACATTAAAAAAAGTAAAATCTTAAGTTAATTTGAGCCACGGGTGTTGACACGTTGTCACTTTCTTATCGCAGCTACGTTATATATTCACCCCGTGCGAGATGATGAATTAAGTTTTATTTATTTAAGTTTGAGAATGTTCATAATGTGATAGTAGACAATTTCACAAAACTAGAATGTGGAATAATCATCTTCATGATGAACCATAATGAAAACCATTATAATGAATGTAAATTGTCAGACCTTAAAGTTATTTTATTATGTACCGTGCAACATTAACATCATGTGTCAGTTTTGTTGTCAAAACACTCAAATGCTACTGTCGGCAGATGATTCTGTCGCGGGTGAAAATCGGCATTTGGGACGAATTTGACGTAGCAATTGCAGTAAAACTTGTGTCTACTTGTCATGGAAAATTACTTTTGAGCCCAACGAGCAATCCCATCGTTGTTTTATTTGGGAACAAACTTTAAAAGTATTCACTGAATTTATCATGTGCAATGATCAATCTAAGCCTATGATTATGATGATGATAAGGTAGTCTCTGCAGATTGGCTTGGCTGACTGTTTAACCCTCCTGTTGTGTTCAGGTCAAAAGTGACCGATTTACAAGTTTTCTCCCTGAAAAATTGTAGTTAATTTAATCTGATTGCCACAAGGATGACCCCAGGGCCAACCAGATATGCCATCCCCCGGGTTAGTGACGTAATCCTGCTTTCAAACTGTTCCTGACTGAGTCCATTGAATCTATAGCCATAAACATGACTTACATGGAGGGTAGATGTGTTTACAAAGACAACTGGAAGAAGATACACCGGACCAACATCCAAGCAAACATATTTAAAATAATCCATATATTATGCTTCTTTCACTCAAAAACGAGTTGCATACGCTTGTGTCAATGAGGCCTACAGGCCATAAATTGCAAACTGAACTTGTTATGTTCACAAGAACTTTAGTTGCAAAAAAAGATGTAACATGACATTAGTTAATAATATATGTATTATTATGGAGTTATAGTCAGATACAATGGGGCAGTCACTTTTGACTGGGAAAACAAAAGCAGTGAACAGGAAACAAACACAACAGGAGGGTTAAAGGCAGTAGTGTCCGAGGAAACAGTGAGGACAGGACTTTGTTTGGCTGCAGCTCAGGGGCCAGAAAAAGGTGTCACCTCCTGGGGGCCCAGGTAACCTTTTCTCCTGTCAGTTTAGCTACTTCCCCGTGTGTCAGTCAGGACTGACAGGGGGAAATGTGTGACGCAAATTGTGCATTTAGTTTCCTCAAGGATCACAATGACTCTTGCTGAGAGACTTGTTGCTCTTGTTGGTTAGTGGCAACTGATTTAAACTGTTGTATTTGCTGCAAAATATTCTATTTTAGTTAATCTTATTTTTATTTTTACTGCTGCTGCTTTTTCTACAGGTACACTTGCACTTAGAGATTCATGTTGTTTAAATTGCTGAGTCTGGTCACACAAACAACCAATCATGCTCAACTACATGCTCTTATGGTTCTTCCCTTTGGCACTTATTTTTGGGTTGTTCACAATGTGTGCTTCTTGCTTTGGCTACCTGCAATGCTTTGGGGCTATCTTGTTGTTATTATCAGTGACCTATGCACTTTGTAAAGCTCTCTCTTGGAAGTCGCTTTGGATAAAAGCGTCTGCTAGATGAATACATGTAAATGTCAATTTATGAAATTCACAAAAACATGTTGACACACTCTCAATGAGACACACAGTTAGGGAGATACAATGCAGAATGGAGATTCCTCTCTCTCCAGGATTAGGATCACTTCTGCTGTCGTCGGTGGTAGAGAAAACCCGGACTCCACGTCCAGACTGGCATGTAGTCGGCCCTGTCTGCTTGGCACACGGCCACATGGTACCACACTTAGAAGTTATCACCATGCAGAAACCGGCGGAGCATGTTGGAGGTCAACGATCCATGCGGAATGGTTATTTCACCTCGATTACCACATTCATTTCTCAGTTTCAGGAAGTCAGTGAGAGTTTCTCTGGTCTCTGGTGATACACTATCGGTCTCTGTTGGCCGGGTATGATCATCGTTAGCAAGAATGCCCCTCTGGGAGGTATTCCTGTCAGGCGGAAGGTTGGAGATGTTTATTCGGAACCATGCGTGGCACTCTCTAAACGTGTGTCACCTTGCTGAGATTAGACAGAGATGAACAAACCTGTTCTGCACAAACACAGGAGGGCTGGGAACGATGTGTGTCAGACGTTCAGAAGTCTGGTTGGCAGAAACTCGCAGCACACACCCGGACGTGAGAATGTCGACTGTACATTTATCACCGAGCGTTAGGGAGAGGCAGGTTAAGGCCTCTTCTGTACAGTGTTGCCTAAATATGGGAAAACGCCACCACTGCCAACTGCGTCCCCCTTCCTCCCTCTCTCTCTCTCCCCTTCCCGCTCTCCCCTCCCGGTTGGTGTTCGATGGTCTGGAACGGTGTGAAGGCCTGCCAGCCTCCATCTTGGGTTCCCATGTTTGGTTGGCTCCTCTCACAGCCTCCTTGTCAGTCTGAGTGAGTTGCAACTCCATCCTAACCCCAGTTTGCGGTTCACAGATGAACCACTGGTGGGAAGTTTCTTTGGGCTGTCAGTTGCAGTCCGTCTGAGAGGACGGTGTGTTTGTGTGGGTGTGTGTGTGTGTGTGTGTGGGGGTGTGTGTGTGTGTGTCCAGCCCCTGGTTTCATTGACCCTTGTAGCCAGTGTAAACAGGGAGGCTTTTACGGGCAGGACCAATCCCCTCTCTGCCAGGAAGCCTGAGGGGGGAGCAGAGGCACAGAACGGGTGTGTGTGTGTGCGTGTGTGTGTGTAGGGGGGTGCAGTGGGGGTTATGATGTGTGAATGTGGGTCATTGTTGTGAGATAATAACTGATGTGTTGATGAGGGGGTGTGGCCCTGTGCGTCTCTGAAGTGACCACAGTACGTGCAGCTCTACAGTCTCCAGTCCGCTGCTGCAGTACCGCCAACTACAGACAGGGGCACCACACTCACTCCCCCCCTTCCCCCTGGGCCCACCACTCTGTTCAGCGTCCAGGCCATGGCTGAGCTGGCCAAACACAACAAACCCACAGGGGAAAGTATAAATCTTTCAAGATTATGAGTAGCCTGTCTAGTCTTCCAGCCTACGTCATCATGGCAAATGACTCCAGAGGTGACTGGAACTTTCACCGAGCTGTTATCATAGGTTCCTCACACACATTCAGACACCATTGTAGAGCCCTCACAGCTCTACTTGGACGACATTCACAAGCAGGGTGGGTTCTGTGTCTACCCTAATCCCACATGGATCAGGGTCAGAGTTCTGTCACTTAATCTGGTTTGAGGGGTCACCGATTTCAAAACAAAAGGGCGGCATGAAAAACTACTGTTTGTGAGGTGTTTGTTGTGAAAGGCAGCTTTGACAGGGCTTTTGTGTGATTGACAACACAGAGGTGGCCATGTTTAGCCTGTGCTATTTCTAGGTATTATGGTTATTTATAGTTTGCTTGAACTTGACCTCTGGCTGGGATTTCGCTTGCGACCTTCTGAGAACAATAGAGAGATCAGTCGAGAGTATCGCTGAGTAGGGACACTCACAGGAATGACGCCCTGATGCAGTTCCTTTTGAAGGATTGTGTGCACATACCACACAGGTACCCTAGAGACATACCAGAGGTACATACCAGAGGCACATACCTGAGGTATACATCCTGAAGCTGAAAAACGTTGGCCTTTGGAACCCAACACCAGGGGTGACGCAGACCTCTTAGCTGCCTTAGTTGATTGATTGATCCTTATTTTGATCGGGCTGCGTTGAATGTCGAGAGGCGGTGACCATTTGTCGGGGGAGTCTGTCACTATGGAGATGTAAATACCGCTGATATATAAATACGTGAGTGTACGAGGAATGAGGTGGGCGAAGAGTGCAGTATAAAACACCTGCTCTGAGGCTGACAAATACAGACTCTCTGTCATAGACCCGCAAGGACATGGTGACGTACAACGTGACACAAGCAGAGAGTCTGATAAAGAATTGTGTCATGAAATGTGTGACAAAGATTCGCAGTGAAAAGAAGTAGCATTGTGAATGCCAGGACCTTTTGAGGCATGCTGTGGTTTACTTGGGTCAGTTGTGTGTGTGTGTGTGTGTGTGTGTGTGACACAATGTCAGTGTGAGAAGCAGGTGTTCACACTGATGCGACAGAGATAGTGGATGAAACACACCTTCAAAAATACCTTTCTCAACAGAGAGATACCTCTCTGCATTCCTGCTTCTCTGTAAACTTGTCCTCCCGTGTCTAACTGAGAAGGTTGGAGAGCGAGTTCTTTGTGTGTGTGTGTGTGTGGAAGTGTGTGTGCTTTTGTGTGGTCTTGTTAAACTATCCCTGTGGAGACTTCTGATCTAATAATAGTAGATTAAGTAGTGAACTGAAAAATAATTTACCTTGTGAAGAGATATTCTTGGTTTTGGTGGGTTTAGAGTTAGGGTTAGTATTAGTGTTAGGGTTGGAATCACATTAAGGGTTAAGGTTAGGATCAGGGATAACATGGTTTTGAATGGGAGTGACTTATCAATCCTCACTTGGATAGCAAAACAAACCTGAGTGCGTGTGTGGTTGTGTGAAGTCAATCGAGACATTAGCATAATGACATCAGAAAATAAATGACATCAGAAAGAAGAAGGCAAATGATGATGATTTAATCGAGATGAGCAGACACACAAAACAGAAACATTTCCCACCACAAAAGGTACACATTTCTACCATGGGTCTCCAGGAGTCAGACATGTGTTTTGTGTGCGTGTGGAATAACAGTCGTGTGTGATAAGAGAGGGCCCATCTCCACACTGACCAGCTGAGTGAAACACAACAGCTGCGACCAGAGAGGCTGCATCAGCACCTTCATCAGCGTCACGGTGTTTCTGAGTCCACACGTGCTCATACGCACACGCAAACGGAGTTTCTGAGGCAGCCTCAGTCAGACACACACACATATACACGGTGCTGGAAATCCAGACGAGTGCTCACACACTGAGCTACTTGGTAATGGTGAAATTGTGTTTTCTTTTTCTTCGTGGGCGGAAGAGAGGGATGCCTCTGACAGACGTGAGTCACTGGCGGATAGCTCTCTCTTTCTGTCTGCCTCCCCCTCCTTATCTTCCCTTTCTGCCCCTGAGCCGACAGCAGCTAAAATGCAGAGCTGCTTGGCTGATGACGGAGAGAGGGGGATCGGGTTACCTTAGACTGGCAACATCTGGCTCACGCACGGCTCTGAACCAATCAGATCCCGTCTCTGTCTGGCTCACGCACGACGCTGAACCAATCAGAACCCGTCTCTGTGTGTTTCAGCTTTCCTGTCAGCTTGGTGTTGCTGCGGTTACCGGCTGACAGGGTCTTTAGTTGTGTGCACAATGAAGGCTAAGCAGTCACGCCACAACACACTCCAGTTGGTCTGTTGTCTGCACCCGTAGCAGCCTCCAGGGCTTCTCCATGCTTGACCCACCCCAGGCCCCGGCCGTGCCCACACAACCCTCTCCCTGCTGGGGCTGGGGCCGGGGGGATAGAGGGGGTCCGGACTGTAGCTCCGGAGGCCCACAGGCAGTCTCCTCGGTGTAGATCTGCAGGAAGAGGAGGGCGGAGAGGAGGACGAGCCAGCGAACAGCAGAGTCTGGTTCCTCCCTGGGGAGGGGGCGTCTCACCAGGGGAGGGTAGAGGACTTTGAGGGAGCGACGGCTGCGTTGGCGGGGGGGTGGGGGGTGAGCGGGCCCGGGGAGGCAGAGGGCTGCGGGGGCAGTCAGGGGATGGCCCCTAACACAAGACGGACTCTCGGAGGTGGAAGAGCACATGACGTCTGCTGATCTCCTTTCTGGTCTCTCCTGGGACAACTTGGTTCTTCTCTTTGAGTTCTTCCAGTGTTTGTCCTGCAGCTCACAGGCGTCAAAGCTTCTTCCTGGATCGAGATGTTTCAACCTGGATCTCTCGGTTTCTTTTGCTTGGATAAAACTCTCTCCTATCTATCTGTCTATCTGTCGATCTCTCTATCTTGATCGTTTTGATAACCTGATTGTCTGTAAACTGTTGGACTCCTTCCTCCTTTAAATAGTTGAGTGGGTGTGGCCTGCTGTCCTGCGGCCAGGTAGCCACGCCCTTCTGCAGGTTCTCACAAACTATTTTTAGACATAGAAACACCCCTTCACCTCTCCCGTCTGCTCCCACACTGCCCCCCCACGCTCCGCCCTGACGATCCCAGGGAACACCTGCAGAAGGTCCGTCTTGTACTATCATTTGCACACAACAGTATAAAAGGTGTGGGCCGTCTTTTCTTGTAAACAAAGCTGGAATAAAGAAATCTGACCTCGATTGAACCATCATTGTTTCCTCCCCTCGGTCGTCACGCACAGTCCCTTGTTTCCCAGGTGATACTCAACTCTATGGAAGCTCCATGAAACTGACAAAAAAGTGAATAGGTGAAAGACACAGAAAGACACAGAGCCATACACCTGGGGTATTTTGATGACAGTTTCAGGGTGTGTGTGTGTATGTGTGTGTGTATGTGTGTGTGAGTGTGTGTACGTGTGTGTGTGTATGTGTAGGCCTTGGGGAGGTATAGGGAACCTGTGTTTTGCAATCTGGTTTGATCTTTGTGCTCTGATTGCTGAGGCGTTTGAACTATGTGGCTTTCTTCCTAGAATTTCATGACAGCTCCACACCTTCCAGGGCTGTGACCACAGCACCCAGTTACGGAATGTTTTCTTGGGAATGCATAGAATCTGTTTGGTCTGCTTCCTGATCTGCTTCTCACTGTCTGTCTCCCTTCACGGCACGCAACTCCAGGCAAGACACCGTCTCCGACATGTTCGCTCCTCGGATTCTGTCTCAACAAATCCTCTCTCCTCTTTTCATGTTACGCAATAAAATGCTCTTCTTTGAAAGGCTGTTGGGTTGTGTTCTTCTTTAAAATGCTGTTGATTTTCTCTCAGAGTGTCTACATGATCCAGATGAACTGTAGACAGAGGCCCACAGTGAGGAAGGGGTCCAGGGAGGTTTCAGGGAGTGAGGGGTTAGTGTTCAGACAGTCTTCCTGGACCAAACGCTGATAGCAGATGAAAAGGCCATGTGCTGCTCTCTGAGCAGAAGCGGTACTGCTTCTCACGTTCGGGACAAAGAGGTTTCACTGGGACTAATCAAACAGACAGGAGAGCACATTTCTGTGCATCTGTGAATAGATGAACCCAAGTTCACTCAGTCGCGCACCATTATTAAGTTTGCTTCTTTTGTGTGACAATCTGTTTACTTCTCCAGCCGGTCTATCTGTGTCCTGCATGCTGATAACCCTTGGGCCAAGTACAGTTTATGACAGAGACATTTCTGAGAAACAGACACTTAGAAAAGTGAGTGAAACTGCCGGCTGTCAATCACTGATCTTAAACACAGAAACCAGGGGGCCACCCTAGCAACCATAGGATAAACTAGCAAAAACAAACTTTTTAACAGACAAACAGCCTAGAACACTTCTCTGTCTGTGAGGTCATAAGGTCACATTGAATGGTTTATATCACCTAATGTTGTTTGTGTGTGTGTGTGTGTCTGTATGTGTGTGTATGTATGTGTCTCTGGAGACAGACTTGCGTGACTGAGGTCTGGATATTGACTCTTAATTTAGTGTCTGACTTTGGCAAATGCAGGAATAATTAGCTATCATTAAGATTCGGTCTGGCATGCAGTCAGGGTGGGAGTGAGTGTCTGCGTATTTTTAAAGGTGAGTGTGTGTGTGTGTGTGTGTGTATGTGTGTGTACAGTATTTGATCCTTCACATGCATGATTGAAAGCTACCTCAGGCAAGAGTGGTGTTAAGAGATTTTTCATCTCCAACCTCTCTCTGACCCTCAAACAAACCCTCCAGTGCTGTCAGATCCTGGGCGAACGCCCAGCCACCACCGTGACCCAGCCACCACCGTGATCCAGCCACCACCGTGACCCAGCCACCACCGTGATCCAGCCACCACCGTGACCCAGCCACCACCGTGACCCAGCCACCACCGTGACCCAGCCACCACCGTGACCCAGCCACCACCGTGACCCAGCCACCACCGTGACCCAGCCACCACCGTGACCCAGCCACCACCGTGACCCAGCCACCACCGTGACCCAGCCACCACCGTGACCCAGCCACCACCGTGACCCAGACACCACCGTGACCCAGCCACCACCGTGACCCAGCCACCACCGTGATCCAGCCACCACCGTGATCCAGCCACCACCGTGACCCAGCCACCACCGTGACCCAGCCACCACCGTGACCCAGCCACCACCGTGATCCAGCCACCACCGTGATCCAGCCACCACCGTGACCCAGCCACCACCGTGATCCAGCCACCACCGTGACCCAGCCACCACCGTGACCCAGCCACCACCGTGACCCAGCCACCACCGTGATCCAGCCACCACCGTGACCCAGCCACCACCGTGATCCAGCCACCACCGTGACCCAGCCACCACCGTGATCCAGCCACCACCGTGACCCAGACACCACCGTGACCCAGCCACCACCGTGATCCAGCCACCACCGTGACCCAGCCACCACCGTGACCCAGCCACCACCGTGATCCAGCCACCACCGTGACCCAGCCACCACCGTGATCCAGCCACCACCGTGATCCAGCCACCACCGTGACCCAGCCACCACCGTGACCCAGCCACCACCGTGATCCAGCCACCACCGTGATCCAGCCACCACCGTGATCCAGCCACCACCGTGATCCAGCCACCACCGTGATCCAGCCACCACCGTGATCCAGCCACCACCGTGATCCAGCCACCACCGTGATCCAGCCACCACCGTGATCCAGCCACCACCGTGATCCAGCCACCACCGTGATCCAGCCACCACCGTGACCCAGCCACCACCGTGATCCAGCCACCACCGTGATCCAGCCACCACCGTGATCCAGCCACCACCGTGATCCAGCCACCACCGTGACCCAGACACAAACTGACTCCTACCACCTTGTGAACCCCAAAACCCCGGCGCCCTTTCGTGCCACGTCGGCCTGTTTTCCTGCGGTTGTGGTGGTTGATTATAATAAGTTGAGTACAGTCACCTCTTTGACAATAAACAGTCCTCTGAAGGGCAGGCGCACGGGTGACCAGGAGAGAGGTGCGTGGGATAACCCAGGATGAGGAACGAGGTTGTTTACTGGACTAAGAGCATTATGCAAATAATATTTACAGAGGAGAGCAAGAGTGAGTGGAATAGCGTGTGGAGAGGAAGGAAGTTGGGGGGGGGGGGGTGATGACAAGATGAACAAGTATGTGGGAATATATGTAATCCATGCAAAGTAAGAAAGGCAAATCCAAAATCATTCCATCACTGTTTTTGGTGAGAATTTTGGATGAAGTATTTTCTGTGTGTGAGTAGTTATCTACACCAGTGTTGCACCACATTCATTACAAAAATAGAGTTGACATTTTTCCATTTCATGTTACCTAGTTACAGTATGTCTTTCCAATCCCCCCAGGTTAGTAGTCAAAACTCCCCCAGACCAGATTAAACCAGATCCTCTGTCAATGTATGCCAGATATCAACATTAACTCTCACCTTTAAAATATGTCATTTTGACTTTGTATGACTATGTATACAGTATGACTGTATGTGTGACAAGATGTTACTGATAGAGGTCTTGTATGACACAATGTGTGTGTGAGTGAGTGAGTGGGTGTGTGTCTATGTGTGCACCAGCCACACCTTAGCAACCAAACAAGAGCATCAAAAGGGGGTGACCAGTGGGGGAGGTGCTGTGTTTAAAATACAAACATTGTTAGGAAGGATGGGAATGGATGTGACACGGCAGGTACTCACATGTGGCCCCTACATCGACGTGGCATTACACTCCCGTAAACACACACACACACACACACCCACACCCTCATACCACCCTCATCTGTCCATTTAAGGACGCATGGAGATCTGGGCCCATATGTAGTCATGGGTATAGACATGCACAGACTGGGCACACATGGAACCTGTGTGGGGGTTAGTTATTACTTCAATCCCATTAGACGAAAAGGTCAAAAAGGAATGTAAACAGATGTCTTCAGTCCAGGATGTTGTCAGTCCATTACTTGTATTGTATTTGGGAAGCAATGCCATTTTGTGGAAAATTCCCATCGGGCCAGAACACAACCTGATGAAGAATCATCCAGTTGGATGGTTTGAGGATTAGATATTCCGGCAGAGAAGCCCGGCCATCTCTGAGGGGGACAGCCTGGTTCCTGCCTGGCAGGATGTCGGACGTCACCAGCGTCCTGTCTGCTCTCTGGCCCAACAGGGGGCCTTGTTAGTGGGGACAAAGAACCAGGATGGGGTCCTGATTTCCTCTTTGAGGTCTGCGGCAAGTTTCAGCATATTCTTAGGCAGCAGTCACAACACACACACACACACACACTGCATGGGCATAATGCAGAGGCCCTTGGTGTGGGGTTTCAGGTTGTTGGAGGAGGAGAAAGGCAGAAAGAGGCTTCAATGGGGAATTGACCTCAATCGCCAATTTCAGGCCGCAAGACAAAACAAGCACAAACACACACACACACACACACACAACCCTCACAAACCCGTCGCCGCGTTAAATGAGGTCCAGTTCTGTGTCTGAGATGTTGTTGTAGAGAAGACAAAGCCTCTTGTTCTCAGGAGCTGAAGAGAACGTTCACATCAGAGGTCTGAAAGCTGCCATCCTCTGCCAGGTTCCCAGCCGGCCCACGCACGTATTCCTCCTTGAGAACCAGACCTACCACACACACACACCACACACACACACACACACACACAGGGAAATTGTGTGTTTAGCTGAAAATGAGGCATCCCTCAGATTTGGTGTAATTGTTGGGAGAGCCACTCACCCAGCACCTCGACCTTTGACCTGCTGCCAGAAGCCCCGTCATTGGTCGAAACTGGGGATGACACACACTGCACTGACCAGTCCTTGCCGTCACCTCATTGGACAGCATGTCAGCGCCCCTCAGCAGAGGTGGGACCACGGGTTGTGTCATGTGAACACAGAGATAATTGCTCCATTGTTGTTGCAGATCACTCAGATTGGAAAAACACGAGATTGTACATTTACATTTAGCAGACGCTCTTATCCAAAGCGACTTACAGTAAGTACAGGGACATTCCCCCCGAGGCAAGTAGAGTGAAATGCCTTCCCAATGACACATCATTGTACACTGCCAGGAATCAAACCGGCAACCTTTTGATTAATAGCCCAGCTCCTTAACCGCTCAGCCATCTGACCTCCTAACTCACAACACCATGAAGCTTTGAGTATATCGAAACACACCTGTGTTAACTACCTGTCCCTGCTCCCAGCTCTGTTGACTAAGAGATAGTTTGTTGAAAGTTTTCTTCAAGGAGGAAAGAGGTGGAAGTAAGTGAACACAACCTTTGCAGTTATCAAAATATTTTGGCCTTGGCAGGAGTTTCCCCAGTAGAATCAAAGAGTATACAATACAGAGGTGCACTTCCTCAAACCAGTCCCATTGTGACATCAGCCTGCAATTTGAGCTGAATATACACAAGCGGTAGGAATTTTCCATGACACAGGCACTCCATGGCTGCTTGGTTCATAGTTATGAACCCTAACCTGCAATCTGGGATCGACTGCCACCTAGTGGACAATTTATTGACAGACACTCAAGGGTCATTCTCAGACAGCACAGCTACAAGTCTGGAACAGAATTAAAGATCCTTTATCCCCCAAACCACCAATTCTGATTACTTTGAAATTAAGACACAAATGACCATTCTAGAGCAACGTTATTTAAAGTTCAGGAAATGCAAACTTCTTTGTTAGTAAAACAGAACAAAGAGAGCAGATAAATACATAAAAATATTTATTAAGTTTTCATACAACATGACATAAAAACCAGACAATTCTTTTAAAATAAGGAAGACTGTACAATATAATAGTTCTTTTTTAAAAGTGGAAACAGGAAGTAGAAACATTCAAATCTAAACAAATAAACAACGGTTCAAAAACAAAAACAAAAATCCCTTGTTCCCTCTGTCACCGATGTACATCCTAGAATTATTGTGGAAAAACACATCTGTACATTTGCATATCCCGTCTTCACTCTGCTGACATTTGCATGGAGGTGCACTGGCCATAATGTCTTTGGTTTGTAACGTGAGAACAACAAAGCATCAGGGCTATCCCCAAACCAGGCAGGAGTCGTCGTCTTAGCCTCCGGGGCAGTCCCAACATGGCAGTAAACAAGCAGGCAAGCTGAACAACCAGAACCAGCTGGCATTCGGCCTCAGACTCGGCCACTGATGAGGAGGAAGATGGTGATGCCGGTCAGCAGCCCTATCGTGAGCACCACCCCCGACATGAGGATAATCCGGCAGGCTGGTCTTACACACAGCCGCTGGAAAAGGCTCCTGTTCTGCTCGCCCTCCCTGGAGGACGGCCCCCCGCTCGGGTCGCTGGGCAGCCCCACGTCCAGGGACTGGCTGACGGACCCCAGGCGTGCCAGGTGGGGGTGGTGCTCCGAGGCCCTCTTCACCTGGAGCTGGCCCTTCTGGCGGCTGAAGCGGACGCTGTAGACGCGCTGCATGGCGGCCGGGAGGTAGGACAGCACGGTGCGGTCGTTGGCAAGGCGAGGGAGTCCCAGGGAGGGCAGGGGCGTCAGGGCGCGACACAGAGGGCACTGGATGCGGTCGGGCTCGGACGACTTGACGTTCATCCGCGCCAGGCACTCCAGGCAGAAGGTGTGCCGGCACTGGAGCATCTTGGGAGCGCGGAACACGTTGTTGAACTGGCTGAAGCACACGGCACACTCCAGGTCGGGGCCTGCCTCCAGGTCTATGGCACAGTCAGGCCCGGGGGGCAGGGAACATAGTTCTGGGTCCAGGCAGGGATCCAGGTCTGGGGGTGGAGGGGCCGGGGCACTATGGGTGGGTGGCTCTAGGTAGGGGTTCATGGTTGTGGAGGGTGGAGGACGACGAGGCTCTTCAGTCTTTGGCAGACATGGAGGGAGGCAGGCCTCTCGAGGCCCAGCGGTCCATGGACAGGGGAGGGCTCAGGTGAAAGGGGTGACTGGAGGAGCACCAGGGAGCTGAGGAACAGGTGGAGGCAGAGGAAGTGGAGGGGCTAGATGAGATGCTGAGAATCACAGGTTGGTAGACTGTCAGACTGCTGCACACCCAGGGCTGGTCAGCATGCAAAAGGGCCAGGGCCCGGGATAGCACAGGCACCAGGACTGCTAGCACAGGCACCTGGGCTGCTAGCACAGGCACCAGGACTGCTAGCACAGGCACCAGGACTGCTAGCACAGGCAGCAGGGGTGCTGAAAGTGTGGGGGGGGGGGGGTGGAGAAAACAAGAGGCAGCTCACTTTGCTGACATCCATTTTGCCCATCAAAAAAGATGGGAGGGGTGAATGACAAGCCTTAAGTACGTCATGCTCTGAATATAACAGTACAAATTTGCATTAGGTAAATACATGCAAATGATCCTTCGATCCTGACATTTAATTGCAAACACACAAATGTACTTTAAGCTGGTAAAATGATACAACAAGATGGTATGAACTGCTGTTTGGGAGATGTTAATGGTCCAGTGACTCATCACGGAAGCCCTGTTAAGAGACTGAAGAATGCAAATGACAGCCAAGGCCCATAACCTTTTTAAGTCTGGTTGCTCTGCCAGTCAGTGGCACAACCACGTGCAAAACTGCATGTAATTAATATTGATAAACTCACCAGAAATACGGATTTTTAATAATATGCTAACCCTAAAAATCAGACGGTAGGCTAGATACGGATAGCCTATTTAACGCATTCCGGTTGTCGTTTTAGGCTGAACGGATTTTATAGATACAAGTTTTAACCTGAGAGAAAGTACGTAGGCCTATCGTCAGTAATATTTATGCTGTAAATCTTCCTATACTATGCCTGACATTCAATAGGAATTAGTTCTAATAATCTACCCGTCAAAATCAAACACGCCACACAGCTGCAGAATGTCTAGGTGTATCTCACATATCCATTTCCAAACCAAACCCAAAAGCACAGGGTCAAAACATAACGAGCAGCATGAGTTACCTTTCTAGTCAGGATGGCGACCGGAAGGCTATTTTTCTCCCAAAGTTTTCTCTGTTCTCATGGTCCAAGATGCGTCAAGTTTGGTTCTGCCGCGGATCGCCAGCTGCCAGCCAGGTACAAGGTCATGGCGACCACTGTTCAACCAGCTTCTGTTTTTTTTTGTCCGTCTGACATCCAGACTATCTGTCCTGGCTTCCCCAGGCTCCACACATTTGAATACAAGGTGGACACACGAGGAAATATATACGTGTGGTAGGCAAGTTATAGTCAAATGACCCGGCCGGCAGATAACCGATTGTCTGTATAAACTTCCTCGGTGCAGCGAGTAAGCAGCTTTCCAAAGCGTAACACCTGAACATAGTTCACGGTGATTAGCTGTCAACGCAGCACCATAAATGACAAACTGAGTATTCGTCACTGTTTATTTTGATCTAACAGTTTTTTTTGTATCATTGGCTTTACAAACAAGTGTACGCGGTCATCCTGCAATTTAAAATCCTTAATACCCTAATCCATCTGGCACAGAACCATGACTTCTCACAGACCAAGCCCCATGTCCCTCTACTGTAAAATTGAGAGGAACGTTCATGCAATATTTGTCCCAGGTAGAAGGATTTCATACGTGTTCATGTTAATCAAAATCAATAGATCAATTATTTATATTTATTTGTACATGTATTCTGTCTTGTTATTCATCCTTGATGTAAGTATCTTGTGTTGATGACAGTCATGTGCCTGATTTAGTCATTATAATTGTTTTGATATTAAAATGTTTTATTTGCAAGTACGACAAACAACTGCTCATGTGGTACAGCTGACAGAAGACAAATAAGACAAGATGGTCAGATAGTGAAATAACATTTCAGTCAAAGCATATGTTATCCTGGTCAGAGGGAGTGTGAAAAATGAAAACAAAAAAGTATTCTTGTTGAGATGCAAGATTTCTCTCTCTCCAGTTGGCTGGTTGTCTGATACTCGTGTTTCGAGAACCTGGACTTGAAGTGTTACCATTGTTGTGGAGACGTACAACAGTTTCCTTCACGAGTTAACTCTGTCCTTAGTGAGATCTGCTGTGTTCACGATGGGCGACGGAGTTATGACGCAGACACCGTATGCAGATTTAAATCTTTATTTTACCAAATATAAACTCACATTTTTCTATCAAAATAAAGACCCAATGCTATGTTCCTCCAAATCAAGAGCCTGGTTATGAAGTCTCCTAGTTGATTTTTTGTTAATTAACAATTTAAAAATATAAAATGCAGTTGACATGTTTTGAACATCAATGTCTAAGGATCCAATGATCCACAAATTGCTATAAACTACCAGCCTCATGATTTCTTTGGTTTGGTTCAGTCCAGTAGGTGGCAGCGCTGATCCTCAGACAGTCTGTTGCTTCAACAGGATCAGTGGACAAGTAGGAAGTCCTTATTCTCGAACCCACTGGTCCGAAACTACTGTCCAATGATTTTTTACTCGTAATGTCAGAAATTAGCGAGACGTTTACCTTCTTCTACAGTCACATACGTCTACTGACGGCTAAGTGCTACCTTAAGCAAACACCATTTAAGCCAGGTAGCTTGCAGCCTAGCCTAGCACAGCCCCACTACTCCTCCCTGTCACCCAGACACTGGGACCCCCCTCCACTGTTCTGAGAAGACCAGGAAGTTCCAGAATGACTCAGTGTTCCGGAACATCCCTTCGGTTCTCTCTCCACCCTGTGCTGTCTGCTACGTTGCAGCCTTCAAACCCCACCAAGGGAAGGTGGGGCCTCTGAGTGAGGACCTCTTTCTAAAGGCCTCCTCCCCTCTCCACAGGGGGGTAGAGGGGGTAGGGGGGGGGCTGTGGTCCATCCACAGGCAGCGAGGTCTCAGTGCACCCCCTGGTAACCACGGCGACGTCGTCGTTCGGCGCGTGGGGTCAGAAGCGCGCCACCTCGGTCAGGCTGATGTCGCCGCCGCCCTGCCCCAGCTGCAGCAGGTGCAAGCCTGTGTTGAAGCTGGCACAGATCAGGTTGGCAGGGTCACACGTCGCCAGGGAGACCAGAGGGCCCGCCCCGTCCAGGATCAGGGTCCCTAGACAGGCTGGGGACACACAGGGAGACACGGTGGTCAGGGGAAGAGGAGGGGAAAGGACACGCATGGGAAGGTGTGTGTGCTTGCATGCGTGTGTGTGTGCATGTGTGTATATGTGCCTGTGTGTGCCTGTGTGTGTGTGTGTGCCTGTGTGTGTGTGTGTGCCTGTGTGTGTGTGTCACCTGCAGTGTTCTGGTCCCAGATCTTGACGGAGCTGTCGTGGGAGGAGGAGGCCACCATGGGGGGTCCGGAGGGGCTCTGGGGCAGGAACACACAGCAGGCTGTGGTCTGGAGGTGACCCCTGTACTCCACCACCTTACAGCCAGGCTGACGGAGGTCCCACAGCTACACACACACACACACACACACACACACACAGCCTCATGAGTTAACACCCTTCTCACCCGCCCCACTGAGTCCCTAGATGTTCAGGGCATGGCTGACTAGCTTAGTGGTACTTCCTGGGTGTGAGACAGGTTGCGTAACATAAGCCGAGGTCCAGGGGCCTTTCTGTTGCCACTCGCACCCTTGACATGTAGACACGCACGTGTCACACAAACACACCCTATGAGGACTGTGTACATGCTCGGGCCTCGTGGTTCCCTACGACACACAGGTGCTCCAATAGCCAAGTGTGAGGCTGGTAAGAAGGATTGTTGTGGTGACAGCTGTGACCTCACAGCCCTGGCCTCATCGTGACCTCACAGCCCTGGCCTCACCTTGACCTCACAGCTGTGGCCTCACCATGACCTCACAGCCCTAGCCTCAACATGACTTTGCAGCCCTGGCCTCGCAGCCCTGGCCTCACAGCTGTGGCCTCACAGCCCTGGCCTCACAGCCCTGGCCTCACCGTGGCCTCGCAGCCCTGGCCTCACCCTGGGCTCACCGTGGCCTCACAGCCCTGGCCTCGCCCTGGCCTCACCGTGGCCTCACAGCCCTGGCCTCCGAAGCCGTTGCTGCTGGACAGCAGGTAGTGGCCGTTGGAGCTGATGTCACAGTGGGTCTGGATGTACTGCTTTGCCGGGAACGTGTTGGTCACTTGCCACGACCTACTGTCCCACACCCTGCACACACACACACGGCCGCATGGACGAACACACACACACACACACACACACACACACGGCCGCACACACACACAGTTACTGGGAGGATACTCTTTGGAGTGTGACCACACTCAGATGATAAAGTCCACCATCAGACAGTTGTTGTGGGTTACCATGCCTACCTGATTGTCTTGTCCTCAGATGTCTGGACTATGGAGGAGCTTCCAGGAACCCAGCACACATGAGTCACCTGGAGCAGGCGAGAGACAAGTGGACAGAGAGAGAGAGTTAATGAATGTGTATGTGTGAAGGCAGAGGGGGGTTGGGGGGGCATGATGGAAAGAGGGAGAGAGACATAGATGGAAACAGAGAGAGGCCGGAAGAAATAGAGACAGAGAGAGATAGAGACAGAGATAGCGAGACAGAGAGAGACAGACAGAGAGAGAGAGATAGATAGAGACATAGAGAGAGACAGAGAGAGATAGAGACAGAGATAGCGAGACAGAGACAGACAGAGAGAGAGAGATAGAGACATAGAGAGAGACAGAGAGAGAGATAGATAGACACAAGAGAGACAGAGAGATAGATAGATAGAGAGACAGAGAGTGAGAGATAGACATAGAGACAGAGAGATAGATAGAGAGACAGAGAGTGACACAGAGTGAGACAGAGAGAGAGATGGATAGACATAGAGACAGAGAGATAGATAGATAGAGACAGAGAGTGAGAGAGAGAGATATACATAGAGACAGAGAGATAGATAGACAGAGAGTGACACAGAGTGAGACAGAGAGAGAGATGGATAGACATAGAGACAGAGAGATAGATAGATAGAGACAGAGAGTGAGAGAGAGAGATATACATAGAGACAGAGAGATAGATAGACAGAGAGTGACACAGAGTGAGACAGAGAGAGAGAGACATAGAGACAGAGAGTGAGAGAGAGAGATAGACATAGAGACAGAGAGAGAGAGACATAGAGACAGAGAGTGAGAGAGAGATAGACATAGAGACAGAGAGAGAGAGACATAGAGACAGAGAGTGAGAGAGAGAGAGATAGACATAGAGACAGAGAGAGGGCCTACCAGGTTTCTAGAGATGGTGTTCCTCTGTTCACACTCCCCAGACTCGATATCCCAGAGGCACATGGTGTTGTCACGGGAACCGGTGCATAACTTGGTCCCATCTACAGGAAACACACAGGCGATAGTCAATCCTGTACAAGGTATGATGTCATGGTGAAAACCGTCCACAGCGTTTAAAAGAAACCACCAGTTACTCGGGGTGTAACAATGCACTCAGCATTGCAACAAGGCACATTCAATACATATCACCATACTGGGTGTTTCCTAAACATTAAACCTTTTCAATAATTGTCTTTGTTGTACATAAAATTTAGTGAACTAAGTTAAAGCAATTTCTGTGAATGCACGCATGACGCAGGTGCAGAGTAGGTTGCGTGCTGGTAGCTCAACCAATAGGATCAAACGCACGTCGTATTATAAAAATATTGCTATAACTCTACGATACATAGTGTAAACATTTTGTATTGCGACATATTGTTCCACGACATATTGTTACACCCCAACCAGTTGCATTACCTTTAATTCCTTTAGCTGACGCTATTATCCAAAGTGACATAAGCCTACATGTGGTGCATTAAGTACAGCTGGAGATCAAAGATCAGAAGGACATAGTGGATGGTCAGAGTCAGGCTTCTTACCAGGGCTGACTGCCACACCATTGACCACCAGCTCATGACCACAGAACTCCTGTATGGGCTCATCCCCTTGGTTGATGTCCCACATCAGCACAGACTTGTCCCGCGACGCGCTGAAGATCCACGTGCTGCCGGGGAAGCACACCACCTGGGAGGAGGAGGAGGAGGAGGAGGAGGAGGAGGAGGAGGGGGAGGAGGGGGAGGAGGAGGAGGAGGAGGGGGGGGAAGAGGGGGAGGAGGGGGAGGAGGAGAGGGATAGGAGGAGATGAAAACGATTCCATGACATGTTTACATTTTATTCACGCTTTTTTCGCAGACATTACACAAGTTACACACACCTCCAGGCCGCACACACATCCTCACACAGACTCATGTACGTGAGGCGTTCTCTGCAGAGCCTCTTTAAGATGTCCTACCTTGGTGACCTCTCTGTTGTGGCCCTGATAGGACTGACACAGCCTGCCTCCTCTCCAGTCATAGACCACCACAGCCTGCAGGGACACACCCAGGCATGAGACACACACACACACCTGGTCACTCCCTTCCTCCAGACACACACACACACACACACACCTGGTCACTCCTTTCCTCCAGACACACACACACACACCTGGTCACTGCCTTCCTCCAGACACACACACACACACCTGGTCACTCCCTTCCTCCAGACACACACACACACACCTGGTCACTCCCTTCCTCCAGACACACACACACACACCTGGTCACTCCCTTCCTCCAGACACACACACACACACCTGGTCACTCCCTTCCTCCAGACACACACACATACACACCTGGTCACTCCCCTCCTCCAGACACACACACACACCTGGTCACTCCCTTCCTCCAGACACACACACACACACACCTGGTCACTCCCTTCCTCCAGACACACACACATACACACCTGGTCACTCCCCTCCTCCAGACACACACACACACCTGGTCACTCCCTTCCTCCAGACACACACACATACACACCTGGTCACTCCCCTCCTCCAGACACACACACACACACACCTGGTCACTCCCCTCCTCCAGACACACACACACACACACACACCTGGTCACTCCCTTCCTCCAGACACACACACACACACCTGGTCACTCCCCTCCTCCAGACACACACACACACACACTCACCTGGTCACTCCCCTCCTCCAGACACACACACACACACCTGGTCACTCCCCTCCTCCAGACACACACACACACACACACACTCACCTGGTCACTCCCTCCAGACACACACACACACACACTCACCTGGTCACTCCCCTCCTCCAGACACACACACACTCACCTGGTCACTCCCCTCCTCCAGACACACACACACACACACACTCACCTGGTCACTCCCTCCAGACACACACAGGTCCGGTGTCAGGCAGGTAACACAGTTGATGGAGCCAGAGTGGGCAGGGTCATGCTGGACCACCTGACTGCTGGAAGCTATCTCTGCTGCGTCACCCCTGGACGTCCTGCTCAGTACACACACACACACACACACACACACACACACACACACACACACAGTTAAGCAACACACCTCTCTTCTCTCAGGCAAACAACAGTCAGAAAAAACGTGACTGTTAAACATTCCGGTCACTTTGTGAGCATTGTCCAAGATACAGCACACAAGACTTACAGATATAACTGACATACTCATCTGTGATGCAGGCCCATGTCAACTGAAACTACAGAAGCATCTCGTCTTACCTGTACATGTCAGACCGTCGTCTGAACTTGCTTTGAAGTTTACCCATGTTCAGATGTGTCCAGTCTGCCTGCTGTGAAGGCTGGTATGTCCTTCAGCCAGCCGTCCTACAGAGGAGAACAGAGACCCTGTTCCTCTCTGTCCGGCCCTGCTAAGAATACAACGACAACGAGTTACAATAGAGCACCCGAATCTAACGAGTCTCTGCACACTGTGATCTCAT
This sequence comes from Hypomesus nipponensis, assembly GCF_054491055.1. Lineage (NCBI taxonomy): Eukaryota > Metazoa > Chordata > Actinopteri > Osmeriformes > Osmeridae > Hypomesus > Hypomesus nipponensis. The sequence goes on along the minus strand of NC_140384.1, from coordinate 8,394,882 downwards.
TAAAACTGGAGCGCCGTGGGTTTACCAACAACCCTGTTAGAACATTCAAGCCTTGTGTAAGGGTTTAAAAACACCAGGAGCCAAATGATTATGTAAACCATAAGGGACGAGAGAGAGAGAGAGAGAGAAAGAGAGAGAGAGAGAGAGAGAGAGAGAGAGCGAGAGAGAGAGAGAGAGAGAGAGAGAAAGAGAGAGAACTGGAGGCACTGCTGTAGGTTGCACCAAGTAGGAAAGGAGCTTGATCCTATTATCCTTCATTAGTGCCACATCGCATTACTGAGACGATGACATAGAAACAGGCTACAATAGCACGGCACCTCCACTAAGCACTAGCTCCACTAGCTAACATGACAGCACTCACACACTTTTCTGAAACTATATAAATATGTTGTTAGCGTAACCCAGATAGCTACCGCTAAAGATACTGAGACTCTGAGATTAATAGACATGAGCAAAATTACCTTGTCCCTGGCGCCTCGGTATAGAAATTTACTGTACGCCAACGGTTTCCTAGCGTTAGCTAGCGGGCAACATGCTAGCTAACTAATCTTGTTTTATCTCTTTCATGCTACGAAGGATGAATTACCAAGCCAGAGAACGACGTCGCAACACTGCAAAATCCTGAATGACCGAATTATGTCAGTTGCCATAACCTGTTTTTAGCAAGTTAGATTACTTTCTGAATTCATAAAGTTGGTGTCCTTTAAGAAGTAGTAAACAATATTCTTGCTGCAAATCCATGGCTCTCCTCATTCACTTTCCTTAGCGACGCTTTCTCTGTAACTAGGTGAAATTAGGTCACATGACACACAGAGAGGGAGGAGCAACCACTCTGTCAAACACGCACATACACAAACACACACACACGCACACACACGACACGACACACTATTCAAAAGTCTGGTTGCATTCAAAACAACAGAAACGTACCATAAACCACCCGTATAACTGGCGGTCATATGTTCTGCTCAGTTTAGCCTTCAATTTTTTTATACTCCTTGGTTTTCAACCGGTGTAGATGTCTCTAGGTGACACAGGTATAAGTAATGTTTACAGGTGACACTGATGTCCATGTAATTTATGAAACACACACGTATATATATGGCCTTTTGTTAGGGTCATTCGTAATCTCAACATTCCGTATATATTACCAAACAAATTATAGCAAATTATTGATTTTCCTCTCATTGAATTCATATAGAACATTTAAAATAACGAGAAACAGGTTTTTTGTATATTTTCTGCAACCATTCACCTGTCTTCTGAAATGTTCGTGACGTCAGAATCTCACGGAAGTAACTCCGGCGGCAGCGACGGTCTCTGTGTAGACTGGTAGGAACGGAATGTTTGCCTAGCGAAAGGAATCGAACAATTAGTACCCACAGACTTAGTTATCCTCGAGGAAATTATAGTCAGATTTTAAACACTATTGTGATCAACATATTTACTCAGTAAGATCTCGATAAAGCTCTGTGAGCTTTAAGGGAGACGCAGGACAAAATGTCCCTCTTCCAGTCAGCTCTTGATTTCCTAGCTGGGCCCGGTTCCTCCGGAGGTGCGTGTCGGGACCATAATGACTTCGTTGGACAAATTGTGGAGCTCGGTGACATGAAACTCAGAATCAGAAGAGTCATTGCCGAAGGTGAGGTTTTGATTAGGCGTGAGAATTCGTGTTTGTTGTCACTGAATGACAGCTGTCATGTCTATTGGTTAGCACAACATGCTAGCTGGCTAACAATGTTAGCTAGATTTGGGTTGCTACGTACTCACGTACAAGCACAACCTGATACACCCAGCACAGGCACTCCCGTTGTGGGAATCATGTAATGTGGTCTAGTATAGGTTAAAACAACGTTAATAGCCTATTTATTTGCTTGCATGTTTTGGTTAACAAGAAGAAGGAATTCAACATCCGTTTGAGTTATCGTTGTGGTCTGTAGAGAAACTGAATTGTAGAGAGATGAGAACAGCATTTAAGCATTGCCGGTGTGCCTGGGATATCAATTCATCCCTGTCACCTGGGTTGGGGCATGCATCTAGAATGCTGATGTGTAGACCACAATGTTTATGCACTCGTGAACACAGTTGCTGTTCAGTGGCTGAGGTGGATCAATGTCAGCCAGCTGCTCATGCTACCGTCAGCAGTCAGTTACCTTAACCCTTGAATCCTTCCTAGCAAATGCGGAAAGAATCATAATTGAATGTTAGCCTACCTTTCTTGACATAAATGTCTGGTAGTTGATTTACAAGTTACCATGACTACCTTGCCCTAGATTTGGTTGACTGCTGCCGACATTGATCTCACCGGACTCTTTTCTGCACACACTGTGTGTGTGACATGTGATACCTGATGCGGCAGTGAAGTCTGTGTTTGCCACTTTCTCTGTGCTGGCAAAAAAGGATTTGCACTTTTTTGAGGAAAGGGAGAAGGGACTGTTTCAACACTCCTTTGCGGTCTGGAAACGGCACAGCACAATCCAAGGGTGGAAGTGTGTTTGAGTTTAGATAAGAGCTTGCCTCCATTGTATATCAACTGGAGTTGTGGGGGCTGTCCGACCTACACGGTTTAAGAAACTGTTAAGCCCCGTTTTGTTAGATTTTTTGACTATTTTCAGATCCCTGTTTCTTCCGTTATTCGGTATATCCACATTATTTTTCCATGAAATCGGAGCGATTGAATGATTGATGATGTAAATCCGGGAATGACTAACACATTGCTTAGCTTGTTAGGCTAAATGTATTCCATTCTAAATCGTAAATCTGTTAATAAAACAATTGTAAAAATCTATTTCTCACGTACAATTTGGACCATCAATATTAATCAAAAAAAAAAAAACTACCCCCCCATTGTTTTCCGTGTTTAGGTCAGATCTCCGTTTTTATGTCTGGATTAGGTCCTCTTTTCCCGCATCGTAGAAATGAAAGCGGCTCTGTGCAGAGCAGGAAAGGGACAGGCTGGTGCAGCAGGATTAAACAATATCTTTGTTTGGCAGAGAAATCAGGACATTGTCACCAATTAGGGGTTCAAGGAGAGTAAGCTTGTGTGCAGACAGGAACACAGAGGAAAAATACAAACGCTGTCAATATGGTCGATGTAGAATGGTGGTATGCCATCGATGGAAGACCCAGCCTTTAATTTAGCATATCTTCAGACCTCACCCTTATTAGTTCTTGAGAACAAAGTATTCGGCATACATATTCAGTGTGACTAATTGTCATTGTTTGGGATTTTATCAAGGTTAGCAGTGCAATTTGTATCTGATTTCAAAAAGACGCAGTGGAAGTATGACAACATTTCTTCCTCTGGAGACAGGAAGCTGATATCAGTGTTGTTTCTTTCACTACCTCATATCCTCTCCCATATCTGCAGGTGGATTTGCATTTGTATATGAGGCCCAAGACATAAGCACCAGTAAAGACTATGCCCTCAAGGTAAGCCTGACCCCTGACCCTTCCTAACCCCAAGCCCCGTTACACCATGCCCTGCCCAAAGTCACCTGAACTGCTTGAACTGCCCATAAGTCTGTTCAACAAAAGCTCACAGATCAGTGTGTTTGCAGAGACTACTGTCTAACGAAGAGGAGAAGAACAAGGACATCATCCAGGAGGTCTGCTTCATGGTATCCTTGATTCGACTGCAGAGGTCGCCACGTCATGGCTCACTGTTTCTCACTGGTTGTATCTTGGGACACCGCTGGGTGTGTTGATTTCTGGGTAATTGAGTCCTTGTAGCCAATGGTGGAGCAGTACAGGTTCCTTGACCTCCGAGCTCTTCAGAAAAAGCTGTCCGGTCATCCTAACGTGGTCCAGTTCTGCTCAGCAGCGTCCATCAGTAAGGAAGAATCTGACACGGGCCAGGCAGAGTTCCTCATCCTCACAGAGCTCTGTAAAGGTACCTCCTCTATCCTCCCCTCTCCTCCTCTGTCTTCTCCTCTCCTTTCCTGTCCTCCCCTCTCCTCCCATCTCCTCCCCTGTCCTCCCCTGTCCTCTCCTGTCCTCTCCTGTCCTTTCCTCCCTTCCGCTCTCCTCCCCTGTCCTCTCCTGTCCTCTCCTGTCCTTTCCTCCCTTCCGCTCTCCTCCCCTGTCCTCTCCTGTCCTCTCCTGTCCTTTCCTCCCTTCCGCTCTCGTCCCCTGTCCTCTCCTCCCCTCCCCTGTCCTCACCCCTCCTGCTGATAGGTGGATAGTCAGTCTCTTCCTCCTCCTGTCTCTCAGGTCAGCTGGTCGACTTCATCAAAAGGGTGGAGCAGAAGGGACCCATGTCATGTGACACGGTGCTGAAGATCTTCTACCAATCCTGTCGTGCCGTGCAGCACATGCATAAACAGAAACCTCCTATCATCCACAGAGACCTCAAGGTCAGTACCAACTTCTGACTCACCTCCCTTTCTCCTTCTCCAGGGGCTGGAAACAGCCTGTTGCCAGGCGACAGTCTGGCATGGGTGGTCTTTGTTTAATTCCAGGGTGATGGTCTAAAAAGCTGATGAGCCTTATTAAGACACACACCCACTGTTTCGCCTTGTCTCTCTCACACAGACACACACACACACACAAACACTGTTTCTTGAGTTTATTGCCGAGTCATGCATAGTTTGACATATTGGGACTTGAGAAGTCAGCCCTACAAATCTGTGACAGGCTCCAGATACAGTTGAGTGACCTCATTGTGTGTGTGTGTGTTCAGATTGAGAACCTGCTGATCAGCCACCAGGGGACCATCAAGCTGTGTGACTTTGGCAGCGCTACCACGCTGGCCCACTACCCAGACTACAGCTGGTCGGCCCAGAAGAGGTCCATGGTAGAGGACGAGGTGTGTTCTCCTCTGCTCCATCCTCCACCCACCTTCTCCACCATCTCCTCCTTCCATCTCCACCCTTGCCCTCCA